>NW_025113123.1:68319-295020 GCF_010416935.1 Polistes fuscatus | reverse complement strand
GAATAATTAATTGATATAAATTCGTTGCCTCACAAAAATTTATTTGTATATCAAATTGAATACGTATTCTCTTTAGATGAAATTTAAAATTTAAATATTTTCCTATTAATTATGTATTTTATAAAATTTAAATTACTGACTTTTTGTCTCGTAAAATTTATTAGTTATCAAATTAAATACATATTTGAAAAGAAGAATTTTATTCACACATAAAATTAATTCAAGATATATTCAAGATAGATGAAAGATATTTAAAAACGTGGAATTTATTTTTTGTCTATACATAATTTTAATTCATTTTTATTATGTTATAAGAAAACAGTAATGCATTCTGATTCATCTTCGAGGTCTTAAGAATTGTACGAAAAAATTGGACAATTACCAAGTGGTGCGTTAGCCTAAGTAGTAACGACTTTGCTTCTCGCGCCGGTTATTAACGTTCGATTCTTCGTGGGGGAATTATTTTTTATAGTTAGTTTTTCCCTTACCAAGGAGCGGTCAGTGAGTCCCACCTCAGATTTTTTTCAAATTTTGCACTAACGATATAAATTTATTAAGAAATCAACATTATTACGCGAGTAAAAAGTTACTAATTATAATAATAATATCCAATAAATAACAAAAATTAATTTTTAACGTGCCGAAACGAGACATTTTTTAGGATGATATTTACAGGATGAATTTGTAATTTAAGTAATAAATCTTCCTTTATTTGTGCAAGATGTAAAAAAATTATTGCTTTTAATTTTTTTGTAATAATTTTAATTTTTTTCTATATATATTTAGAAATTAGGAAATTTATAACAATTTATATAACCTTAGGATAGAAAAACTTTAAAAAAAATAATTCCCTCACGAAGAATCGAACGTTAATAACCGGCGCGAGAAGCAAAGACGTTACTACTTAAGCTAACGCACCACTTGGTAATTGTCCAATTTTTTCGTACAATTCTTAAGACCTCGAAGATGAATCAGAATGCATTACTGTTTTCTTATAACATAATAAAAATGAATTAAAATTATGTATAGACAAAAAATAAATTCCACGTATTTAGAATATCTCTTCATATATATCTTGAATTAATTTTATGTGTGGATATAAAATTCTTCTTTTTCAAATATGTATTTAATTTGATAAACTAATAAATTTTTACGAGACAAAAAGTCAGTAATTTAAAATTTTATAAATACATAATTTAATAGGAAAATATTTAAATTTTAAATTTCATCTTAAAGAATACGTATTAAATTTGATATACAAATAAATTTTTGTGAGGCAACGAATTTATATCAATTAATTATTCTAATTAATTTTATGGCGAGACACAAAATTAATTCATTATTTCTACTCTTAACTAAATAATAATAGTTTCTGTTAAAATGAATTATTTTTTTTTTTACTCAAGGTTCATTATTTTTGACAATAAATAAAGAAATGGCGTGCCATAAGCATCAAGATTCGATTTAAAAGTGCCGCGCTTATACGCCGATATATATAGATATACAAAACGCTCGACGCACGATGGCCAGAACGAAAAATTCTCGCTACCGAAAGAAAAAATAGAAAGAGAGAAATATCGGTTTTCTTTCTCACTCGCACTCGTATACAAAAGGCTCGACGCTCGATGGCCAAGACGTAAAATTCTCGCTACCGAAAGAAAAAATATAAAAAGAGAAATATCAGAACGCTGAACAATCGATGGCCAAGGACAATAATACTCGTTATCGCCTAAACAAATAGAAAAGGGAAATATCGGTTTCTTCTCTCACTCTCACTTGCATTCAAGACCGAGAGTCCCGAAGATTGCCGAAGATCCTTCGTTTGTGTATTAGTGAACAGGGACGCTCGCACGCATACTAGCTCGCTCGCGTGTAAAACGCGACGGAGGGATAAGCTTGCTTTTCCCACTCTTACAATTTTTTCCCATCTTCAATCCAATTTTATTCGCTTATTTTTGCAGATAGGAAGATAACTCATAGAACATTTTTATGTATATTTTAATTCTCTACAACTTTTGTTTGAAACTTTTTTGATTAAATGCCTAGATTCTAAGATAAGGCTATATTTTACCCTTTTTTACCCTTTTTCCCCAAGATGCCGGTTGCTGATTTTTTAATCAGCACCATTCGATTCAGCGTCGTCAACTTACCCTTAGGTCAAATTTTGAAGATGCCAGCTAAAAGGTCAGTTTTTGGCCCGCGTTGACTAGGCTATTTAGTGAGATAGATTTCTGAGCACTTGTTTCTTTCCTTAGAGTTTTTTCGAATTTCAAGAATGTGCAGCCAGCATAGTTAGCTGAAGGCCAGCTTTTCCACAGTTTGCACATTTGAAATTTTCTCTAGTTGTTTGGCCCGTCAGTGGACATTGAGCAGGAGCGTGCGAGCTAGATCCACACTTAACGCATCTGTATTCCATTTGACAGTTAGCGGCTGCATGACCAAGTCTTTGGCATTTTCTGCATTGGAGTATTCTGCTTCTTCGGAGGCGCTCCCATCTAGCCTTAAGATTGCACACATGTTTAATTTTAAGTAGTTCTTTTAAGCTACTAGTTTGGGTGATTTGGACAATTAAATGTCGCCTTTCTTCACCATCTCGCTTAAATTTTAACTCAGAAACTTTTTTAAATTCAACTGAGGGAATATTTTTTGCTTTGAGGTCTTCTAGGACAATCTCGGGTGTAGTATCTTCACTCATTCCTTTGAGCAGAAGTGATTTAAGTTTCTCACCTCTTGGAGTGAATGTATAGAATTGGTAATTATTCTCTATGAGGACAGTTTTGATTGTCTCAAAAGTTGTTTGGTTTTTAGCTTGTACTGAGTGAAGACCTTTCGACATAGTAACTGTGAAAGCTTCTTGGTCCAGGTTATTGCTTCTTAGTACTCCAATTGTGGCATTAGCTTTTTCACCCTTTACAAAGATTGGAGGTGGTCGATATGATTTTACCGTTGGCGTTGGAATTTCATTTGTATGCTGACGTTGGCTGCTTGATAGTGGCTCATTGTTCTCCAGTGATTGGGAAACAGATTCTGTGTCCATTTCATTTTCGTTTATTATTTCGTCATTGGAGCTGGGCGTGCTGTCAAGCAGCTGGAATTTTTTTTTTTTTTTTTTTTTTTTTTTTTATTAAAAATAATATAAGGTACAAGGCGTTGGTGTAAACCAATGTAGCCAACGTTTACATATTAGAGGTGTACAATCACTTTTTTTAAAAAAATTTTAAATTTACAAATATATTAAATTTAACATTTTTATGCTAATATAAATTATTAAACTACCTAAGTAGCATTATCACATTATATAAGTATGGTTTATCACATATTCAGTTTAGTCTTAATTTATGACTTAGCTATGAAATTCAAAATTAAGCATAGTATTCAATTCAGTTTGTAACAAAACATAAAAAAGTAATGAAAATTATATAAAACACTCTTTCTATACCAATGTACTTAAACATATAAACATTGACGGCTTATTAACAATTCATTATATAAAT
Organism: Polistes fuscatus; assembly: GCF_010416935.1. Classification (NCBI taxonomy): domain Eukaryota; kingdom Metazoa; phylum Arthropoda; class Insecta; order Hymenoptera; family Vespidae; genus Polistes; species Polistes fuscatus. Next base: position 291,526 of record NW_025113123.1, on the reverse strand, counting down.
CTTTTAATAGACAATAGAAATTTGCTTAAACAGTTCAAATTCCCTGGCTCAAGTTCCTAAAAGAAATTCTGCGCTGTAAGGGGCATGGCCTAACAGCACGGTTAATACTTTGATAAATTCGACTCTTTGATCATCATACAAGGAACACTGAAATAAAATGTGGTTCGGGGATTCTTCTACACCACCGCAGTTACAAGATGGAGATTGTACAATACCATATTTAAATAAGCAAGCATTCAACGAGTGATGACCACTCCGAAGCCTGTTGATGGAAGTAACTGAGCGTCTATTTAAGCTAAATTTACTAAATCATGGTTTGGACGTGTTGACGTAGAAGTTATTTCTATAGTAGTTACCTTTATCAATGTTCGAAAAAATGAACCATTCGTGGAATTCAGACCACATCCTGTCCTTCCATAGTTTTTTAAAATCGCTTGCAGGGAGAAGAAGGGAGGTATCTCTACCGGTGAAAATAGCCCTCTTAGCAACTCTATCAGCAGCCGCGTTACCGATGATACCACAATGTGCAGGGATCCAAAAAAACTTAACCCTTTTGTCTTCTAACTCTAACTTTCTTAGAAGGTCTCTGATCAAAAAGACCAGATAGGATTTTTACCCACCATTTTATCAGACACCAGAGCTTGAAGTACACTCTTGGAGTCTGAAAAGATTACGAAATATTTGGACGAGATTCCTCGATAACCTTGAGGGCGTGGTAAATAGCCATTGCCTCTAAGGAGAAAATTGAAGCTGTCTGGGAGCTCTAAATTCTAGTTCCACTTCTTCCAAAGGCAAGACGACAGAGAATCCCCCAAATGGAGCCCTATCATCTTTAGAACCGTCAGTGAATATACAAGTCCAACATGTCAGAAACACGTCAAAGATGTCTCTAAAAAGCTCCTGACACCTTTTAGATCCACTAATTTCCTCTCCTTCGTCGAATGATACCTGTGGGTGGTGCAAAATTGATTCGAATCCATACCTATAGCAGTATAGAGGACCGTTGGAAGACATAATCAAATGCCTGAATTTGTCAATTTCGCGGAAGCTAGCGACGAGGTTGACCCGGCCATCTCTGTTAATTAAGTAGGAGTATCTTCCAGGTCTGCCACCTCTTGTAAAACGTGTAGAACTTTGTGATCGATTCTGGATGCTGCTCTGGCCAAGAAATTTGAGGCCAAATATCTAAATCTGATATCGAGCGGAGGCTCTTTCGCCTCTGCTAGAATTACATTGCACGGTGTGGACGAGGCGTAGCCTAAGGCTGCTCTTAGACTTCTAAATTGGATTCTGTCAAGTTTATTTTTCTCTGCCTTAGTAAGATTAAAAAGAATAAGGCCACCATACTCCAACCTAGATCTAATTAAAGCTCTATATATTCTTAATAACAATAGAGGGTCAGCGCCCCACCAAGTCCGTCTCAGACAGTGATTGTTTTGAGTGCATTACGACATTTCTTGTCAATTTTCTCAATGTGAGTTTCCAGCACATGCGAGTATGAAGATCGACACCGAGAAACCGGACCATTTCAGAGTTAAAAATCGAGCACCCCCTAACGGTAATATTCCACCTCGGTGAATTAAACTTTCTACATTTCTTTTGTCAAAAATACAGAATTGGGTTTTCTTAACAGAAAGATCAAGTCCCAGGCTGTCAAGGTAGATACACACATCGACCATTGCTTCTTTCACTCGCTCAATAGCCGCGTCGGTATTCTGATGACTCGAGTAAAGACATGCATCGTCAGCATATTGTAAAATATTACAGCCATAAACTCTGCTCACAACTTGCTCTAATTCTAGCACGTAAATTGCATATAATATAGGGCTTAAAACACTACCCTGAGGTAAGCCTCTGAAGGCTGTATAAGTTTCGTCAATTTCCCCGAATTGAACCGTAGGCTTCTTTCGGAGACTAGGTTATAAATGAAGGCCAGAGTGTTCGCTGGAAAACCCAATCTTTTAAGTTTGAACAACAAAACGTCTGGTAAAACATTGTCGTAAGCAGCTTTAATATCTAAAAACAAAGCTGCCGTAGCCTCCCCTGATTTGAAAGACTTCAGAACATCAGCACATAACAATGTCAAATTATCAGCGCAAGACCTGCCTTGCGAAAACCGTTCTGAGAGCCAGGTAGAATGTTTTGGTGTTCAAGCCACCAACTAATACGATTGTTCAATAATTTTTCCGTGACTTTAGCCAAGCACGGAGCGAGGGAAATAGGACGAAACTTATTCTTCTCGTTCTTAGGAATAAGAAGATAGCGTATCTACTCCATTGATGTGGGAATTCTTGGGACGTGAATATCTGATTAAGCAACTCAAGAAGCAACAGCTTAGCCTCATCAGGAAGTTGAACGATCATCTTATAGTCAATTCCGTCAAGCCCTGGACTTGATGAGAGCCTCACATCCGACAAAGCAAAACTAAGTTCTTCTTTTGTAAAAATGGAGTCTAGGAAGGGATCCGCGATATCAGAGACAAGACAAGGTCTGCTATTTGGGACCCATGAAGGGCAGAGCTCATCAATCATATCCTTGACAGCTTTAATTTTATCTCGGTCATATTCATTAGCGTTTTCCTTGTAATTCCACCTGTTTTGAAGCCTTTGATGGTGTTCCAGAGATATTTAGGGTTAGTATTCTTAGATAAGCTCTCACAAAACTGTTTAAAACTCTCCTTCTTAATACGTCTTAAACCAACCAAGGCCTCAGCCTGAGCCTTTTGTAAGCGATGAAGTTAGTACTCGATCTGTTAAATTTAAACTTTAACAATGCAGCCTTACGTAGCCTCACCAGTCTATCACATTCTTCATTCCACCAGGTAGACGGAGGAGCTCTAGTTTTAGGTTTGAAGTACTGGGGTCTAACCTCGTGTTTTCTAGCTTTTAAAGGCAAGCGTCTTGAACACAGCACTCTAAGGACGACGTAAATGAGGAGTATTTAGTCTGGATGTCACAGTCCGATGCTAGCAAATCCATCAAATCTGGGACCTTTTCATATATTCTATCTCTATAAACTGACCAATCTATGGAAGAATTATACAACCTATTCGACTTTCTCTTTCGAACCCGGCCTGAAGACGGCCACTACACTTGATAAAATGGGGATATGATCACTACCCCAATAGTCCACCCCTGTTTTCCAATCAAAGAGCCACGCCGAAGAACTATCAACGAATGTCACGTCTACATTGGATTCCCTACCTGAGGAAGAGCTTAGATAGGTAGGACTTCCATCGTTAAGACACACAACATCCCTGATTTCCATAGCCTCTACGAGAGACTTCCCCTCAGAACATTCCGTCCAATCTCCCCACAAAGAATGGTGAGCATTAAAGTCACCACCAATTAAATAGCTGTCCGAAAACTGATCAAGAAATTGTGCCCAGTCACCTGCATCAACAAACGATGTTGTGCTTGGGGGTCTATAACAAGAAGCAACCGTAAAGGGCTTACCATTCAAAAGAAGTCTAATAGCACAAATCTCAATCTTACCCCCGCAGCCATACAGATCCCGAACCACATCATATCTCAATGAGTTTTTTACCAAGATCGCCACACCTCCTCCGTTACCCCGTGACCTGTCGCTCCTTACAACGTCGAATCCTTTGACATACAGAGTATCTTTTTTCTTGAGCCAGGTCTCTGAAATTAAAAAAATATCAATATCTTTGGAATTATGTACAAGTTCGTTAAGTTTGGGCTTAATACTACGTGCGTTCCATTGAACAATATTTAACAAAAAACCTTGCTTACTGCCCTTGTTTTGCAGGTCCATGATTTTTAAGATGAAGTTCCACCGCTTTCCTCAGATGTTTAATCAGCAGCTCCACATCCGTTGACATCATAAAAGCCCTTAACAGCTCTTCCAGCGCCTCACCAATCCTCGCCGGACCATTAGCCTGTGCTATGTTAGCCTCTCCACCAGGAAGGTCAGGAGGTGGTTTGGAGCTCGGTCGACTCCAGGTAGGGGTGTTCATCGTCATCTTCTTGTGCAACGGGTCCTTCATCGGCAATTGAGGGAAGTCGTCCTGATTACCTCTGAATCGGGATCTTATTTGTTGGATATGATCCTCTTTATTTGAGTTAGTCACCAGTTTCCTTGCTTCACTGAACGACAAATTATCTCTAGCCATTATCCTTTTAATTTCCAGTTCGACATTCCTGTTTGGACATTTATTATCTAGTGTGTGATGATTTCCACCGCAGTTCACACATTTTTTGGCATTTAGACACTGTTCGCGGCTCGGGCATTCTTTTTGGCTGCACGACAAACACACTTCTGAATTCTGACACTTATCTTTAATGTGACCATACCTGCCGCATTTGAAGCAGATTCTAATCGGGGCGACGTAGACGTTAACAAGTAAGGAGACACCCCAGATTGTTATGTGTCGAGGTAAAACGGATGATTTGAAAGTGATACAAATTGTGGGCGAGTCTATCCACTTGCGATTGTCTGGCATCGGCCTGTCAATTTTCTTTCTCAACCGATAGATATCGGAGATAGTTACATTTGGGTTCTCCTCCTGAATACATCTCCGAATCTCCTCCAAGCTCACGTCGACTGAAATGTCTCGAACAACACCTTTCTTGAAGCGTAAGTGAGTTGGTACGAAAGCTTCTAAACCATTTTTCTCCAAGTTGATATTGGAAAGGCAGGCGTTGGCCGTCTCTCTGGCATTGAACGTCAAACGCCAAGTATATCTGGAGCTCTCGACAATGTTGTCAAAACGTACATTGCTGTTTGCTAGCTTGCGAGCGATTTCGATGACTTTGATAGGTTTAGTTTTGTCTTGAGCATTACTTGATCTCACATATACAGCGAAAGGACCTCTTTCTTGTCTACCATACCTGAACCTATCCGCAATCTTGTTATTTATCTCCACCGTGTTATCAACCTTGTCTCGATCATTATCTTGGGCTCCTTTTTGTTCAAAAGATCCTTGTTGTTGGTTTTCGGACATCTCCACGTCATCCGGGGGATTGTTCCCATCAGTGTCGAAGACAGAATCATTATTGTTGGTGTCAGACTTGTGTCTTTTGTTGTCAGGTTCGAACTGCCCGCCGGCGTCTCTATCGCGAGACCGTCCCGGCGACATTTTCCCCCCTGTGTATTGTGCAAAGCTGCAATTAATTACTCCAGATCTTCTCCCTTTAATAAACTCTTTCATGAGATAGTCTAAATTAACGAGATCTGTGCGTGGGAGGCTTACGCCTCCCTGACTTTTTCATACGTGGCTTACCGCCAAGTTGAGGTTAGAATAAGTCGACGGTATAAAGTTATACTTTTACCCAGAGTTAAGAGATAACGATCTTACCTGGATAACCAGGGAACTAATTAGATAAAAAATCTAACGCTGATAAATATTGCTTTTTTAAAAAAAAATTATTGCACAATAATAACTTATCTCTTTCGCTCACCACCCATCCTATCGCAGCTGGAATTGGTTATACACAGGTGGTGGCGCCATCTCTGCGCTGTTAGCCGAACTTACTTTGGCAGCGTTTTTCACAGTTTGGAAACCATCTTTATCGACCATGGGCAGTGAGTTGCGCCGACGGTTTTCGTTGAGGTTGGGTTTAACGGCGTGTTTATTTAATCCGTTATCATTATTAATTTTTTTCTTCCAGCTTTTGTAAGCATCTTCGAGAGCAAACGAATTTCTAATCACATATGGAGTGACTCTTGAGTTCTTGATGTCCTTCGGCATAATTTGAGCGGATGCTTTGCGTTTGAGGCTTTGCTGATTCGCCTCTTTATAGTCCAGTCAACGCGGGCTGTTTCCTCCATGTCTCAGGAAAGAGGGTAAGAACTTGATATAAGGGTAAATAGACGACGCTGAATCGAATGGTGCTAATTTTTTTGCGGTAAGAAGTGCCGTTTTTGAGAAAAAGGGTAAAAAAGGATAAAAATTGGTAAAAAATGGCTTTATCTTAGAATTTAGGCATTTAATCGAAAAAAGTTTCAAACAAAAGTTGTAGAGAATTAAAATATACATAAAAAATGTTCTATGAGTTATCTTCGTATTTTCAAAAATAAGCGAATAAAATTGGATTGAAGATGGGAAAATAATTGTAAGAGTGGGGAAGCAAGTCCCGCCTCTCAATCGGCTTTTACACGCGAGCGGGCTAGTGTGCGTGCGAGCGTCCGTGTGCACTAATATACAAACGAAGGATCTTCGGCAATCTTCGAGCCTCTCGGTCTTGAATGAAAGTGCGAGTGAGAGAACAAACCAATATTTCTCTCTTTTTATTTATCATGCGATAACGAGTATTATTGTCCTTGGCCATCGATTGTTGAGCGTTCTGATATTTCTCTTTTTATATTTTTTCTTTCGGTAGCAAGAATTTTACGTCTTGGCCATCGAGCGTCGAGCGTTTTGTATACGAGTGCGAGTGAGAAAGAAAACCGATATTTCTCTCTTTCTATTTTTTCATTTGGTAGCCAGAATTTTACGTCTTGGACATCGAGCGTCGAGCGTTTTGTATATCTATATATATCGGCGTATAAGCGCGGCATTTTTAAATCGAATCTTGATGCTTATGGCACGCCGTTTCTTTATTTATTGTCAAAAATAATGAACCTTGAGTAAAAAAAAAATAATTCATTTTAGCAGAAACTATTATTATTTAGTTGAGAGTAAAAATAATGAATTAATTTTGTGCCTCGCCATAAAATTAATTAGAATAATTATTTGATATAAATTCTTTGCCTCACAAAAATTTATTTGTATATCAAATTGAATACGTATTCTGTTTAAGACGAAATTTAAAATTTAAATATTTTTCCTATTAAATTATGTATTTTATAAAATTTTAAATTACTGACTTTTTGTCTCGTAAAAATTTATTAGTGTATCAAACTAAATACATATTTGAAAAAGAAGAATTTTGTATCCACACATAAAATTAATTCAAGATATATATGAAAGGATATTCTAAAAACGTGGAATTTATTTTTTGTCTATACATAATTTTAATTCATTTTTATTATGTTATAAGAAAACAGTAATGCATTCTGATTCATCTTCGAGGTCTTAAGAATTGTACGAAAAAAATTGGACAATTACCAAGTGGTGCGTTAGACTAAGTAGTAACGACTTTGCTTCTCGCGCCGGTTATTAACGTTCGATTCTTCGTGGGAGAATTATTTTTTTTATAAGTTTTTCTATCCTTCTATCCTAGCCCGCTCGCGTGTAAAAGCCGATTGAGAGGCGGGACTTGCTTCCCCACTCTTACAATTATTTTCCCATCTTCAATCCAATTTTATTCGCTTATTTTTGAAAATACGAAGATAACTCATAGAACATTTTTTATGTATATTTTAATTCTCTACAACTTTTGTTTAAACTTTTTTCGATTAAATGCCTAAATTCTAAGATAAAGCCATTTTTTACCAATTTTTATCCTTTTTTACCCTTTTTCTTAAAAACGGCACTTCTTACCGCAAAAAAATTAGCACCATTCGATTCAGCGTCGTCTATTTACCCTTATATCAAGTTCTTACCCTCTTTCCTGAGACATGGAGGAAACAGCCCGTGTTGACTGGACTATTAGGCGGCACGCCAGCTATAATGGCAAAGTCTTTTTAATGTTTATTTAGCTGATTATAAGTGGTTTTTTTTTTTACAGGCACATAAAAAAGAACCAACACCCACCACTTTTAACTATTATTTTTCGCTTTTTTGAGGCACTTTTCATAAATTTTCACTGCATAGAGCAATTGAAATTAATAAAACACGAGGCACTTTCTATACACAGCAGACTTACCGTTCGGTGTGCTCCCTGCCTTAGACACCCGCGCGACCCGATTGGTCTTATTTCTATTTGCTTTATATAGTAACTGCAGTCATTTATATCGCTAGCGAGTACGGAGATATACGGAGATGGTTTCTTAGACATCTAGTGGCATAAAGCGAACTAGAGTAGACAGTCGCGCCGCGGTGGTGGCGAGTTGTGGCGAGTTGTGGCATCGAGCCGTCACAGACTCTATGCAAACGTGATGGTTGATAATGTGATCATAACTTTAAAAGAAATTAATCACTATTAATTCACCTCACAACTAAGTACTGAAAAAACTATATATATAAGCTTATTCCTAATATTTCACTCTTTCACATGAACAAACTCCTTCAATTTTTCATTAATTATAACAATAGTTTTCCATCGACAAAGCACAGAGCGACACAATCACGTGCTGCGTACCTTATGTAGGGGACGCTAGTAGTAGTAGATAGGGATAGTGGGAATCTCGTTAATCTAATACTAATATGCCAAAGCTCGTTAAAATCCGTGTCGGACTAAGTGTAAGGTCCCCTTTTAAGTAGTATTGATGATATCGTAATTGGTCTGAAATCCCCTGGTTCCGATGCCTGGTCTATCTTTGGAACCAATATTGTCCGAGATTGCAATAATATTTTCGGCGGTCAATCACATAGCATTATTAAATTTAGCAGAATTGTCAGCTCCTTAGGATCCATTGCTCTCAGTGTACAACTTGATATTCCATCTGGACCTCGTGCCGACTGTTTAAGTGGAAAACAATCCTTGATTTCAACATGAGAGATGGGTGCCCTGAGGTTGTCAAACACCTGACTCGGCCTTTCATATCCTGGAGCTGTATCATTCTCTGCAGTGAAGATTCTAGTCCAAAACGGGATCATCACTTCTTTTGTTGGAGTAGATTCCGTTGACTTGTTTTTTCCCAAAATTTCCCTGATACACCTAGCCGGGTTCTTCGCCCATAGTTTTTGGCTCTCCTTATATTGATATCTTCTTTTCATTCTAGAGTTCATTCCTTCCATCCTCATCAATGGGCGATTTTGCTTCCTTGTTTTATTGGGAGATAGATATTATTTGATTACCACTGAAAGAAGAAGGCGCAGCTGATATGGTGTTATAGTTCTCAGCTCTGTGCAAATCTTTCGTAGTTCAATGTTGAGATTGCTATCACATTCTCCAGCTAATGAGTCAATTGCTAGTATTAATTGATCTATTTGACTACCTGAGCTTACATGTTGCTCTTGTGTAATTTCCTCTACACTTGGCTCAATCTTATCATCTTCCACCGATTTCGTATTTTCTGCAGCACATTGGGGAGTTGAATCTTTATTTCTAAGTGTAAGCGTCTCATGCAGGTTCGTGCACGTTGGCGCCTGCACTAGTGCGAGTGCGTGCGGATGTTTATTTAGGATATCGGTGTTCTTAAGATTAAGTGTGAGGAACAGAGGCTGTATGCGTCACCCGTGGAGGGAGGCCGATGCTTCGATGTTCGACGGAAAAGTATAGAAGGGAGTCGGACAATACGGGTGGTAGGAGGAAGTAGGAAGTTAGTTAATCTTATGTTCTTATGTGCTGAGGAGTTTACAAATTTCAGAAGTGGGATTCAAACCCGCTAAATTAGAAATTCGCGATTCGCGCGTGTGTTATGAAAAGTGGGATTGAATCTATTACGTTATTAGTGAAGTTATTAGTGAACTTACGTGTTTGAGTGACTTAACATTCGAAATCTAAAAATTTAGAAAACGTTTGCATTGAAAGTGTCTACGAAAATTAAGAAACATGGCAACAACCCGCAAACTTACAGCAACCGAGCTAGGAGAAATGTTACGCGCTCGAGGCTTGGCGACGTACGGCACGAAAGCCGAGCTTATGGCAAGATTAGATTTAGCTGAACCTCATTGGAGGGATGAAGCTATCTTAGATGCAACCTACGACGACGGAGCGACCGCCTTAGAAACACCGGCAACCGAAAACGGCGAGGTAGAAAGTCTCCGTCGGCAGGTAGAAGACCTTATGCGTGAGGTCGGGCAACTCAAGGGAACAACGGAACAACGACCAGGAGTGAATGATCGACACCGCGAGGTCAGCTTAAGTGTAATCTCTGATATGATCGACGTTTTTGATGGAAGCGTTGGTACCTTTACCGTGTGGGAAAGACGAGTGCGCTATATACAACGAATGCACCAGCTTCGGGATACCGAAATTGTTATGATAATTAGTCTAAAATTGAGGGGAAAAGCATTGCGATGGTTTCACTCAAAACCCGAATTCGTGACTTATGGAATGGAGGAATTATTAGCAGCAATAGGGAAGATGTTTAGCTCGCGACAAAGTGTTATCACGTTGAGAAGAAGTTTGAGGAACGTAGGTGGAACGGCAACGAGTCGTTTAGAGATTACCTACATGACAAAATGATTCTGGGTTACCGAATTCCCCTCCCAGAACAAGAAATTTTGGAGTATGCGATAGACGGCATTCCAGACATTGCATTAAGAAACCAGGCCCGATGATTGGTTTCCGAGACCAGGAGTCGTTGCTGACGGCTTTCAAAAGTATTACGCTATACGCCGGGTTAAGGATGCGAGCGACGGGCCCTCGAAGTCCTACAAAATACGAAGGAAGGCGGCCGACGGGAGAAGGAAGAAGAAAACCGATCGACCATAAGAGGCCGTCGGAGGAAAATTATGCCAGATGCTTCAACTGTGGAGAGACAGGACATTTTGCGGGGAACTGCCCCCGTCCGAAGAGGGAAAGAGGCAGCTGCTACAAGTGCGGTAAACATGGACATCTTAGACCAGAATGCCCGGAGAAGGGTGGCGAAGTCCACAGCGTCACCAGGAACGTGACCACCGATGACGACTACATCAGGAAGATAACTTATGATGTCGATTCAGGCAATATACACTACATCTTAGTTTTAGACACCTTATTGGATTCCGGCAGCCACGTGAGTTTCATAAAGAAAGGGTTAGTGATGGGACCGATCGACTCTGCGCCGGAACTCGGAAGTGAATATTATGGTATTAATCATAGTCGTTTGCAAGTACACGGCTCGATACAAGTTAGTTTAAAATTAGATGACGGCGAAAGGGTTGACACTCGTCTGTTGGTAGTACCGGATACTACAATGGTGAACTCCGTTATTTTAGGTCGCGACGCATTAAAAAGATGTGGATTAGTTTTTAGCAGAAAAGATAAGCGCTCCGAAGAAGAGGTAGTGATAGATCAGGTTATGAATATAGAAATAGATGATTCCACCGATAATCAAATTACCGAATTAGACATTAATCCCAAAATCGCGGTGGAAAAACAAAATGAATTAAAGGAAATCTTAAAGGTAAATTACTTAGATGCACCTCGTCCGGAAAAACCTAGAATAAGCATGGAGCCGAAATTAACATTACAACAGCATAAGCCATTTCATTTATCTCCCCGTCGCTTATCGTTTGTCGAGAAAAACCAAGTTAGGGAAATAATAGGAGATTTGCTAGAAAGAGGAGTAATTCGACTGAGCGAATCGGATTACGCGTCCCCTATTGTGTTAGTCAAAAAGAAAAGCGGTAAGAATAGGATGTGCGTCGATTACCGCGCGTTAAATAAAGTCACAATAAGCGAACGCGATTTAAAAGCAATTAGGAATAAGGCCGAAGATAGAATGGCTGAGAAGCAAAATTATAACAAGAGGTATTATGATAAACGCCATCATAAGATACGGTCAGAATTTAATGTCGGTGATTAGGTGGTGGTAAGGAATTTTGATAGCACTGTAGGGATTGGAAAAAAACTGATACCAAAATTTAGGGGTCCGTACGAAGTTGTAAAAAAATTACGAAACGGTAGATATGTAATTGCCGATATAAGAGGCTTCCAAATATCTCAAAGACCGTATCAGGGAACATGGGAATATTGTAACATGCGTCCCTGGCGAAGAACAGAACAGGCCAAAGAATAGAGAGAAAAGAGAACAATCTCGAGTTTATATTTAGTATACTTTATCCTTATGATTAAAACTCAATTATGTTTCATTTCATTTTATTTCCTTTAAAGATAGTGTACCGACAGTTAAAAGTTTATATTTAGTGTATTTTATCCTTACGATTAAAATCCAATTGTATTATGTTTCATTTCATTTCCTTTTTAAGATTATCACCGAAATCGCATCTCGCTTCATGTTTGTAAGAATGAATATTATTTTAGTTATTGATTAGATTGAAAAGAAAAAAAAAAGAAAGAGGAGAGAAAAAAGGAGAGAAAAATATTGTATCCGAGTGATTTTATTTCTTATGTATGCGTTTATTTAATCTTTAGACCCTTTTATATCAGCATTTTTAGGACCTTTTATACTAGCCTTGCGTTTGTGTTTATTTTGTAATTGTATTTCTCATGTATGGATTATCTTATATTTTTTTCTTTCAGATTATTACTTTTATTTATGTCTTAATTTTTGATTGTATTCTTATGTTTGTATTCATGTACTTTTTATGTATGTATTAACCTTATGTTCATGTTCATTTTACGTTGCGCCTTTATGTATGTGTGATGGTCTAGTGACCGAGGGCGGTCACCGTCAGGACTGGCCGATTGTAAACGTCTTATGCAGGTTCGTGCACGTTGGCGCCTGCACTAGTGCGAGTGCGTGCGGATGTTTATTTAGGATATCGGTGTTCTTAAGATTAAGTGTGAGGAACAGAGGCTGTATGCGTCACCCGTGGAGGGAGGCCGATGCTTCGATGTTCGACGGAAAAGTATAGAAGGGAGTCGGACAATACGGGTGGTAGGAGGAAGTAGGAAGTTAGTTAATATTATGTTCTTATGTGCTGGGTAGTAGGAAGTAGCAGTTAGTTAGTCTTGTGTTCTTATGTTATGAGATGTTTACATAAGTATATCAAAAAATTGTTGCATTAGATCTTTGTATTTCTTTGAGCGTCGTTGGCCCTTAATAGCTTCAATGGTTATGTCGATCTTCCCAGCTATTGCTCGGTTTAAAAACTTTTCTCCCTTTAACGTCAGCTCGGCCTCCAAACTCGCCATATAAGCCAGTTCCTCTTCTGCCTATCGTGCCTTTTTCTCCGGATATCTCGCTAGTTGCTGCACTTCATACCTATCCTTGTGCTTTCTTTGTTGATGAACTGCAAAGTCCAGTTTATGTAGCGAAGGAGCGTCCACACTGTAAAAATTCGCAGCGGAAGGGCAAGTTCCGGTTATCGTCTAATAATTGGCTGTTATCCTTGTTCACTGGTAAAGTGGAACCAGTGGGTCCACTTAAATATTTTCTTCTTCTAGTTTCCATACCCAGTTATTGACGTCATGAGGGGGGGTAACCCTCATGACTAAAACGAAGAGGCGACTCTTCGCTTCACCTAAGTTATAAAATTAGGTTACTAATAGCGGGACCCACTTAGAGGGGGTCGCTTGCTAACTACGATCTTAGAAGACACATCTACCTCCAACATAATACCCTGCACAGCATGGTTACCAGGTTATTATAGAAACCTTCTTTCATTCCCTCTCTAAACTCTATAGAGTCTGGTCATCGTAATGCCAAGCCAATGCCCACCAGTAGCTTCGTCAAAAACGTATTTATGCAAATCCCTTAGCAACGTAAATGAAATAGACGAAGGTTAACTACTGCGCCCTTTATGACGGTTGGGAGTATGAAGGTCTCCGCCGTCGTAGCAGAAGGTTGGGAGAGATGCCTTTGTGCGTGGTGCAATAAAACACCAAAGTAGTACGCGGCTGCAGTGTGTCTTCAATAATTGCACAGTGAACCTTAAATAATTAAATAAAACCTTGTAATATTTATTAGATAAACCATATGGACCCACAGCAGTAGTAATAATCCTTTTTAAGTTCCGCTTAATATCAGCCTCATTTATTTCATGAAAGTTGAATTGTCCAGGCACATTTAGAACATCCAAACAAATACGCATTAATTGCTCTGGATCATAACAAGCATTTCCAATTGCCATGAAATAGTCATTAAGTTTATCCAAATCAATCTCAGGCAATCAAATATCCAAAAAATGCTCTTTTAAGAGCCCTAGATTTCTGAAATCTTTCCAGATTATTTTAGGACATCTAACATTATTGAATCTGTTTTGCAAGAACCTTTTCTTTGCACCATTAATCCTCTGTTTGACTAGACGACGAATATTGCAGAATTCAGCATAGGCATAACCCGTTCTCTTAAAAATTCTGTACAACTTATATCTTCTTCTTTGTAAACTACGAATCTCATCACTCAACTATGGAGCAGGGGGACGAGTGATTTGAATCATATGTTCCGGCGCTATAGAGTCAACAACACTATGCATACTTTAATTCATGCGATTGACAAAATCGTCAAATGATGAGTACTCCGAAAAATTAGATGTCACAAAATCACCGATATTGTTAACAATTGATTCATCGTTGATTAAGTTTCAATTACGACGTCCAACAATCATTTGAGTGTGTTTAGGAACACTATAATTAAGAGTCACTGATATACAAACATCATTTGACAGAAATTGCTCATCAGTTTGACTAGAAGATATTAAGTCAAAGTCGTTATTAATGATAACATGGTCAATCCAGGTATCCGAGGTAGCGGTGTGATGTGTGGCGTTAAATGGCACAATACGCAAGTCATGGCTTACACAAAAATCGTTTAAATGAATGGATTCACAGGAATCACGTAAAAGGTTGATATTTAGATCACCTGTAATTACAATATTTTTATAGTGAATAAATAACTCATCAAAATCTTGCTCGAAAATATTCAATAATTCTGAGTTAGGCGGTCTGTAAATCACAGAAATTACAACTTTATTGCGAAATAATGACCACACTTTAGCAATCATGTACTCAGGAAAACTATCTATTTGATTTAATCAGCAAGCGACAATACGAGAAGATAACTTATTGCGTACAAATAATAAAACACCTCAACCATTACGACGCTTGCGATCATGCCGATGTAGATGGAACATCGGAAGCCATATTTGAGCATCCACAACACAACTGGAAAGCCATGATTCAGAGACAGCAATAATGTCCTGATTAGTTTCTCTAAAAAATTCACGAAACTCATCAATATGAGAAATAAGTGATTGGTCGTTTAAGTGGCATATTTTTAAATTAAACAATGTTCCAGCGATAATATTACGTTGCTGAGAGCCTATACTACAATATTATTTACAAGACTATGGATATTTGATAGGTCCATTGACGGCAAAATTTTTACTGGTTCCGATCCATTTTTAAGGTCCACGCAAACAGAATTAGCCGTAATCCAAATATTTTTTTTACTCAAGTGAGGAAACTTGTTAATAATGTTTTGTCGCAGTTTATACAATGCCGTTGGATACCGCTTATTTATAAACACTGGCGTCTTTTGTGACCCATTGATTACTAGGTTTGCTGTAATATCCTTGCGTTTCCTCCTGCAGGCAATAAACTTATCGACCAAATTTGGCGAATGGCATTTCACGATGATATCCCGTTCGCGAACAGTGTTTCTTCTAAAATTTTTCTATTTATAGTATCCAATTCTGTCCACCAAAGAAAAACTATTAGCGCTTACATCAGGAACCTCTAAAATTTTTCCGAGTTTAACCACTGCAGCTGTTAAGCTCTCCGAAGCCTCCTCTGGGAGACACTGTCGGGTTATCCAATTAAACTGAAATACGCAGTATCGTTGAAAAAAGGTATTTATTTAACATAACTGAGAAATTACATAATATTGCAACTCAACACGTGGCTACCACCTGTACCACGCCTCGCTAACCGCTTTATTATTCCATCTGCCAACTTACTAAAAACTAAGTGGTTTGGTACCACTGTATCGGAGACGCCTGAGATACCAAGATAGGCAACTCGCTTTATTTTTCTAACACTCCCCCTTATCTAGGTGTCGTAGATTCCCTCAACATAACTTAATAGTTTCACACAGGTATTATGCTTGTTACTCGCTAAGGCTTTGGTTAATATATCGGCGGTCATCTTCTCCGTACTTAAATAGTTCACAATAATATCACCCCGCTCTTGCGCTTCGCGTGAAAAATGATACCTTATTTCTATATGTTTGCTACGGCCATGGTAAACGCTATTCTTTCATAGTTCTATGGCACTTTGGTTATCACAATAAACTTTGGTTGGTTGCTTTAACAAATCATAGGCCTTCATATGTTTTAATAAGTTTCTAACGTATATAATCTCTTTTGTAACTTCTGAAAGGCTCATATATTCAGCTTCCATAGTGGAAAGGGCAACTGACTTCTGCTTCTTACTGTTCCAGCTAACTGGACCCCCTGCAATGTGTACACTGTACCCTGAACTCGATCGTCTATCACTAGTATCTCCTGCCCAATCTGCGTCTACATACCCTAATAAACTGATTTCGTCTTTGGTATAAGTTATCCCATAGTCTGCAGTTCCCTTTAAATATCGTAAAACTCTTTTCACCATTTTCCAATGGATTTTTTTCGGATTTGAGCTGAAACGACTTAATAAACTAGCTGCGAACGCTATGTCAGGTCTAGTTGCATTCGCGAGAAAAATCAAGCAACCCACTAATTCTCTATATGGTTCATCAATTCTGTTTTCATCTTCATGTCTTACTTGTAACATTAAATCATTTATATTTATGCTCGTCTCTAGCGGTGTACTAACTAGATTACATTCCGTTAGATCAAATTTCTTCAAAACATCTTGGATGTATTTCTTCTGCGTTATTTTAATCTTTCCAAGATCTTCATCTCTGTCTACGTGTATTCCTAAAATGTCCTTAACTTTTCCTAGATCTTTCATTTTAAACTTTTGTTTCAGCAAACTTTTGATTTCACCTACGCGCGATAAGTCTGCTGACGCTACTAATAAGTCGTCGACATATATGACTATTATCGTATCATTATTTTCTCTCGAATCAACGTAAACGCAAGGATTCACTGCTGTGTTACTAAAACCTAACTGAATCAAATAACTGTCTAATTTACGGTACCATTCACGCCCTGCTTGTTTTAATCCATACAATGGTTTCATTAGTTTACAGACTTTGTCATCCTTGCCTGGTATTACAAAGTTCTCGGGTTGTTCCATATATATCATCTGTAAGATCCCCCTGGACGTAAGCAGTAACAACGTCTAATTGATGTATGTACATATTTTTTATTACACTGATCCCTAACAGGCTACGTATGGTTTCAAGTCTAGCTACAGGTGCGAATACCTCGTCAAAATCTATTCCTTCGCATTGTTGATCGCCCCTCGCAACTAACCTTGCTTTAAATCTATCAATAGACCCGTCTTCATTTTTCTTTATTTTAAATACCCATTTACATTTCAATACCTTTTTGTTTTTCGGTCTATTCACTAGTGTCCACGTGTTATTTTCTATTAAAGCGTCGTATTCCGATCTCATTGCCACTAGTCATCGTTCATCTTCTGAGCTGTTCAAGGCTTCTCTAACGGTTTGTGGTTCTTGTGGAATAGGTCTCGTCTGATAAAGCTTGCGTGGCCTTCCACGTTTTCCAATCCTCTCAATTCTTGGACGTCCCGGCGCTCGATAAGGATGAGGAGTTTCAATTTGATCTATGCTGGTTCCTTGAATATTTTTAGCTTTCTCTTCGTCACCTGATGACGTCTTCACCTCGATTTCTTTTTCTTCAACAGCTATTGGCTCCAAAGGTACTTAGAATAGTTGTGGTTCGTCTCCACATATGCTCACATTTTGGTCTTCGATGAATCGAACGTCTCTACACTTGATGACTGTTCGAGTTCCTCGTTCCCATAGGCGATATGCTTTCGCCTCATCCGAATATCCTACCAATACGTATTCTTTGCCTTTGGCCTCGAACTTATTTCGACGTTTTCCTTTTTCTAGAGCTATTACTCTACTTCCAAATTTTCTCATAAATTCCACATATGGTTTCTCACCTGACCAATCTTCGTGTGGTGTGACTTCTTCATTTGCCCTTGTAGGACATCTGTTCCTGATACATGCTCCTGTCGAAATCGCTTCAGCCCACAAGGAAATAGGTAACTGTGCTTGCATGAGCATATATCGTGCCATTTCAACGAGCGTACGATTTGCTCTTTCTGAAACTCCATTTTGCTGAGGTGTGTATTGCACAGTGAGCTCTGTTTCTATACCTTGTGCTCATCATTGAATTCTTTCGAGCAATATTCCTTTCCATTATCAGTTCTCAATTTCTTTATTTTATGACCTGTTTGATTTTCCACGTAGGCTTTGTATGCCTTGAATGCATCCAACACACTGAGCGCTTGTTTAATGTCTTAATTTGGATGTAACGAGTCTTATCATCAATAAACGTTACAAAGTACTTCGCTCCCTCTAAAGATGTTGTGCTGAATGGGCCACAATATGACTATGCACCAACCCTACTACATTTTTCTCTCTTCGGGTTGATGTCTTGAAAGGCAGTTGATGAATTTTGCCCTTTTGGCAAACCTCGCACACTGGATTTGAACTATCCAAGTTATCATTCATACCTACCACTAATTGTTTATTTTTCATCTTACGCATATCATTGAAGTTTAGATGCCCGAGTCTCTGGTGCCATTTAATTAATCCGCAGCAATTTTCTTTTTGTATCATAGCGCTGTGTTTATTAGCTTCTTCGACTACGTACAAGCCATTTTCTTCCTTCGCAGTCATTGCTACAGATCCATCTTACGTCTTATTTTTGCACCGTCATTGTAGAACGTCACCGTATCCCATTCTTGGTAATTTGAGATACTGATAGGAGATTGTTTTTGAAACTCGTGGTTAACATTACGTCCTTTAATTTTACTGGATTTTCTTTTTTCCCTATATTTACTTTAATTTCAATCGTTCCTCTTCCAGTAGAGTTCACGCTTTCTTCGGTGGCTGTATAAATCTTCGTGCGGTGCTCATCCAGGTTCACAAATTTATCTTTCTCGTTGCTTACATGTGTAGTTGCACCACTATTTAGATACCAACGTTTGGTTTTCTAGAATCATTCTTAAGCACAGTTGCCGCCAAGGCATCATTTTGTTTTGACTTGTGTTTGCATTTTTGTATCGACAATCACTGGCCCGATTGCCCATATTTCTTGCATATGTGGCAATTACCACTGAATCTACCAAGTTCATCTGGATAGAAATTCCCACTTCTTCTAATTGCTCAACCTTAAACTGAAATTCATTTACATACTGCGACATAGTTTGATCAGTGCCTTTTTTCATTCTGTATAATTGTTTATACAAAGCAGCTCTTCGCACCGGACCTCTGGATTCATGAACTTTCTTTAAATTTTCCCATGCCTCATTAGATGTCAAAGCTCTCTTTATATGATTAAGTTGGGTTTCTTCAACACTTAGCAATATTACGGCTAGCGCTTTTTCCTCCTTTTTTGTCCATTCAGTTGCATTCTCCCTGGTTTTCGGTTCATTTCCACTCACGTAATGCCATAGTTCATTATATATTCATAAGCTTTTCAATTGAATTTTCCAGGATTCGTAATTTTTCACCAGCTTTTGTACTTGATTAAGATTTAATGTAGCCATTTTCACTTTTCTCGGCAATCGTCTTTCCCGCACTTATTTTTACTTTTTACTTTATTTCTACTGCAAGTGGTAAGCTAACCTCAAATTTTTTTTAGCCGCGTTATGCTAATCAAATTCTTTTTCCTTTACCAAATGATACTGGGCCCATAACTTGTCGGGTTATCCAATTAACTGAAATACGCAGTATCGTTGAAAAAGGTATTATTTAACATAACTGAGAAATTACATAATATTGCAACTCAACACGTGGCTACCCCTGTACCGCGTCTCGCTAACCGCTTTATTATTCCATCTGCCAACTTACTAAAAACTAAGTGGTTTGTACCACTGTATCGGAGACGCCTGAGATACCAAGATAGGCAACTCTCTTTATTTTTCCAACAGACACGAAATGACAAATTGGTCACGAAGTTGTTTAGATTCCATATATAGTTAGCGTATTACTATCTCTTGAAAGGCTTGCAATTGCGGATTGTTTAATTGGCCAACCATACAAGTTGAGTCCGATGATGACGCCGATTCAATTGCACCAACTTTATGTATTAGTACACACGGACGTTCGCACGCACACTAGCCCGCTCGCGTGTAAAAGCCGACTGAGAGGCGGGACTTGCTTCCCCACTCTTACAATTACTTTTACCACTCTTTCTCGCTTATTTTTGCAAATACAGAGATAAACTTTCAGACAAGTTTATGTATTTTTCAAATCTCTACAACTTTTGTTTGAAACTTTTTTCGATTAAATGCCTAGATTCTAGATAAGGCCATTTTTCCCTTTTTTACCCTTTTTCTCTAAAACTTGCTATCTTATTGCAAGAAATTAGCACCAATCGATTCAGCGTCGTCGACTTACCCTTAGATCAAAGAATCAAGAATACGGCTGAAATTCAGAAGTGACCCCTTATTGAGCAAACTATCTGTATAAGATTTTTTCTTTCGGAACAAGCATTTTTCGTTTTGGCCGTCGAGTGTCGAGCGTTCTGTAAATCTGTATATATCGGCGTATAAGTGCGGCGTTTTTAAATCGAATCTAGATGCTTATGATGCAAAATAAAACATTGAATAAAAAAAAATAATTTATTTAACACAAACTATTATTATTTAGTCCATAGTAAAAAAAATACTTTGTAGTATACAGAAGACCACGCACATCTTAAGCCTTATTTTATTTGTTCACGCATTCTCTGGATGTGACACGACGAGTGCTATGTATGGAAAGGAAAGAAGAACGTCATCTCCATTCTTCAAAAGAATAACAATCTGCAGACTGCTGTAAAAAATTCTACACACGCTGCGACTACAATCGACAGTCGTGTGAATGTGCAGAACAAATAATTGCACATTTATACAGCTTTAAAATCCCAATCAGTCGCTCAGTGATGCTCGATACGTAAAAATTGCATCGCTGTCCATGCAGTAAGTATCACGTGATTTTTCGCGTTATTTCGAAAGGAACGGCGGACAAACCAACGATTATAACCACCTTTTTAATAGGATACCACATATGCGTCATTCGGTCGAAACACCGACCCGTGGTAATAATGTGTCAATATTAACACTTTACCGACGCGGTCGAGGTTCGAACTAATGCCCTTTTTATCGCCTATTTAGCCACAAATCGTCCGAGACACTGGCTCGATAGTCCAGTCAATAAAGGCCAAATTTTCCGATTTCAGAAAAGAAAGTGAAAACTTGACCTAAGGGTAAATAGACGACGCTAAATCGAATGGTGCTAATTTTTTTGAAACGAAAGGTGCCGTTTTTGAGAAAAGGGTAAAAAATGATAAAAATTCGTAAAAAATGGCTTTACCCCAGAATCTAGGCATTTATTCGAAAAAAGTGTCAAACAAAAGTTGTAGAGAAATAAAATATACATAAAAAATGTTTAATGAGTTATCTTCGTATTTTCAAAAATAAGCGAGAAAAATTCGAATGAAGATGGGAAAATAATTGTAAGAGTGGGGAAGCAAGTCCTGCCTCTCAGTCGGCTTTTACATGCGAGCGGGCTAGTAGGCGTGCGAGCGTCCGTGTGTACTAATACACAAACGAAGGATCTTCGGCAATCTTCGGGACTCTCGGTCTTGAATAAAAGTGCGAGTGAGAGAACAAACCGATATTTCTCCCTTTCTATTTGTTTAGGCGATAACGAGTTTTATTGTCTTGGCCATCGATTGTTGAGCGATCTGTATACGAGTGCGAGTGAGACAATAAACTGATATTTCTCTTTTTATATTTTTTTCTTTCGGTAGCAAGAATTTTACGTCTTGGCCATCGAGTGTCGAGCGTTCTGTATATGAGTGCGAGTGAGAAGGAAAACCGATATTTCTCTCTTTCTATTATTTTATTTGGTAGCCAGAATTTTACATCTTAGCCATCGAGCGTCGAGCGGTCTGTATATCTATATATATCGGCGTATAAGCGCGGCATTTTTTAATCTTAAAGCTTGTGGCACGCCGTTTCTTTATTTATTGCCAAAAATGGTGAACCTTGAATAAAAGAAAAACAATAATTCATTTTAACAGAAACTATTATTATTTAGTCGATAGTAAAAATAATGAATTAATTTTGTGTCTCGACACAAAATTAATTAGTATAATTAATTGATATTAATTTTTAACCTAACAAAAATTTATTTGTATATTTTCGTATATTATAATGAAGGTAATTATAAAAAATATTAGTAATTATAAACCTCGAGAGGGTCGTCTATTTTATTTCTTGCCATATTTTTATCATCCTCGTCTTTTTCTTCCTCTAGAATCTCTAAAAAATTGTCTACTTTGTTTATGTAAATGTTTGAGCACATTTGCCTATTGCAATTCTTGCACATTTCTGTGCAAAGCATCCCTGCTTTTCTGCAGCTGCATCGAAAATTTTTGCATGCTCCGTGCATGCACACTGTACCTAAAGATAGACATGTAGAAAACATGTAAGGAAAAAGATTAAGAATTTGCGTGCGCAGAGAATGTATATGATTTTTTGTATAGTTCGTTCCAATTTCGCGAAACATTAGTCGAACGGTATAGACTTTAAATATTCGTTAATTTTTAAAAAAATTATTGAGTCGTACAAATTTTTGCTAAATTCCAAATATCATACTAATTTTTGGTTCTTCATCGAATTAAGTATAACAAATGTAACGTTGGTATTCAATTTACAAGAGAAACGCTATATGGTTCACATTTAACAAAATTATAGGATTTTTAATTTTCAAGAATTAACTCATTCGACTTGTTTCACCATTAAATTATTAAATCTATTATATTTAAATTTTTTGAGAAGCTACCATTTTTAACAAATCGTCAGGCGCTGAATCTTTACTATTCATGACAGGAGTCATCATCGTGGTTGTTCGCTTCCAGCCCCAATCCCGCGCTTCCAAATTGTTCCCCAACTACCATTGCACTTGATAGAATGTGCGTTTCACGTGTTCTCGCAGAACAGGTTGCGTTGGAGGTAAAGCCGCCAAGCGAACTTTTACGTTGGTGTGCATGGACAGCGGTGCAAATTTTACGTATCGAGCATTACTGAGCGACTAATTGGGATTTTTGAAGCTGTATAAATGGGCAATTATTTGTTCTGCACATTCACACAGACTGTCGATTGTACTCGCAGCGTTGTAGAACATTTTTACAGCAGTCTGCAGATTGTTATTCTTTTGCAGAATGGAGATGACGTTCTTCTTTCCTTTTCCATACATAGCACTCGTCGTGTCACATCCAGAGAATGCGTGAGCAAATAAAATATAAGGCTTAATATGTGCGTGGTCTTCTGTATAATACAAAGTATTTTTTTTACTATAGACTAAATAATAATAGTTTCTGTTAAAATAAATTATTCTTTTCTTTTATTCAGTGTTTATTATTTTGCATCATAAGCATCTAGATTCGATTTAAAAACGCCGCACTTACACGCCGATATATATAGATTTACAGAACGCTCGACACTCGACGGCCAAAACGAATAATGCTTGTTACCGAAAGAAAAAATCTTATACAGAACGCTCAACCTAAACCATCGATGGCCAGGAAAAGAAATACTCGCTATCGCCTAAACGAATAGAAAGGGAGAAATATCGGTTTGTTCTTTCACTCGCACTTTCATTCAAGACCGAGAGTCCCAAAGATTGTCGAAGATTCTTTGTTTATGAATTAGTACACACAGACGCTCGCACGCACACAAGTTCGCTTGTGTGTAAAAGCCGACTGAGAGGCGGGACTTGTTTCCCCTCTCTTACAATTACTTTTACCACTCTTTCTCGGTTATTTTTGCAAATACGAAGATAAACTTTAGAACATTTTTTATGTATTTTTAAATTCTCTACAACTTATGTTTGAAACTTTTTTCGCTTAAATGCCTAGATTCTAAGGTAAAGTCATTTTTCCCTTTTTTACCCTTTTTCTCCAAAACTTGGGATCCTATTGCAAAAAAATTAGCACTAATCGATTTAGCGTCGTCGCCTTACCCTTAGATCAAAGAATCAAGAATACGGCTGAAATTCAGAAATTTAACCCCTTATTGAGCACACTATAAGATAGAATAGAGAATTTATGGAACTATAGAATCTGCAAGATAGGGTCCTCTTAAGAAAAGGATATAATATTTATTTCTGAACAAATAACATCTGGTGATCTAGACTATGGAGATTTTGTAGACTGTGCGTTTTGTACGCACTCCCCCTCTAAGGTGTTACGTAGATTTGAAAGAAAGACGGTTGATGATCAATAATGGGTCGGAAAAGGGACTAGGACCGCCCTGCGTCCCCTTTCCCTCTCCGCCGGCGGTAGGACCGATGCATAAGAAAATAAAGGGGATTGGTCTTATGATTGCACTGCGGTAAGTCTTATGATTGCGTCTCGAAAAGTCTTATGATTGAGTCTTAAGAAGTCTTATCGTATTATGGCGAGGTATTAAGTGGTCGTATTATGTAAAAGTTTTATGTAGCCTTATTGAGTTTTATGTCTTATGTCTTACGGTTTTTACGTCTTATGTTTTTTTATGTCATGCTTATGTAATTACGAAGATTTACGTTTAAGTGATTTTATGTATGATTAAATATATGTGTATTCCAAACTTTGAATCCTGACAAACTGTTATTTAAATAATAACGCCGTTTAACCCCTTGCACCAAGACAGAGGGACTCGTTACATTATGAAGCCCATATTGATTTGGTGATAGATAAATACTGTAGTAATCGACGTATAGGTGCTCTATTTAGGATATGAAAGACATTGAACATCAAATATCAATATTACTACAAAATAATTTAATCGAGGAGTCATATAGGCCGTTTGCCGCTCCGGTAACACTAGCATTTAAAAAAGAAGAAGGAAGTAGATCAAGGCTTTTTATAGATTTCGCGAATTGAATAAAATTGTATTTCCCCAATCGCAACCATTTCCGTTAATCGAGGATCTTATGGTTAAAACAAGGAAATGTAAATTTTTTTCAACATTTGATGTAAACTCAGCGTTCTGGTCCATACCTCTTAAAATTGAAGATAGACACAAAACTGCATTTGTTACTCAAGAGGCACACTTTCAATGGACTTGTTTGCCTTTTGGTTTAAAAACTGCTCCCGCTATATTTCAGAGAATATTGAGTAGCATTATAAGAAAGCATAAACTGTCAAATTTTACTGTCAATTACATCGACGATATTTTAGTATTTTCTGTAACGTTCGAAAAATACATGAGCACTTATCTGTGCACATCCTAGAACAGCAGCTCTACATACCTTACAATGGTATTTTCTAATAGTCAAACTATAATTGGTATCATGAAAATGCAGCAATGCAGTTTTTGCCTTCCTGTGACGTTCTAGAGGAGGACTGCCAGGGAGCAAGACATTTTATATATTCTCCGATCCGATACCGACTTTCTTGCTGTCTTCTCGTAAAGAGAATAATGCCCTTTTGGGTCAGCCTGTAGAGCCAGTACTTTACCCGGGATCTGGGCCCAGAAGTGGAATTTAACCCTTGTAATGAGAAGAGATGACAACTTACCTTGATGTAATATTGCTCTATGATTTAGGGAATCCTCGGAATGTGGTCCTCTTTGCTGATTTCCGGAGCTCCTAAATTCCAATTGTGTTGGCGTTGAATCTTGAAGATAGGTACAAGGAATCAGGTGCGAAAAGGAGCTTAGTTGGTTGGTTCGAAAATAATTCCAAAAATTTTGGGTAAAATAACAGTATATTCTTAAGTAAACTTTAGCAAATAAACAACACAAAGTTATGCACAGTATAAACTCACAATACGAACACAGATAGTAGCAAATGTAGAAACTTTTAAATGTAAAGATTAAGAACAATTATCGAAAAACTCGGTACAAACGTAGCAAACTTAGTAATAGATGTCGAACTCAATAACAGATGTCGAACCTAATAGCAATTGTCATACTCAGAAACAAATATCGAACTTAGTCGACGCGGAAATAGTAGACAAAGGTTCGACGCGAAACACTTTTTTAGGTTCCGTTGGATTACGCGATAGAGCGTCAGCGTTAGCATTCGCAGTTCCTGGTTTATAAATAATTTAACCCTTTGCACTCGGGACCTTTTTCGCGCGGCGCACCAGCAACTCGAAGCGTTTCGTAGTGTATTTAGTGAATTTCTTACCTCTAATTTAAAATGATTACACACATAAAGTAACACATAAAACTTTTTATTTTAATATTAAATGTATCTTTACATTTTTAAGATGATAATTTCTGAAACGTTACTCTTGTAATTTTGCATTGTATGGTATTTGAGATAACAACTGCCTGATTTACAGATACTGAATCTTCATCCGACTCAAAACCATCATCTGGTAATCTCCCGTAACCTTCCAACATTGGATCATCAGACTTTAAAGCCCTAATTACTTCAAGATTTTCTTTGTATTTATTTATCCAATCTTCATATGTTATAGAATCTGTTATAGTATATTGTGGTGTATTAAGTGGGCATGCATCTTGTAAATGCCGACTGTTGCAATCTTGGCAGAGTTTTATTGTAATTGCTAATCTGTGACGCTCCGACATATTACCATCAAAGTTTACATCACTTTGAGTTTTATCTATTACCGAAATAACAGATTCATTTTCTACTGTATTTAAATGTGGAGTCTCTTCTTGAGTAATTATTCCATCTTGTGGTGCTTTACGCACGTCATGATGTTTCTTATTTTTGTGCTCGCTAGTATGCTTGTGCTTTTTTTGTCTATGTTTGTGCATGGCATCGTCCAAAAAATTATCACACGTATCTCTGACAATATTTTCTTCCCCGTCTGTTTCATGTTTTAGTCTTTTCCGTTTCTTTTTTAATTTACGTTCTTCCAAAGTTTTACCATTTTCCGTTTCATCTAGTACGTTAGAAATTGAACTACTATTTTCCTGAGATTCTGTGCTTTGTTCCTTATGCAATTTGTTTTCCGTATCATGAATTTTTCTATTTTCTGCATTTTCCATATTTTGAGAACTTAATATATCTTTCACAACTTTGACAACAGATTAATTAATTACATTTCTTTCAGGAGATGATACAGCTTGAATAGTTTGCAGTTGCACATTTTGTTTAGATGTATCTTCTCCAATCTGTGCTACTCCATTAAGTATATCGATATCTTTGCTATTGCAACTTAACTCATTCTTTTCACTATTTACATCCTTTATAAATCCTATGCTATCTATATGATGCTCAGTCTTTGTTATAATAGATTCGATATTTTTTGGAACGACACGAAAACATTCTAAATCTAATTTAGATTTATTATCTGCTTCTGAATTTACTTCTGTGTTACAAATAACTGAATTTGTATTTTTAATGGGACTTTTTTCCTCTTCTAGCTATAATCCTTATTCACATCTAGATTCTGCGCACTTTTTAAGTGTTTTCTTTTCTTGCGTTTGTCTTTATGATGTTTAGCCTTATTTTTATGATGTTTAGATCTTGAACTACGACGCACATGGAGCTTGATAACATCATCATGTACTTCTGTTTGTAAAGACTGTATTGTGTCAGTAGATGAAACATCAGGTTCTGGACATATAGAAGTACTTTGCTTTCTTAGGTTTCGACGAAGATGTTCTTCTGCATCTTCTATTAAATTTTCAGTCTTGACAATTTCTGAGTTCCTTTCTTTTTTGCCATCTGTTTTCCATTCTTCAAGACCATTGCATTTATTATCTTGTGTGACGATAGGTTCTGCAAAATCGAGAAGATAAACTGCAAGGTTTTCGTCTGTCGACAATCCGAGCCTTTTTTAAGAGATAACCAATGCTTTCCATTTGTAACGCCAATGTGAACACTTCGAAAGTGCTTTACTTTGATATCCGCACTTGTGCCGGAATCACAACCGTGATAATGGGAGCTTCTCGTTATCCCAGATTCCTTCACATGCTTCGTGCTTTTCTTCGGCATAACTACATCCTCGTCTCCGCCGACATTAAAGTGGCGAAATCGAAGTTAGCCAAGAGGACGCGCGCACACCGATATTATCCTATCCTCTTTATGCTCAACCGCCTGATCGCCGCCCACCATGGCCGACACCCCAGTCTGCTCCCTTCACCCATTGAGCCCTTAACTTTGTTATTAGAAGCAATTTTAAAGGAAGGTTTTAAATTAAAATTCACAAAATGTAACTTTGCACAGGACTCTGTAAAGTATCTAAGGCACATAATAAAAAACAATACTGTCACTCCATTAAAAGATAATTTGATTGCCATAAAAGAATTTCCAATACCAAAAACACAAAAAAACGTCCGACAATTTTTAGGAAAAATAATTTTCTATGGAAAATATGTGCCAAATATTTCAATTATACTGGATCCTTTGCATAATTTTTTAAGAAAAGGAGAAAAATGCGATTGGTGCGATAAATGTCAAGAATCCCTTGATACTATAAAAAAACTATTTTGCTCAAAACCTATTCTAGCCATCTTTGATCCAGACTTGCCAATACATATTTTTATACAGATGCAAGCATACAAGGTATAGGAGTGATTTTAAAACAAATTCAGCCCAACGGTGATGAAAAGCCCTGTGCATATTTTTCAAAAAAACATTAAATGACTCCCAAAAAAAGAAAAAAGCCATATATATTGAGTGTTTGGCAATAAAAGAGGCGGTAAAATACTGGCAGCACTAGGTTATAGGAAAAACATTCACGGTTTTTTCAGATCACAAACTTTTAGAAAAATGAATATATTTTATTTATTTATTTAATAATATTTTATTGACCCTAGAGCCTAGGCTCCCTAAAGGCCATTAATTACAGTATAGTACAATGTAATGTATAGATAAAACAAAACGGAAATTAAAATTATGTAATTACTATTAAACTTATCATTATATTAGTAGTAACGCACAGTAAGTAGATAAATGTAAAAAGAAAATAGTAAATAATAATTAAAAGTATAATGGTTTTATAATAGTAGTATAGTAGTATTGGTTCAAAGCAATAAACATACGGTTAAAAAAAAAAAAAAAAAAAAATTAAATTAAATTAAATTGTAAATCACAAAACACGCTGATTATCTCTATCAATAAAGTAGGTCTCTAAAAAATTCACGAAACTCATCAATATGAGGAATAGATGATTGTGCGTTTAAGTGACATATTTTTAAATTAAACGATGTTCCAGTGATAATATTACGTTGCTGAGAGCCAATACTACAATATTATTTACAAAGACTATGGATATTTGATAGGTCCATTGACGAAAAAATTTTTACTGGTTCCGATCCATTTTTAAGGTCCACGCAAACAGAATTAGCCGTAATCCAAATATTTTCTTTGCTCATGTGAGGAAACTTCTTAATAATATTTTGTCGCAATTTATACAATGCCGTTTGATACCGCTTATTTACAAAAATTGGAGTCTTTTGTGACCCATTGATGACTAGGTTTGCAGTAATATCATTGCGTTTCCTCCTGCAGGCAATAAATTTATCGACCAAATTTGGTGAATTGCATTTTACAATGATATCCCGTTCGCGATCAGTGTTTCCTCTAACATTTTTCTTTTTGTTGTATCCAATTCTCTCTACCAATGAGAAACTATTAGCGCTTACATCAGGAACCTCTAAAATTTTTCCGAGTTTAACCACTGCAGCTGTTAAGCTCTCCGAAGCCGCCTCTGGGAGACCCAAAATGACAAATTTGTCACGAAGTTGTTTAGATTCCATATATATTGGCGCATTTCTATCTCTTGAATGGCTTGCAATTGCGGATTGTTTGATTGGCCAACCATACAAGTTGCGTCCGATGATGACGCCGATTCAATTGCACCAACTCGCTTTTCTAAAGCTTTATAATCTTCGCGTAAAGAATCACAATTGGCAGCTATTCCGTCCAGTTTTGTAGACAGATCCGCGATTTTCGTATCAATGTCATTTATTTTACTTAGCGTCTTATTGATTTCCTCCAAAATAGAAATTAGATACTCATTCTTCCCTGAACACATAGGACATTTGCTGGTAACAAAGTCCTTGACTTCGGATCTTGAGTGAAGAGCATATCTAACTTTGACACAAGCCAAGTGAAATTTAAGTTTACAAGTATCCCGGGTCGTAGCAGCGAGATCGTCAACATTTGGCCGTATACAAATACAACACCACTATGTAGTTTTGTCGGGCGTGGTATAAGTGGCAATGTTAAGATAATAATGATAAATGTAATATGACAGTACTGTCTGAATACGATATAAACTGTGGTTTAAAATCAACGGCTGAAACACAGATTAAAGGGATTTTTACATAAACCCAAAATAAAAAAACTCCAATGTTACAAATAAAAATAACAAAGCACTATGTAAAACAGTAAAAAACATAAAAATTAATTTAATTATAACTTATAACATAACTAAATACAGCCAAATAGAAAGCCAGAACAGACGAAGAACTAGGAGATTTAACATATTATTTGTCGCAGTTTATTTTTAAAATAATATATTCTCCGGGCAAAAATATAACATAGAGGCAGATACTTTAAGCAGAATCCCCGTGTTAGAATCGTATGAAAATCAAGATAGTATTTTAAAAGTAGTGAATTTGGTTCAATTAGAAGACATACAAAATGATCAAGATAAAAATGAAGATATAAAACAAAATATAAATAAACTTATTTTCAAACATAATGTATATTATAAAAAGATAGGAAAAAATGAAAATATTGTACTAACTGAGGAGTTTAATAAAGAGATTATTAAACATGTACATTACTACTACTGTCACATAGGAAGACAACAAATGGAAAACAAGATTAAACCCTTTTATCAAGCTAAATATTTATTGGAAAGTATAAAAAAAATTTGCGAAATCTGTAACGTCTGCATAAAAAATAAATCTAGAGAAAAATAAAAGTTTGGTCTACTATCTCACTTTGGTCCCGCTACCTATCCATTCGAAATAGTGTCTATAGACACCATAGAGAGATTTGGTGGTGCTTGTTCAACCAAGCCATATTTACATCTTCTAGTAGATCACTTCACTCGTTACGCCTATATTTTGACATCCAAAACCCAGAATAAGAATGATTTTAAAAAACTTGTTTAAAAAGTAACTCAATATTATAAAATTGACTTGATTCTATCAGATCAATATTCAGGCATAAATTCAAAGGATTTCAAAATATTTTTAGAAAAAGAAGATATACCTATAATTTTCACTGCAGTAAATGCGCCATTTTCAAATGGATTGAACGAAAGGTTAAATCAAACGTTGGTTAATAAAATTCGTTGCAAGATTAATGAAAGGAGAGAAAAAATTGCGTGGACAACTATTGCTCACGAGTGCACTGAAAAATATAACGAAACTGAACAATGTGTAACAGGGTTCTCTCCAAAATATTTATTGGATTGCAAAAATGTTGACATTCTACTAGATGAACTGAAACAAAATGTAACACGAAATCATCTATTGCGAGACCGAAAAATTGCCTTAAAAAATAGTATAAAATCTCACAATTATAATAAATTGATAAAAACAGAAAATATTATAAGCTAAAAGTTGGAGATTTTGTATATGTTGAAAACGAAAACCGGTTAAACCGAAAAAAACTAGATGAATTAAAAATAGGACCTTATTAAATTGTAGACAAAATATCAAATTCAATTTACAAAGTAAACACGGGTCATAAAAAGTCAGAGTCGAATCTCTTCCATATTACAAAGCTTATTCCAGTAGTAGAGCAAAACAGTAAAACCTTGTAATTTAGAAGGGGGGAGATGTAAACAAAGTGCTTGACACTTCATTTAGTTTGTAGTTTGAATTTTCCGCGAAATAACTTTGATGTATAATTTATCTGTGAACTTGTCAGATTCTATGGAAGCGGTCTGTCATACTGAATGCGTTAGCAACCTAGTAATCTGTTGACTGAATGATACAGCAAGATAAAGATAGAGGTTATATTTAAATAATTGTGATTTATAAAAACTGGTGAAACAATAGCTTTAAATGTTATTCCTTTTTTCAGGTAAAATGTGTGATTAATTAATGATAAAGAATGTTTTGTAAAAGTGTAAAAACTAGTTTATTTAATAAAATAAAATTCTCTTTTCAGAGCAACTCAATTTTGGTTATAGTTTTACTGTTCACCATCTCTGGTAGATAGCGCAGTAAAGTATAACAGCTGTTTAAAAGTATGCTCCTGCATTTTGCTGTGTTTAGTTGTGTTATAATTTATAATTTAAATAATTTTTATGTTTTTTTTTACTGTTTTACATAGTGCTTTGTTATTTTTATTTGTAACATTGGAGTTTTTTTATTTTGGGTTTATGTAAAAATCCCTTTAATTTGTGTTTCAGCCGTTGATTTTAAACCACAGCTTATATCGTATTCAGACAGTACTGTCATATTACATTTATCATTATTATCTTAACATTGCCACTTATACCACGCCCGACAAAACTACATAGTGGTGTTGTATTTGTATACGGCCAATTGTTGACGATCTCGCTGCTACGACCCGGGATACTTGTAAACATAAATTTCACTTGGCTTGTGTCAAAGTTAGATATGCTCTTCACTCAAGATCCGAAGTAAAGGACATTGTTACTAGCAAATGTCCTATTTGTACAGCGAAGAATGAGTATATAATTTCTATTTTGGAGGAATCCAATACAAAGCTAAGTAAAATAAATGATATTGATACGAAAATCACGGATCTGTCTACAAGACTGGACGGAATAACTGCCAATGTGATTCTTTACGCGAAGATTATAAAGCTTTAGAAAAGCGAGTTAGTGCAATTGAATCAGCGTCATCATCGGACGCAACTTGTATGGTTGGCCAATCAACAATCCGCAATTGCAAACCATTCAAGAGATAGAATACGCCAACTATATATGGAATCTAACAAACACTTCGTGACCAATTTTGTCATTTCGGGTCTCCCAGAGGCGGCTTCGGAGAGCTTAACAGCTGCGTGGTTGGTTAAACTCGGAAAAATTTTAGAGGTTCCTGATGTTAGCGTTAATAGTTTTTCATTGGTTATTAAGAATTGGACACAAAAAAGAAAAATGTTTAGAGTAGTAAACACTGATCGCGAACGGGATATTCATTGTAAAAATGCCTTTCGCCAAATTGGTCGATAAATTTATTGCCTGCAGGAGGAAACGCAATGATATTACTGCAAACCTAGTCATCAATGGGTCACAAAAGACTCCAATTTTTGTTTCCTCACATGAGCAAAGAAAATATTTGGATTACGGCTAATTCTGTTTGCGTGGACCTTAAAAATGGATCGGAACCAGTAAAAATTTTGTCGTCAATGGACCTATCAAATATCCATAGTCATTGTAAATAATATTGTAGTATTGGCTCTGAGCAACGTAATATTATCGCTGGAACATCGTCTAATTTAAAAATATGTCACTAATCGCACAATCACCTATTCCTCATATTGATGAAATTCGTGAATTTTTTAGAGAAACTAATCAGGACATTATTGCTGTCTCTGAATCATGGCTTTCCAGTTGTGTTGTGGTTGCTCAAATATTGCTTCCGATGTTTCATCTACATCGATATGATCGCAAGCGTCGTCATGGTGGAGGCGTTTTATTATTTGTACGCAATACGTTATTTTTTATTTTCTGTAAAAAAATTGTAATTACAAGTTATCTAAATATCAACCTTTTCCTGTGATTCCTGCTGACATCCATTCATTTAAACGATTTTTGTGTAAGCCATGACTTGCGTATTGTTTCCATTAACGCCACCACATCCAACACGCTACCTCGTATACTTGGATTGACCATGTTTATCATTACTAACGATTTGACTTAATATCTTTCTGGTCTCAACTGATGAGCCCTTTCTCTCAGGTCATGATTGTATATCAGTGACTCTTACTTATAGTGTTTCTAAACACACTCAAATGATTGTAGACGTCGTAATTGAAACTTAATAACGATGAATCAATTGTTAGCAAATCGGTGATTTGTGACATTCTAAATTTTCGGAGAGTATCTCACCAATTGACGATTTTGTCGATTAGAATGAATCAAAGTATGTATTAGTTGTACGATCGGAATCGATTCCATAGCCGAAAATCGATTGTACCTAAAAAACACGAGATTATTGTGCGCGCACTAATCGACAGAGAGTTTCTAGGAACTAGCGTTCTATACCCCCACCACTCACCCGTCAAGTGAGTTCCCTGCAGGCTCATTACAAAAACATTCGGTCTATTTAATGCTGGACCCTCCCGAGGGACACTTTTAAACAAGTACCCGGAGACAACACAAGCGAAAGGATTATTAAGAGAGGCCAACATTCATCTGTTAAAGAAGCATCCGTCTTACAGATATTATACCGGTGATAGACGTAGAGGCGATAACTGGTAATCGACGCCAGAGGGTGGTAATCCGGTAGCTAGACGTAGAGGCGACAATTAACGGTGAGAACATATACTCTTTCCATTTTCTTTCAACGGGGATTAACCTCAGGGTTAATCGTGACGAGAAGTTTATCACGACATAGTCCGTGATCCATCGTCGTCCCATTTACTTTGATACCCAACCAGGGTTTTTTGCGCAAGGCATTTTCCCTGACGAGCCAATAAAAGCATTGCACGTATTGGCTCAACCCAAGTGTTTTATTTATTTTAATTCCCTTTCTCCCTCCTCCTAATTAGCTTAATTCCATCGCCGGAGGACTCCATGTTGGAGGAATTTTGGCAAATACATTTTTGTGCCTCATGTGAGGTGTGAATTTCTGATTCCTGGTTTGACTGAAGCTGCGTAATCGGAATTGCCACTGAGAAACTCTTGTTCCTGAACATACACGCTTGCCACGTCGAGCTAATCCATCACAAAGGATTTCGGATAGGAGATAAGTAGATTTCATCATTTGTGCATACGCTTATGCGTATCCACTTCAAACATTCAAATTTCTATATGAAATTACGTCTTCGAACCCCGTAAAACGCTCGTAATTCTCTTAAATAAATTCATTATTTTCTATTATCTTTCTTACTAAATTGATGATATTCGACTGGGAATTGATGATAAATTAATTTCGATTGCAGTATCATTTGATTTTACCAAATCTTTTAATTGTGTGTATCATTTACTGCTCTTACGAAAACTTAAGGATTTAAATTGTTCATCTGATGTCATCAATGGTTTTGTTCCTATCTAACTGAGAGATTGTCCAAGCTGTGAAGTTAAAGGAAAAAATATCTGCTTGGAATATCGTCGTTGTGGTGTTCCGCAGGCAGTGTTTTCGGCCCACTATTATTGGCCCTGTTTGTTTTAGACTTGGGAAGTCTCTAGATGATGCAAACATCTCTTCTACGCAGATGATTTATTACTTATTTAACTTGTTGCCTTTCAGATATAGAGAGAGCTGTGAATGTGCTTAACGAAATAATTACGTGAATAATCATTGGTGTATGAAGGAATTTCCTTAAACTAAATGCTTATAAACAAAAGGCTATATTAAATTGTTCATTGATGTCATCAAATGGTTTTGTTCCTATCTAACTGAGAGATGTCAAGTGTGAAGTTAAGGAAAAACTATCTGCTTGGAAATATCGTCGTTGTGGGGTCCGCAGGCGTGTTTTCTCCGGCCCACTATTATTGGCCCTGTTTGTTTTAGATGGAAGTTCTAATTAGATGCAAACATCTCTTCTACGCAGATGATTTATTACTTATTTAAACTTGTTGCCTTTCAGATTAGAGAGAGCTGTGAATGTGCTTAACGAAATAATTACGTGAATAATCAATTGGTGTATGAAGGAATTTCCTTAAACTAAATGCTTATCAAACAAAGGCTATAATTTTTGGAGTCCTGAACATGTTAACAACTTGTATGTTTAATGCCCTCCTAGAATCAAAGTACATCAAGTACTTATTGATACGTCCGATCAATTATATTACGAGTTATTTGGATGATACTTTGTCTTGGCATCAACAGTCGTGTTGATTAGAAATCAAGCAATGAGTTGCTTGTCCCTATTAAAATGAACAATCATTTGTTTAATATGACTATGCGTAAAAGATTAGTTGCCACCTATATTACCAATCTTTGCTTATTGTTCAGCAGCTTATACAAAACATCTCAGGAGAATTACAAACTAAATTACAAAGAAAGTTTAATGCTTGTATTCGCTTTATCTTTCGTTTGCAACGATATCAGCATACTACTCCGTTTAGAAGAGTTTTAGGATGGTTGACTTTACAAGATCGACGTGACTTCTTAATAGCTTGCATAATTAGTATACAAATTGTTGTGTCTTCAGCACGACAAAATAATAAGAACGAACATTAGTATTCTTAATTTTGTTCGTTGTCGTGCTGTCAGGCAATTGGATGTATTATGTTTACCTTATGCAAGAACCAGGACTTATGACAATCATTTTTGGTTACTGCTGTTCGTATGTGAAATCAACCTACCGGAATATATCGTAGCTCTAAGTGACTAAGAATTCAGATTAAGATGTTATACCTATTTTATTGATAGCAGATATTCAGCGTGTTTTGTGACTTACGATTTAATTTATAAATTTTTTTTTTTTTTAAACTATATGTTTATGCTTGGAACCAATACTACTTACTACTATTATAGAACCATTATACTTTTATTTATTATTTACTATTTTCTTTTTACATTTATCTACTTACTGTGCGTACTACTACAATTAATGAAGTTTAATACTAATTACATAATTTTAATTTCTGTTTTCTTTTATCTACATTACATTGTACTATATTGTAATTAATGGCCTTTAGGGAGACTAGGCTCAAGGGTCATAAATTGATTATAAAAAAAAAAAAAAAGAAATAATAATAACAAATTGTCATATTAAAATCGGAAACAACTAGTCGATTCGAACTTGAAAACCGCTTTGTTAACGGACAAAGGGCGATAACAGTTTCCACGGTTTACATCGCTGCAACGATACTTTCTTTCAAATAAGACTAGGCTACGAAGAAATCGTGACATCATAGAGCCGAGAGCTAAAGGGAGCCCCCCCTTTTTTATCAATTTACAGCTCAGGACCGTAACTGCGTGATCGGAAACCCGACGCATTATAATAAAAATTTATATATTAAAATCTTCACATTCAACATTAATTTATATTAATCCGTCTCGAAAGGTTAAATAATGTATAATTTTTTAATATCTATGAGTTTAACATTTATTTTACATCTATTATGATTAAGACGCACAGGTACTAGAGTGATAGTTATCGTAAAAGCATTCAAAACAATAAATTTTTTCACATATGCGCAATAAATGAAAGATGACTTGTTACATAAACAACGATTTTTTTAAAAGATCTGTTGGAAAATAAAACCTGATGAACGTTTAAAAATTTTCTCTTTTATTTGGTTTTAATAAGGCATGAACTTAATATTATATCTACATGAAATTTTTAATGATTAGAATATATACGAATGTTATTTGTTAGTATATTGAAGATTTATCTATTTTTATTACGTGTTAAAAATAAAATGTTTAACTGTAATTCAAGTAATCAATTTCATATTATTTGCGCAAGATGTTAAAAAATTATTATTTCTAATTTTTTTGTAGTAAATAATTTTCTCTTTCCTGTATATATTAAAAATTAAGAAATATGAAAAAAAATTAAAGAACAGATAGCAAAAAAAATTATTAAAAAAACTACCTACACGAAAGATCGAACACTGACTAACGGCGCGAGAGCGAGAACGCTACTACTGACTCTATCACGCCCTGATACACGGTCGAAATTAAGATAATAATAACATATATACAAACAAAAATCAACATTTTAAAACCATTTTTCTCAACAATGGTTAGGCATTTTAAGAAGAAACCCTTTACCACGATAACATCCAAAAGTATACTACTCATATACCAAAGCTCGTTAAGATCTGTGGAGGTCCCAGTGTAAGGTCCCCTTGTGAGGCCATCACAAACCTTTATTGCTCAATCTCGTGCTGCTAAAAGCCGCCTGTCCCTCTAAGAAGATTTGTTCGTACGTTGGTAG
This sequence comes from Polistes fuscatus, assembly GCF_010416935.1. Classification (NCBI taxonomy): domain Eukaryota; kingdom Metazoa; phylum Arthropoda; class Insecta; order Hymenoptera; family Vespidae; genus Polistes; species Polistes fuscatus. Next base: position 253,750 of record NW_025113123.1, on the reverse strand, counting down.
TAAAAACTACTCGATCGAAGCCGAAGGTCCTTCGTGATAACAGCACTGTACGCCTAACTTAACACGTTCACGCCGGGGCGAAAATCTGCCGTTTTTCCGCGTGAGGCGGGAGTGTCTTATCGCGTTACGCTTCGTGGGCGCGGGCTAATATCGTGCGAGTTTGAACACACTTATTCGGCAATCATTTTTTTGACCCACGCTTTTGCGGAAATCATTACAGTTTGCGGCTTCTTAACGCGCTAAATGCGAAATTGGAACAGTTCTGACAGTGTTTTTTTTGAGCGTACATTTCTTGCATCAAGTTTTAAAGGTAGGTAAAAATCTTTTCTTTCTACAGAGGCAGTTAGAATTTTTTTTGAATTTTTGCCCATATAAATAATAGATATAAAATGGATCTGGAGGAAAGTGCGTTTGTCTGAAGTGTCTATTATTATAACCGGAAAAAAGTTTGCTAAGATTTAGAATAATTTCGAGCTCTTCAGATGAGGCAAGCAACGATAGCGAATCATTAGAAATGATCTGAATGACTATTCCTCGGAGAAAAGAAGATTTTAAATCCAATTCAGAAAGTGCGATGGTGATAATGAATGGAAGAAAATAATAGAAGACGCTACGAATGATGAGTATGCGGAAGAAGAGGAAATTTTTAATTCACAACATGGACTTCGACGATCCTGTTTCGTTATATAAATTATTCGTCACGGATCACATACTTGAAATAATCGCAGAAGAAACAAATAAATACGCTATACAATGCTATAAATAATTCTGCATGTAACAGACTTCGAAAATGAATCGAATGCATTACTGTTTACTTAATGCATAAATAATTCTGCATGTAACAGACTTCGAAATGAATCAGAATGCATTACTGTTTTACTTATAACATAATAAAACGAATTAAAAATTATATCTAAACATAAAAAAAATTCCTCGTTTTTAGAATATCCTTTCCTGTATATCTTGAATTAATTTTACGTGTAGAATAAAATTCTTTTTTTTCAAATATGTATTCAATTTAACACAAATAAATTTTTACAACAACAAAATCAATAATTTAAAATTTTATAAAATACATAATTTAATAGGAAAAATATTTAAATGTTAAATTTCGTCTTAAAAAGAATCTCTATTCAATTTGATATACAAATAAATTTCTGTTAGGCAAAAAATTTATTTATTTAACTATACTAATTAATTTTATGTGTCAAGACTCAAAATTATTTCATTATTTTTACTCTCAACTAAATAATAATAGTTTCTGTTAAAATAAATTATTGTTTTTCTTTTATTCAAGGTTCATAATTTTTAGATATACAGGATATAGATAAGATATACAGGAAAGGATATTCTAAAAACGAGGAATTTATTTTATGTTTAGATATAATTTTAATTCGTTTTTATTATGTTATAAGTAAACAGTAATGCATTCTGATTCATTTTCGAAGTCTTAAAAATTCTACGAAAAAAATTGAGCAATTATCAAGTGGTGCGCTAGCTTAAGTAGTATCGTCTTCGCTTCTCGCATCGATTATTAACGTTTGATTCTTCGTGGGGGAATTATTTTTTTTATAAGTTTTTCTATCCTTTGGTTATATAAATTATTTTTACATTTCCTAATTTCTAATTTTATATAGAAAAAATTAAAAATTATTAAAAAAAAATTAAAAGCAATAAATTTTTTTACATCTTGCACAAATAAAGGAAGATTTATTACTTAAATTACAAATTCATCCAGTAAATATCATCCTAAAAAATGTCTCGTTTCAGGACGTTAAGAATTAATTTTTGTTATTTATTGGATATTATTTAATTTATAATTATTAATTTTATTACTCGCGTAATAATGTTGATTTCTTAATAAAATCTATATCGTTAGTGCAAAATTTGAAAAAAATCTGATGTGGGACTCACTGACCGTCTCCTTGTCAAGGATAGAAAAACTTATATAAAAATAATTCCCCCACGAAGAATCGAACGTTAATACCCAGCGCGAGAAGCGAAGACGTTACTACTTACGCTAACGCACCAATTGATAATTGCTCAATTTATTTCGTACAATTCTTAAGACTTCGAAGATGAATCAGAATGCATTACTGTTTTCTTATAACATAATAAAAATGAATTAAAATTATGTATAGACAAAAAATAAATTCCACGTTTTTAGAATATCCTTTCATATATCTTGAATTAATTGTATGTGTGGATAAAATTCTTCTTTTTCAAATATGTATTTAATTTGATAAACTAATAAATTTTTACGAGACAAAAAGTCAGTAATTTAAAATTTTATAAAATACATAATTTAATACGAAAAATATATAAATTTTAAATTTCGTATTATTTTCGTATTAAATACGTATTCAATTTGATATACAAATAATTTTTGTGAGGCAAAGAATTTATATCAATTAATTATTCTAATTAATTTTATGGCGAGACACAAAATTAATTCATTATTTTTACTCTCAACTAAATAATAATAGTTTCTGTTAAAATAAATTATTGTTTTTCTTTTATTCAAGGTTCATAATTTTTGACAATAAATAAAGAAACGGCGTGCCATAAGCATCAAGATTCGATTTAAAAACGCTGCGCTTATGCACCGATATATATAGGATATAGAGAACGCTCGACGCTTGATGGCCAAGACATAAAATTCTGGCTACCGAATGAAAAAATAGATAGAGAGAAATATCGGTTTTCTTTCTTACTCGCACTCGTATACAGAACGCTCGACACTCGATGGCCAAGACGTAAAATTCTCGCTACCGAGTGAAAAAATAGAAAGAGAGAAATATTGGTTGCTCGTCTCACTCGCACTCGTATACAGAACGCTCAACAATAGATGGCCAAAACAAAAATACTCGTTATCGCATGAACAAAAAAAAAGAGAGAAATATCAGTTTGTTCTCTCACTCGCACTTTCATTCAATACCGAGAGTCCCGAAGATTGCCGAAGATCCTTCGTTGTATTTAGTACACACGGACGCTCTCACGCACACTAGCCCGCTCGCGTGTAAAAGCCGACTGAGAGGCGGCACTTGCTTCCCCATTCTTACAATTACTTTTACCACTTTTTCTCGCTTATTTTTGCAAATACGCAGATAAACCTTACAACATTTTTTATGTATTTTTCAATACTTTACAACTTTTGTTTGAAACTTTTTTCGATTAAATGCCTAGATTCTAAGATAAGGCTATTTCTTCCTTTTTTACACTTTTTTACCCTTTTTCTCAAAAATTTAGGATCCTATTGCAAAAACATTAGTACCAATCGATTCAGCGTCGTCGACTTACTCTTAGATCAAAGAATCAAGATGTTAGCTGAAATTCAGAAGTTGACCCCTAATTCATCACAGTATTATATATACCGAATATGCCGCTGAGCGTCCGGTGATGCCTGGCTAAATGCACGGTCTTTTATGGGAGAAAACCTCCAAAGCAGGTCCAAAATCACCTTTCCTCGAAAAACTTAGTTTTTTCAACTAATTGTAAGATAGACAAATTTCATATTATCATGTTAAAAATTGATATCTTAACAAAAATTTAAACAAACTTAAGTTTAACGGTAAATAATAATAAACAATTGTTAAACAATTAAAATAATTATTAATTTGCAATAAAAATTGTTAATAATAATATTTAACTTAAAAAGAAGTTTTTCTGCAATTAATTCATTAAGAATATAGAGTAAACGACGTTATTAATTTTATAATAATTTTCAATAAATTCCTTAATTAACAAATCGATAAAATTAATTAACAAATCGATAAATGTTAAATTTTAATAAACAATTGTTAAAAAATAAAAAAATTTATTATTAAAAAAAAACAAATTTTAACAATAAAAAGTATCATAGTCGCATGAGCTTTCCATAGTCGCATTACTTTACCATAGTCGCATGACTTTACAAATTGTATTGTAGTCATTTAACATCAAAATGAGTCTTTTCTCTATATCTATAAAATATAAATGTAATATTTAATTCAAGTATATTTTATATAGAGAAAGTTCTCCCGTTTTAATATCTTACGACTATCTTTTGATATACACAATATTGCATATCATCAGGGGTCTCGTCTATCCGACAAGACGAATCCCCAAGCCAACGGCTGAGTCTCAATAGTTTGCAGCGTGGTAACTGCTCTACCGAGTACAACATCCCGCCCGGTACCTAAGTCGTCTACAGACGATTCCGAGTCTCAACGTCGAACTGTGAGACCCAAGATCGACCGTGCCGTTGCTCGGTGTGATCCCGGCGACGGTCGTTGGTCCCGTACGGCAAACTGGGCTCGTGCGGTGACCGGCCCGAGGACCGATTACCTATTAATTTCACATTGTTTTGAGCCTTTCGACTCACGAGACTCCTAGAGATATCGTTGCCTCCTTTGACTAGAAAGGATACGGCCTTAGAGGGGTTCAGTCATAATCCCACGGATAGTTGCTTCGCACCACCGGCCGCTCGACTGAGTGCGTGAACCAAATGTCTGAACCTGCGGTTCCTCTCGTACTGAGCAGGATTACTATCGCAACGACTAGTCATCAGTAGGGTAAAACTAACCTGTCTCACGACGGGCTAAACCCAGCTAACGTTCCCTGTTGGCGGGTGAACAATCCGACGCTTGGCGAATTCTGCTTCGCAATGATAGGAAGAGCCGATATCGACGGATCAAAAAGCGACGTCGCTATGAACGCTTGGCCGCCACAAGCCAGTTATCCCTGTGAAAACTTTTCTGACACCTCTTGCTGAAAACTCTTCAAGCGAAAAGGATCGATAGTCCGTGCTTTCGCAGTCTATATACGTACTGAACATCGAAATCAAGCCAGCTTTGCCCTCTTGCTCTACGCGAGGTTTCTCTCCTCGCTGAGCTAGCCTTAGGACTCCTGCGTTATTCTTTGATAGATGTACCATCCTAGTCAAATTCCCCGCCTGACAGTGTCCTCGAATCGGATCACGCGGGAGTATTAACGGCGATCGGCGAAAGCCTCATGCCACTCTTACACGCTCTAGTACACCGTGACAATCGAGCGCAAGGGCTCGAAGCACGCGCTCCGCCTAACAAAGTAAATAAAGAAACAATGAATGTAGTGGTATTTCACCGGCGATGTCGCCATCTCCCACTTATGCTAAGCCTCTCATGTCTCCTTACAGTGCTAGACTAGAGTCAAGCTCAACAGGGTCTTTTTCCCCGCTAATTTTTCCAAGCCCGTTCACTTGGCAGTGGTTTCGCTAGAAAATAGATAGGGACATCTAGTGTAATTCTGAGCTCTAATTCGAGCCTAAGCTCACTCAGCTGTGCTACAGGCTGATGCCTATTGCACGTGATGTTGAATGCGTAAAACCACTGCAAAGGGAGAATGACCGTAGATGTTTTGGTCATTAGGCTTGGAAGAACCCCCTTTTCACCATTTCTGAATCATCAGAGAGGTAGACTGTCCCGGATTGAGAAGTGACCAACTTAGCCGCTTTATCAGCAAAACTTCCTGTTTCGTCGATGAAGCGTTGTCCAGCGGGGGCCACGAGGAGGTGGGGTCACCAGCTATCGCTCGGTCTCATGCAGACTAGCGTTTGGTGTTAGTTGCTAAGGTTTTGGTTTTGGTAGGTGAGTACCTTCTCTGCCGTTCGGTACGCCATTTGGCGCCTACGCTAACCTTTACGGCTTTCCTGATTTTAATAGTTTTCTCAAATGTTGCTTGATTTATTATTCATATCTGTTCTGTTAAAGTGATGTTTTCGCGTATTTTTTGAACAATTCAAAATATTCCTCCGTCACCAGTTGTTTGTATTCACATGGCCACATAAGATTTCTTATTTTAACTTTCTGCTCTAGTTCCCTTCTTGTTTCGGTCAGTAGGACACATCAAAATAATATATGGTGCAATTTTTCTATTTCCCCACATGTGCATGTGTCTGTATTAGTTAAGTTAAACCTTTTGAGCGTATGCTTAAAGTTTCCGTGCCCTGAAAGAATTTGAGCCATAAAGTGGTCATGCTTTATCCATTTCGCGTTCAGTCTTTTTTCTATGTTTTCATAGAACTGGAATTTTAGCCTTCCTTTCTGGCTTTCATTCTAATTTTCCTGCCATTTTCTTAGCGTTTCTTTCTTAATAGCGTCTTCTTTTGGTCTCGCTCTTATCTACGGTTCCTTGCGTCTTTAACCTTATTCCAAAATGCTGAAGTGAGGTGTTTTTCCGTAATAGATATAGGCTTTTTTTTTCTTTAAGTATAAGATCTATGGGTGTAGCGGCTGCTATAACGCAGAGGGCGTCTGTTGATATTGTTCAATACGCCTTTTCGACTCGAATAAGCGCATATCTCTGCACTTGCGTTAGTCTTCTTATATGGTGTGTGTTTAGTTTTTCTACCTATCCAGCTGCAGCGTATGCAATAATCGGAATGAAAATCCCTTTGTAGAGTGCTTCCATTGTTTTGTTATTCAGTCCCCATGTGCTCTTTTCTACTCTTGCAAGCTGGTTAAAGATGACTTTACTTCTGTTTGTGATGTAGTTTACATGTAGGGTTATGTTTAGTCTGGTTCTAAAACCTATACCCAGGTAACGTGTTTCTGATATCATCCTCATCGACTTTTTTCCTATCTTGACTATTGGAGGCCTTTTTATATCCAGAAAACTTTTGAGTAGTAGCATATGCGATTTCGTTGCAGATAATTCTAATTTCTGTCTTAGGCACCACTCGCCTAAGATTGCTGTAACATTATTTGCTTTTTGTTCGAGTTCTTTTCTACTATTTCCTTTGATAGTTATTGCAATGTCATCAGCATATGCGACAACTTCATTTCCTGTTTTTGATATTTCCTAGAGTGCCTCGTCAAGGATAAGGTTCCACATTAGCGGCCCGAAGACCGATCCTTGTGGGCAGCGTTTGCTAATATTTTTAGTTATTTGACCAGTGTTACTTTTTATTCTGGTCTCTCTGTTGGAAAGGTAACTAGCGATAAGGGTGTATATGTTTTTGGGACACTCTCTTTTCTTTAGGTTGTATAGGACACTAGGCCACCAGACCCCGTCAAACGAGCCAGAAATATCGAACATAAGACCAATTGCATATTTTTCTTCTGTTTTGTCTAAAATGTCCCTTATCTTTACTAAGGCGTCCTCGGTTGATTTACCTGGCTTGAAATCGTATTGTTTCTCCGAAGCTAGGTGATGACTATTAGAGATAGTTTTTAGTCTTCCAGCAATTAGTATTTCGAGGACTTTTCCTAGTACTGGGAGCAGAGATATAGGTCTATAAGATTTTATTTCTGTATCTGGCTTGTCTGCACTTTTCCGCAGAACCGTTATCTCGGCAACTTTCCATTGGTTTGAGAAAATTCTTTGATCTAGGCATCTACTGTAGAGATTTTTAACATGATGCTGAAACACAGGCCATGCTTGTGTAACCATTTATGTTTATATTAGGTCTGGTCCAGAAGCCTTTTTGTTGCTTAACTTTCTAATGATATTCAGTATTTCAAGTACGCTAAAGGGTGATGTGTCCTCCACATTTGGTTCTATCAGTATATCGCTTCTTAATTTTAAGTGCCATTCCGTTTCGTTTTCAACAGTGTCGTCAGGGATCATTCCATGATCGTATCGTCCCAATTTGCTGTTTGCCTAGCATCGTGTTTGAGGGTTTCAACTAGATTATCGGGTTTTAGCTTTTTTGCCTGGATTTTGTATATAATACTCCACGGTTGGGTATTTCTTGTTTTCGTGACGAATTTCTTCCACCTATTTTGTTTCGTATTTCGAACGCTTGTTATATATTTGTTCCGTAGTCTATTGTACTCTATCCTTTGTTTTACTTTTAGTCTGACGTCTATGTTTTATTATATTTGCGTATATCTGTCTGAGTTTCTTTTCGGAGCCTCGTTAGCTCCTTGTTCCACCATGAAGCAGACTTGGAAAAACGCTGCATTTTTGGGATAGCAGAGGTGGCAGCTTGCAAAATAGAATGCTCAATTTCAGTAGCAGTTTATGTTGCATTTTGACTGGTCTCCTCGTTTGTATTAGCGTTTATATTATCTTTAAGTATTTTTCTGCACTTTTTCTAATCTGCTCTCTTGGTGTTGAATCTGTCTCCTTTTGTTCTTAGAACCTCTTTTGTAGCAGACTCTATTTGAAAAGTAATTAGAGTAGTAGTAAGAGGTTATGGTCACTTGTTGTTTCACTATTGTGTACCTTCCAATTTGATATTGTACTAAGGCAGTTATAACTTGCAACTGTGATGTCTATGTTCTTGTGTCCTCGTGTATTGGTAAAGGTGTAGTTTTGAGATTGAGTGTTGACTGTATGTAGCTGAAATTGTGATATGAGCTCCTCCAGCGCTTCTCCTCTTGCGTCTGTTTGCTTACTATACCAAGTTGTCTACTTTGCATTTGAGTCCATGTAAAGGATTATTTTTTCGTTTTTTAATGCTTTCAGAATAATCTCGACGTGGAATAGATTAGGTTCTATTTTTTCGCAATGTTAAAAATAAGCACTCACTAAATACAGTTTAATCTCATTAATTCTCACCTGAGCGCAGACTATATGAGAGTTGCTAAATTGTTCTATTTTAATGACATCAATATCATTGTTTAGGATAATTATTACTGCTTTTATCTTGTAAGGCACTACCGTAGTTGAGAATCTTTTGGTGTCAGTGACAACTTTTTTGCTAACCCCCATTCCAACAACACTGCTTCGAAATGTGTATGGTTCTTGAAGGGTTTGAATATCTATTTGATGTTCATTCATCAGTTGCCTTAATTCGTCAGCTACAGATTTAGAATTTTGTGCATTTATTTGCGCTATTCTTTGTGCCTTATGAGGCTTAAGCTTGATTGATTTAGTTGCCATAACCAATCCTCTGCATATGATTTGCAAGCGCGATCTTATAGGCAGGGCAGTCAGGTGACCTTGACGAGTGGTTACATGGTTTTCCTGCTCTCTTACAATTCACACACACTGGATTTTGTATTCCAAGCGTCCAATTGTTGTAGCTATGCCCATCTAGGCCACAATGCCCACAGGTGTCCTGTTTAGCCTTGCAATACTTTGATATATGTCCAAAGGCCTAGCATATATAGCATTTGCTTAATGATCCGTAATCTTTTATACGTAGAGCCTGCCAACCGATGTACACTTTGTCATTTTTTAAAAGTATATTTCGGACATTGGATGATGCTACAAGGCAAGCGCTACTAGCGCCATCTATAAATTTCCTAACTACAAACTATTAGATTTAGGTAAAGAGCAGTAGAGGTCGCTGTCGTAGGTGAAGTGTAGCGGCCTGCTGTCGAAAAGCAGATTTCTACCTTATCCTATGCCACGACTGGCGCCGCAATCCTCACCGCTGATTCTTTGGCCAAGATACTTTAGCGCTAGCACTCTATCATGGCTAACAACGGTTCTATGAGAACAGTAATGTTTCCATAGTTACAAAGACTTTCTTCTTCCGTTAATATAAATAAAGAAATGAATTAAGATTTTACACGTGCTCAATCAACAACGCATTTTTGTTATCCGTTCTTGTTTTGTAATAGTTTATGAATAAAATAAATGTTACATAAAAATTGTAGTAATGATCAGTGTTTGAACCAATAGAATTCAAGTTCCTGGTTCCTTTCGCTACATAAATGGTGACCCCGACGTGATATGAACGGGTATGAAAATCGCGTAGGGATCGACAACCGACGAAGATTTGCAAGCCAGCAACCGACTTTGCTGACGAGCGAGAAGCACCTTGATGTCACCTGTAAGGCGTTCGCCGCAGAGATCCATCTGTGTGCAGAACGAGAACCCGAGAGACGAGGCCGCGGACCACAATATGGACTAGGCCGATCAGCAGCAACATCAACGAGTTCCCAATGACGATGACGAAGTAACGGTAAATGCGGCACGCGCCGTTAAACTTCCACCTTTTTGGAGGGAGAACCCGGTCCTCTGGTTCGCTCAAGCGAAAGCAGCATTCCACATCGCCCGCGTCACCAGTGACACCACGAAGTTTTGGTATTTCGTGGTCCATCTGGATCAAGATATCTTACCATTCATATCAGATATCCTCGTAGCACTGCCTGAGGAGGGTAAGTTCGAGGCCCTCAAGGCACGTATCATCAGCGCCTTCGACGAGTCAATTGAGACCAAGCCGCGGAAATTGCTTCGGAGCAGCCAGCCTACCGATGCAAAACCTAGTAACATTCTGTAGAGACTACGCAACATAGCTAATGGTTAGTGCACAGATAATATCCTGTGAACTTTATTCATGGAGCAGCTCCCCGACTACATGAGGAGCATATTGGCCATAAGCGAGGTGACAGACTTAACAAAGCTAGCTTTGCAGGCGGATAAAATTCTGGAAGTGTCCATGGCCGACGTCGCCGCTGTTACGTCGACACCTGCCAGGGAGACGCGCAATACTGTTGCGGACACAGATCTGGAGGAGCTACGTGACATGGTGAAAAATCTGTCACTGGAGTTGAGCAAATTACGTCCCCGGCGCGACCGAAGCCGCAGCTACAGCCGCAACCGCGGTAGAAGCGTCAAGGTGAACAACGGCCTATGCTATTACCATTCGCGATTCCAAACGCAGGTCAGGAAATGCCGGCAGCCGTGCACCTGGGTTCAGAACCTCGATTCCGTCGACGTCTGTCGCCCCAACAGCAGTTTTAACGTCGACCGCAGCGACGGCAACGCGGGAAACTAACTGCACTGTCCCGGATACTGGCGGAAGCGGACGGCGGAAAAAGGTATCTCATCATAATTAAAGATAAGGTTAGTGGCTCGCGATATCTCATCGACACGGGAGCTGACCTGTCAATAGTTTCTAGACATTGTGCACACGGAAAGCGTATTCAGCCAGCGAGTTACAAACAGTACGCGGCAAATGGTTTAACGATCAAAACTTACAGGGCAACCTTCATCAACGCCGACTTGGGACTTCGCAGATCGTTCCCATGGATCTTTATCGTTGCCGACGTATCGCAACCGATCATCGGAGTAGATTTTCTGTTCCAGCATAACCTCTCCATAGACCTTCGTGGACGACGCCTCATTGGTAATCTAATGCAGATGTCATATCAAGGGAAGCTCGTGATACCCGCGCAACAATCGTCTCGTCCATTCATCCTGACGGACCGCACGTCAAGCTCCTGAAGGAGTTCGTCGACCTAATCTCGCCGTCTATCAAGAAAGTAGCTGGATACACGGTATGTAATCATATCGTAACGAAAGGTCCACCCGTCTACGAGCCGGCACGTAAATTACCTCTCGACAAGTTCAAAGCCGCCAAGGCGGAGTTTCAACATATGCTGGACCAAAGTATTTGTCAACCGTCCAAGAGCCCATGGGCCAGCCCCCTTCATCTCGTCACCAAGAAGAACGGAGACTGAAGGCCATGTGGCGACTACAGGAGACTGAACGCAATAACGGAACCAGACTATTATCTAATTCCCCATTTGCATGATTGTGCGCGTAGTTTAAATGGTTGCACGATATTTACAGTCATCGACCTGAAACGCGCATATCATGAGATTCCAGTAGCTCCGGAGGATCGCCCAAAGACAGCCGTTATCACACCGTTTGGCCTTTTCGAATTCAACCTCATGCCCTTCGGACTTCGAAACGCAGCACAGACTTTCATGCGTTTTATGGACAGCGCGCTGCGAGGATTGGATTTTTGCTACTGCTACATCGACGATATCTTTGTGGCGTCGTCAACTCCGCAGGAGCACACAAGGCACCTTTGCACGTTATTCGAGAGGTTACGCGAATTCGGCCTCACTATCAACGTATCCAAATGCACCTTCGGTGCCCGCGAGGTCACGTACCTCGGCTACAAGATCAACGCGCAAGGTACATGTCCAGTGGAGGAGCGCGTTGATGCCATCCAACAGTATCCAAAACAAAAGGACATCAGCGACCTACGAAGATTCTTGGGAATTGTTAACTTTTATCGTCGTCTTATTACGCACACCGCATCGGTGCAGGCACCACTGCACGCCTATCTGGTAGGCGCCAGGTAGAAGGACCAGCGACTTATCGAATAGACTCCGGACGCCGAGCGCGAGTTTTATGCGTGCAAACGACAACTCGCTGAAGCATCACTACTTGCACATCCTATTGCAGATGCACCGCTGATCTTGCTGACAGACGCCTCCGACAACGCTATAGGGGCAGTCTTGCAGCAACGGAGTGGGGATCAATTTCAACCTTTAGGTTTATTCTCGAAAAAGCTCTCGAAAACGCAGACAAGTTTCTCCACTTACGACAGAGAGCTACAAGCAATTTAGAGGAGCCTCAAATTCTTCCGATTCTTGGTCGAAGGACGACACCTGATAATTAAGACTGATCATAAACCATTAACTTTCGCATTTCGACAGAATTCGAGCAAGGCGTTACCACGACAACTACGACAATTGGATTATATTGGGCAGTTTACCACCAATATCATCCATGTCGCAGGCGACGAGAACACAGTCGCGGACGCTCTCTCTAGGGTAGAGAAAATAAGCATGCCTGTCGTTGTCAGCACACAGGACTTGACAGAACATCAAGCGAGAGATGAGGAACTCGCTGCACTGATCGATCCTGGGGCAAAAACGTCGCTCGTACTACGGAAGTTACGCGTCGATAACACCGTGACAGTCATAACGGTTCGTCTTGTCCGGCATGAACTGCGATATTACCCGTTGGGTACGCACCTGTCTGCTGTTCCAATGCAGCAAGATTCAACGACACACGAAGAACGCTCCGGAACGAATTCCAATACCAGACACACGTTTCCATCATGTACATATTGATATCGATGGACCACTGTCGTTATCGAGAAGTTACTGCTACTGCATTATGATGATCGATCGTTTCATCAGGTGGCCGGAAGCCATCTCCATCGCCGATATGTCAGCTGATAGCGTCAGGAAGGCATTCTTCAGCGGTTGGGTCGCTCGCTTCGGAGCACCCGCCATCGTGACCACAGACCGAGGTTCGCAGTTCGAATCTACTTTTTTTCAAGCTTTGACAAAACTTTTTGGTTGCCAACGTACTCGGACAGCCGCGTATCATCCTGCCTCCAATGGGATGATAGAGTGATGGCACCGTTCGCTTATTGCTGCAATCATGTGCCACGGTACACAAGACTGGGTCGACGTTCTTCCCGTCGTCTTGCTAGGCCTACGCACCAGCTTCAAGAAAGACCTTCGAGCAACAGCAGCAGAGCTCGTTTACGGGACGACGTTAAGGCTTCCTGGCGAATTCTTCCTTAGTGACGAACCTGCTAACGATCCGCAGATATTCCTCAAGCCTTTTCGGGAGAGAATACGTCGAGTTCGGTCAGAACCAGCTGCGCATCACTCCAAGGCTAGAGCGTTTGCGCATAGGACTCTGCATTCCTGCACCCACGTGTTTGTCAGGGTCGGAGGTTCTTCAGGACCGCTTTGTCAACCCTACAAGGGTCCGTTCGAGGTATTGGAAAGGGTATCGGACAGCGTTTTATGCGTCAACGTAAACGGGAAACCGTCGACGATTTCGACAGAGCGACTTAAACCAGCTTTCTTCGAGGCCACTCAGCAAACGGACATCGCCCCGACCATGGAGGGCAACAACGACAGCCAATCTCCCATCTCGAACCAACCTAAAACCTACTTATCTAGGAAGAGGATATGTTTCACGACTTCGGTTAGTCTAAGTCGCTCGGAGGGGAGTACTGTTGCGGCCTGCTGTCGATAAGCAGATTTCTACTTTATCCTACGCGACGACTGGCGTTGCTATTTTCACAGCTCATTCTTTTATTAAGTTACTTTGTCGCTAGCACTTTATCACAGCTAACAACGTTTCTATGGGAACGTTTATGTTTCCATAGTTACAAAGACTTTCTTCTTCCGTTAATATAAATAGGAAATGAATAAAGAAGTTAAACGTGCTCGATCAACAACGCATTTTCGTTATCCGTTCTTTAGTTTTGTAATAGTTTATGAATAAAATAAATGTTACATAAAAATAGTAGTTACTATCAGTGTTTGAACCAATAGAATACAAGTTCCTGTTTCCTTCCGCTATAGCCTTGTGGTCGTCACGCCAAAGCTTGACGCCTTTGGCACTCCTACCGTCACGCCTCTGGTGGCGAAAACTGACAACTAAGAAAACCCCACGTATATGAATAACCACTGCTATTCGCTCCCTTCGATTCCAACCACCTAGCAAGACACACGTTTTTACTAGCAGCGACCAAAGAGTGAATACTAGTTACTATTTCCGTTTTTCTTTATTCTATTTTTTAAGTTTGTCATATATTTTGTAAGTCTTTTTTGATACGTTTTAAATATAAAATATTCTTATAATATATTTCCCTAGTGAATTAATTATTTTTGAATATTGTTGAACACGCTACAGCCTCTATGCAAGCGTAATGGCGAACAATGCGATCAAAACTTTAACAGATGTTAATCACTTATAATTCACCTCACAGCTAAGTACTGAGAAAGCTATATATATAATCTTAATCTTAATACTTCACGCTTCCACATGAAACAACCTCTATTATTTTCATAAACTATAAAACTAGTATTCCATCAACAAAAACAGAGCGACGCTATCAACTGCTGAATACTTAATATAGGAGGCGCTAGTAGTAGATAGGGACAGTGTGAATCTTGTTAATCCATTCATGATCGTCACTAATTTGATGACGAGGAATTTAGCTATTTTCTTTTTTTTTTTTTATTTGTTTATAAGGCAGTGTGGAATGCGTTTATGCAGACTTGTTGTCGTTTGAAAATACAAGACTGTGGGACTCTGGCGAAAGCCAACTACCCACTAAACCACACTGCCCACGGCTTTATTGCGTGCTGCTTACTTTAAGATAGAAGGGTGCACGTTGCCCTGAGATATATGGTTTTTATATCGAGTTAACCAATGCCAGTTCTTGGAAGTTTCCTCCCAGATGTTGTTATTCCAGTCATCCTATTCCAACGGCTCCAAATTGTATGACTGCCTCGAATTGCTCTCAAGGTTATGAATCCCAAGAGCCACCGAGGCAGGCCCATCTCCAGCAACCCGTCTGCAGATTAGATCTGCAGATAGTACGGGCACTTTCTCTCATGAGCACCGTCTAAGGCCGACGCACTACTAAATATTTGTGCACCAACTACGCATTCGACGCCATCCCTGGTAGCAACGATTTCTGGCTTACGGACACCTTGGCAAGTTCGTATCTTTGGCTCCTTTTCGACTCTCTACCCTTTGTCGCGCAGGCCGGATTGTAGCACTCCGCAAATTGCGTTGTGTCTCATTATCCGGCCGCCGTGGTTTCGGTAGCACAACAAGATATATTGGAGCCGATTTTCATTACACCACAAGATGTTCTAATTTGCGTCGGCAAAGAGTTGACATGAACTTGGTGGTATTGGACGTAGTCCCATCCGGTCAGCGCCATTCCCCATTGTACCCAAGCGGTGGACGCCGAGTCTTTGGCGCTTTCGCGCAAATCGCATCCGTCTACCAAGTTGTGAAGAGCCTTTGACCACCATCTATCGACATCTTGTTTGCTGCGCAGAGCTTCAGCGGTGTTCTTAGTGATCGCACGGCAGGCCCATTGGATCCGTTTTTTGACCCAGGCTTCCCCGTGCACAGCTGTTGCAGCAAGTCGATTGTGTCAAGACCTTCAATCGTTCTAGCATTTGGCTTAGCACGGATGTTTCAAATGATGGTAGGCCTAGACCTCCTTCTCGGATAGGCGTGTTAAAATACGCCTTGGGTACATCAGGGGGCAAGCAGAGCCAATTTTGAGCCGCAGAACGAACCTGCAAATCCAAGGTACGCAACGTTCCAAGGGTAGTGTCCGCAAGTACGAGTCGATGATATAATCGAGGCAGAAGAAAAGATTATAACATAATCTATATTATAATATAAAGCCGCTGTTGCGGCTTTAGCGGAGCCCTCGTAACTCTCTGAAGCTCGCACATCAATGTCCCGCCGACCAATTGTCCAATTGGTCTAAAATCGACCCCGAGGTAACGCTACTCTTGCGAAGGCGATACCTGTGCAATTTTTGAACCCCTTAGTTCGAATTGGGGTTTTGTTACGACTTTATACTTTTTGACCTGGCCAGACGGAACGATTGACAATGCCGAGCATTTAGAGGTGTTAAACGAGAGCCCGACACTTTCTGCTTTCTCATCGATCGCCTTTACCAGCATATCCATTCCCTGGATCGTAGAGGCTACCAGGAAGATATCGTCTGCGTATAGCAAGGTGGTAATGCGTACGCCGCCCAGATCATATCCGACTTCAGATGGTAAAGCGCGAACGACTTTTTCAAGTACCAGAAAAAAGATAAGGGTCGACAGTGGGTCGCTTTGGCGAACACCCCTGCTGACGTGGAAAGGTTCTGACCGTTGGCTTCCGACCTCTATATATGTCATGCTACGCGAGTAGGTATGAGTTATGTATTTTATCATGCCCTCAGGCAAATTATTCTCCCGAAGCACTGCCATAACAGCTTCATGACTCACACTGTTGAATGCCTTGGTACAGTCCAGGGAAATTATGTGTAGCTCCCTGAGCCTGCGCCTGGCATCGTCCAGTAATACGGAAAGGACTGCTATGTTCTCTGTACATCCGTCTTCCAAACAACGCTGTCGAATGTCAATCAGACCAGCTTTGCGGAGGCGGATTGCGAGAATCTTATGCAATTGCCGCACAATGACGGATGCAATGCTGATTGGGCGGTAATCAGCAACTGTTTCGGCTACGTGCTTCTTCGGGAGAAATATCGTCCTACTCGCTAACATTTCTGTCGGGAAGCCCCCTCTTGCCAGGATGATGTTAAACAAGAGGGAACGTATCATTGCCGGTACACTACGCAATTGTATGGCCGTTACACCGTCGATACCAACAGCGGAACTTAAGTGGAACTTTAATCCTTTCGATTTCCACTAGTAAGACGCGGCGGCAGAGGTCCTGCGGCTTTGGCCTATCAATATTTTCTGTATCCAGTGTGTATGGCGTGGACTCGCGAGTCATCATCGGTCCCCAGTAGTCAACCATAGATTGAAGGCTGGGGGGACGTGACTCGTTTGTGCTATCTAACACTTCTCTGGCTACGCGCCCAGGATTCCTCTTGAACAGTTCTTGTGTTCTTGTGTACCTTCCTTGTCTCATCCGCAAAGATGTACATTGTTCGAATCGACAGGGGTATGCACTTGCGGCTTACTATCACCAGACCGCCGAGAAGGTGGTGGGAACACACTCTTAAGCCACGCATTGATTGCCTCTGCTACATCGACTCCGTTCAAAAGCTGCCGGGCAATACTGACTAAAGCGTCAGCATTGTAACCGTCGCTAGCATTGATCTTAGAGATCAAATGTTCGATCCCGAGCACAATCTCATTACGTGGTCTCTCGAGTGTGTTAAGGTCATCGAATGGTTCTCCGGGGAGCCCGGACCCTTCCTCCGACAAACCTTGGTACAGTGGAGCACAGGCGTTGCCGTTACTACTACTACATCCCTCCCGACTGTTTACGGTCTGAAGTTCTCGAATAGCTGCTTCGACAAGATGTTTTTAATCGGCTCGACGCCTAACACCCTTGATAGAATCAAGAGTGCGGTCGCCGTGCCCTTGAGAGAGGATGTATTTATTAATGAAATTTTCCCCTCTCAAGATGCCTTGGGCCTCCACACGAGCCAGAAGTCTAAGCTCTTCCGGGGACCACTGCTTCTTGACTCTCTCGACAGAAATAGCGGCATTAGCCGCTTCTAGGTGAGCCGCTCGCTTATGCACACCCAAGCCACGCTTAGTCGTAAATGATCGTGGGCAATATTGGCATTGATGCACCAAGTTAGTGATGTTCTCTGTTCTGGCTGCCTCCTGCGATTCATGTGGAATAGGATCTGCATTTTGTGAACTGGCATTCACTTGATATAAACGGTCTGTGGAGCCAGCAGTCCAAGACGGGTTAACCATCTGCTGGCAATCAGCTTCTTTTTCCTTTTCAGTGCCCACAGTGAAAGGCTATGCCGGGTTGGCAGCCCAACATAGCCTGGAGGAAAAACCTCCTGTCTCTTCCTTGTTCCACACTCGTCACACCCTTAGGCAGGGAAGAGACTGGTCTATTAACCCGTGACGAGGTGCGCAGAGGTAGCTCTTTGTTTCCCCGAAGGTACTTATAGCGGGACCCACGAAAAGGGGGCTACTTGCTAAACTATGACTCTCACTAATTAATAATCTAAGAGATGACGAGTTTAGGCGTAATTAAGAGAGGCATAGTTACTCCCACCGTCTACCTACGCTTGCTTGAATTTCTTCACGTTGACATTCAGAGCACTGGGCAGAAATCACATTTCGTCAACACCTGTGAGGGCCTTTGCAATGCTTTGTTTTAATTAAACAGTCGGATTCCCCTAGTCCGTGCCAGTTCTGAGTTGAGCGTTGAATGACGGCTGAAGAGGACGACCGTAACGAATAAACCGAAAGGAAGCCTCGCAGTAAGGAAGATCTGCGGGAGGCCAAGACACGGGACCGAGCTCGGATCCTGGTACCGTTGCCGGAACTGTTCATCTCGCCCAGGCCCGGCACGTCAGCCAGACCCGCTTTCCTACCAAGCCCCGCTCCTCAGAGCTAATCTTTATTCCGAAGTTACGGATCCAATTTGCCGACTTCCCTTACCTACATTAGTTTATCGACTAAAAGCTCTTTATCTTGGAGACCTGCTGCGGATATGGGTACGAACCGGCGCAACACCTCCACGTTGCCCTCTCCTGGATTTTCAAGGTCCGAAGGGGAATATCCTGACACCGCCGCAACTGCGGTGCTCTTCACGTTCCAAACCTTATCTCTCTTCTAGAGGTTTCCAGGGAACTCGAATGCTTATACAGAAAAGAAAACTCTTTCCGGATCTTCCGACGGCGTCTCCATGTCATTTTAGGTTACCCCGACGAACTCTCTTACAAGGGCCCGAATTGCATGCGGTTCCGCTGCCGGATTCCGGAATAGGAACCGGATTCCCTTTCGCCCGACGGGTGTGTGTCGTTACTAATAAAACAACATTTTGTCTGCACATTGTCATCGACATAGGATTTCTCCTAGGGCTTGGGATCGACTTACTCGTGTGCAACTGCTGTTGACACGAAACCCTTCTCCACGTCAGTCCTCCAGGGCCTCGCTTGAGTATTTGCTACTACAACCAAGATCTGCTCCGACGGCGGCTCCAGGCAGGCTCACGCCCAGACCCTTCTGCGCACACCGCCGTGACCCTCCTGCTCGTCAGGGCTTCATAGCAGCGCTTGAGTAAACCCGGGCTAACCGCCACACTTGCCGCTGACAGCAGAGTATTGGCGCGACGCTTCAGCGCCACCCATTTTCAGGGCTAGTTGCTTCGGCAGGTGAGTTGTTACACACTCCTTAGCGGATTTCAACTCCCATGGCCACTGTCCTGCTGTCTTAAGCAACCAACGCCTCTTATGGTATCCTATAAGCGTCGACGTAGGCGCATTAACTTTGCGTTTGGTTCATCCCACTGCGCAAGTTCTGCTTACCAAAATTGGCCCACTTGGCACTCTGATCCGAAATCTCTCGTGGCTTCATAGTTCAAGCAAGCCAGAGATCTCATCTATTTAAAGTTTGAGAATAAGTTGAGGTTTTTTCGGTTCCAAAGACTCTAATCATTCGCTTTACCAGATGAGAATCGTTTATGTTCAATAAGAATAAACGAATGCCAGCTATCCTGAGGGAAACTTCGGAGGGAACCACCTACAAGATAGTGCTACTTGTCTTTCGCCCCTTATACATTGTTCCGACGATCGATTTGCACGTCAGAATCGCTACGAACCTCCATTAGGGTTTCTTTGATTTCGTCCTGACCAGGAATAGTTCACCATCTTTCAGGTCCCAACGTGTTCCCTCTTGGTGCGCCTCTTCTCGCAATGAGAACGAGACGTCCCGGGAGTACGGAGCCGCGCGTAAATGCTGCCCATCCTCCCTCGGTCGACCTTAGTACGACCTTCACTTTCATTGCGCCTTTAGGTTTTAGAGTCCTAATGACTCGCGCACATGTTAGACTCCTTGGTCTGTGTTTCAAGACGGGTCCTGAGAGTACCCAAAGCAGTAGCGTCGCAGACCGGTATCATTGTGAATTGCCCGTCAAAGGACTCCGCCTGCCAACAGCTGGCCAGCCACGGGTACAGCACCGGGTTCTAAACTTAGTAAAACACTGGCCTCGCTTGCGATGGGCCCGACGCAGTTCGATAATTGCAGCAAGATACCATATAAGTTCGACCGCCGGGCAGCTGGCTGGATGACCGAGGCTCTGCCGCGTGCATCAAAGCGACGCGACAGTCTACCGCTCGGACCGTAGACCAACACTCAACGGGTCGCGACGATTATGTAAAAATTTAAGATCGATCGGTTAAGCCATTTCTGAGAAATCGATACTACCGACTTTGAAAATACTGTTTTGAGAAAAACGTATTTAAAGTTTCAGAAGTAGTTTACACATAGTTAAAATTTTGTTTCTTCAATTCACATGGTAGCATCTATTACAGGGCAATAAAAGGGACCTTCTGTAATATTAGTAGCTTCTAATAAGTCTAGCTCGTGTTGTCGTCGAGCCATTTTCCTTCTTGCGAGCTCCCATGCGCTCTCGCGTCGGAGATCATCCACGCGCTCTGCGTCCTCTTTGTCGACAAAAGCATGAGCTGCAGTGCCTAATGAAAGTCCTAATGCACTTATACAGTACAATAATGATTTTTTACCTTCATTAAACATTCCAGCTGCAATGTAAGCTGCTATTTCAACAACTTTAGAGCCACATGGAACAATTTTTGGAGTTATTTTCAATATTAACCGATTATTTTTCTTCTTCTTCTTTCTTTAGTTTAGGCAAGTTGCCTGTTTCGTAACGACGTTTTTCTGCCTATTGCACTGTTAAATTGTCGCACCATCGTTTTCGTGGGCTCCCCGTGCTTCTGCGGCCAACCGGTGACTTATCTCGTGCAATTCTGACGATTCTTCCGTTGTCCATTCTGCTAATATGTTCGTTCCATTCTTTTTTTTCTTTTAGTATCCATTCGTTAACGTTCTCCACTTTGCATGTTCTTATATCTTCACTTCTCTCTCGGTCCAGTAGTGTTTTTCCAACTATTCTGCGAAAAATTCTCATTTCAGTTGTCCCTAGTAACTGTTTCGTTTTCGCTGTGTCTGGTCGAGTTTCTGCGGTATATGTCATAATAGATCTAACCGTTGCCTTATAGATTTTTGCTTTGGTCTCTATATCCATGCATTTGTTTCGCCATATTGTGTCATTCAAACAACCCGCTATTCTGGATGCCTTCATTGTCTGTTCTCTTACCTCTGCTTCAACATCACCATACCCTGAGATTTCTATTCCTAGGTACTAAAATCTCATTTCCTGCTGAATAACCTTCCCTTCAATTTCCAGTTTGCACCTTAACGGTGTCTTTGACGTTGTCATGCATTTAGTTTTCTGAGCCGATATTTTCATATTGAATGATTTGGCTATGCAGTTAAATCGGTGTAGTAGACGTTGTAGATCATCCTCATTTTCGGTCACTAATACAGCGTCATCAGTATAGCATAGGATGGTTATTTCTTCGTTGCCCATTTTGTATCCTTTTAGTAGTCTTACATTTCTTATTATTTCGTCCATAATGATGTTAAAAAGCAGGGGACTTAGGGAATCTTCTTGTCGGATACCACGACTTGCATCAATCGGTTCAGTCAAGGCGCCATTTATCTTTGCTTGGATCTTATTGTTTCTATAGATGTTCTCTATGGTCTTGATAAGATTATTCGGAATTTTCTGGTTATAAAGGAGGTGTATAACATCCTTTAACTGCACACGGTCGAATGCTTTTTCCAAATCAATAAAACACACATATGCTGCTCTGTTGTATTCAATTGACTTTTCTGTTATCTGTTTTATGATGAAAACCGCGTTGTGCACGATCTGCCGGATATGAATCCCTGTTGTTCGTCTTCTAGATTCGTTAAGCTGTTAATTTTATTCGTTATAACCCTTGTTGTTAGTTTCAATGAAGTGTTTAAAAGATTTATTCCCGTGTAATTTGTAGGTAGTTTTTTTTCTCCTTTTTTAAACATAACTATACTTATGCTAGTTCGCCATTCATCAGGTATTCTTTGTTCGCATAGTATTTTTTGGATTATTTATTTTTTGGATTATTTATTTTTTGGATTAACGATATAATTAACCGATTATAACTCTCATTATTGTTTTGTTTAGATCCAACAACACACCTTTCCAATTATTTTACGTTGCTGAGATCTTCATAAATTGGATTTATAGCTTCAGCAACATCAGCTGGTAAAGTTGGATAACCATGGGTGTAAAATGAAAATAATGTGTATGTTGCTAGTGCTTGCTGCCAACTACACAATGAACCTTCTCCCCCTGGGCACATTTCGTGTTGAGGCTTCTCATCAGTCGAACAATTGTAATAATATGTTCCCCAAATTGCATTATACATATTATCCACAGAATCACAATTTCTCCTTATTGCCGAACCACAGGAAACTGTCAGTTTTTCTATTAGCTTAGCTGTGAGTTTACTTTTCCCTGAAAGTACTTTTTTTGCAATTTTTTTCCGCCTTTTTCAACTGTTTTGTATTTTTTTTTTACTAGCTCGCGGAGTCGTGAACCCATTCTCTTTTGAACATGCCCAAGATATTCTTTTTGACAACTTTAACTTCACCGTAAGGAGCAGTTTTCAGAATCCCAGAATATGTTTTTGAATCGCCATCACCTATATAGTTTCTATAACGAACTTTAAATTTTTCTATTAAACGCTTAAACATTTCAATAACCGCATCGACTTCCATTTTACCTGAAAAACCCTGGTGATTTGCAGAACAAGCATCTTTGTGTTCATTATACCAATCATTATACTCTTCGGTACCTTCTTTAGGTTTCCAAACCTCACACTGTTTACAATTATATTAATGATTTTTCAAGTGTAATATCCAATCAATGATGACACTCTATACAAAGAATTGAACCCTCGCTTCTTTCAGGTTTCGTCACCCGAAACTGTTAATTTTTCATTATTTTCATCACCTTGGTTTTCCGCAGTCGCTTCTTTTTCCTCGGTACAGGCTTTTTGAAACAGTTTTTCAGCTGCTACTTTTACACAAGAGTGAATGTTGTCAATAATTAAATCATAAGTTTTTTGCGTTAAAAAAGCAGGCATGTCCATTAAGCCACAAAATTTAGCTGCGCCTTTTAATCCTAGTCCCAGAATTCTCATCAAGAATATTGTATTTGCCAAAATTCCTCCAACATGGAGTCCTCCAGCTATTGGATTAAGCTAATTATAAGGAGGGTGAAAAGGTGAATTAGAATAAAATAAAATACGTAGTTGTGCCAATAAGTGCAATGCTTTATTGGCTCGTCAGGAAAAAACCCTTGCGGCAAAACACCCTTGTTTTCATCAATACAATGGACGACAATGGATCACGGACAGAGTCCGTGATCAACTTCTCGTAACGATTAACCCGGACGGGTAATCACGTTGAAAGAAATAGAAAATATATCTCTCACCGTTAATTATCACCTCTACTTCTCGATTGTGGTGAATATATAAATATCACCTTACTTATCGCCTCTACTTCTCGATTATTGTGGTTATAATATCGCTCCTGCGATCCACCACTGGTTTTATAATATCTGGAAGACGTATTCGTCTTAACAGATAAACTCTTTGTCTTTCTATGATCCTCTCGCTCGTTGTCTCCGATTATTTTGTTTTCAAGTGTCCTCGTAGGCGTCCAGCGGTAGAATAGACTAGTATTTACTCTTATATGGTAATTACTCTTTGGTAATGGGCCCTGCAGGGTGCACTCACTCGGAGGTCGAGTGGTGGGGTTATGGATGCTAGTTACTAGTAACTCTCTATCGATTTAGTGGGCGCATAGTAACTATCAATTTTTAGTTACTATGGATTTTTGGTTATGATCGATTCCGATCGTACAAATATAAATCGTCTGTTTATTTCGTAAGAATGCTTCAAAAAAGAACTGGAGTTTATAACACGATTTTCACACTTATCACACACTGCAACGATTTTAAAACCAAGTCCACGGGGAGATGCAGCAGTTTCAAATTTTATTTTTCCGTCACAAGAGTTATATTTCATATAATCACTTATCGCTGCAAATACAGTAATAAAATTTAAAATTCTATATTCAATCGAAGGATCACGTGAAACTAAAATCTCTTTCTGCATTTTGAATTTTTTAGCCAATGCACTTAAACTACTCTTATCCGTCTCAACAGTCTTTGGATTAAAAGCCTGTTTTCTCTTTTTACCTTTAAAAAGTCTGATTTTTTCGGTACTTCTAACGTAATCTTGAACATTTACGGGGCATTTCTATAACTTTTAAATAAAATTTACTCCAATAAAAAACAAAAAATCACAAAAAACAAGTGGTGAGGTACCGGTGCCTTGCTGTGTACGGGGCCGATGCGTTCTTTTTCGCGATGTTCTCGTTGAATACGCTTTCTTGAGATGTTCTTTCGGAATAATCGTCATCCCTTCCCTAGATTGATTATCCGATAGCAGAAAAGTCAATAGTCCATCGATACAGACGACCAAAGTTTTTAGCTGCTGTGGAGGTGGAGACAAGGCACGGGAAAAACTTATTCGGAATGAAGAAAATCGTTTTCTTGGTAGGAACGCGTGTGTTTACTTAGTTAGTCGAAACCACTTCGAAGGTCTGGCAGCCGAACGGTCCGTCGCATTTATACCTCTCAGATAATCTCGGGCTTTGTTTGAAAGGTTTACGGCCTTCAATAATGCGCTATAAGGTCTCTTCTACATCTTCGGATACAATGCTCGCGATTTAAAATAATATCGAAGTCCTATGCCATACGATTCATTACTACAGTTGCGTCATGCTGCAACAACAAGTTTGAACTGAACGCACAACTTTACAACGTGGCAGAACTCTTTAGACTGATGAAATACTTTCATTTTACCTTATAATAACTGAAAGTAACCTTGAAGTACTTAGTGAACCTATTATACTCGCCTTCTACGAGAAAACACAATAGAAAATGGAACCTCAAGTAGCGCGTGCAGTGAGTGCAACTTCTACTCTGGTTTTTACCCTATCTGCTTTCTAACACACTGACGTGGCCATACAGATTCAGATATATTTTCGAAAATATTTATCGGATTAGCTTCAAATTTTCAAAGAATATACTTAAATATATGTACATTTCGAAAATGCAAAAAAATCGATTTTTTTTAATTCTAACTGCGTATAACCCCTTAACGACGGTTGCCTAGAAGAAGAGAATATAGAAAAGAAAACAAATATAACAGAATCTATATCTAACGATTCGGATCAAAGGTAAAAAGAACATTAACATAGATTTAAAATTCATAATTCAGGAACGGTTTCGAAGGAATCCGTAATAGGAAAATTCACTGGAAAAAACTCAAATGCGAAACAGTGGATAGAAACTTTTAATGAAGAATGTAAACGCTTTCAAATTAACGGGAATAGAGACAAAATTGAAATTATAAGATGTTTTTTGGAAGGTCTCAGCTTAGAATGGTAAAGCTGTCTGCAAATGAAACTTACCATGAATTCCAGATGCGAAAACATGGAAGAATTTTGTGAATCGTTTACAAGCAAAGGATAGTCAACCGATAGATACGTCCTTTCTTTCAGATACCAAGCAGGATCATTGCTCAAATATTTAATGAAAAAAGGAAAATTATTACGAGAGGCGGGTATAGCCACTGAGTTTAATACAAGTATCAGCCTGATAGTATTCGGCTTGCCTAACGATATGGCTGAATTAATTGACAAGGGAAAATTTCGAAAAACACGAAATCTCCACAGTGAATAAAGGAGATTAGAACATCTTACTAGAGAAAATAAATATGAAAAAAGAAACGCCGTATACCCTAAACAAATTCGAGAGATAAAACCATACAAATTTTGTATCAATGATAAAAATGGGAAACGTTAATATCCAGAAAAAAATTGCTAGCTTGAGGAGAAAAATAAAAGAACAGAATTAAAAGCCATAAGTTATTTTGAGTTGGAAGTTAAGTTGAATGACACAGATCCAAAAAACTAGAAGTGTTACCGTTAACAGAAATCAATTTATTACTAAATGATACTTTGGAAATATCTGGAATTTATTATTCAGGCTTAAATGTATAAATGATTATTGCTAAATTATTGAAAATAAAAGAAAAAGAATATACGAAACTCACGCAATTAGTAAACTTAAGGACTAATAACGGGAAAAAAAAACGAAATGTATAGTAACGATAAAAATAAATATTTATAATATAGTAGAAGTTATGGATATATTCGTAATAGAAGACGAAAATTTTAATTACGACTTTCTAATAGGGTTGGATTGTATAATGAAGTTTAAACTAATACAAAATGAAGAATTAAGAATCATACAGGGAAACAACCCATGAGAGAAGAGGAAAACCTCGAATGAAAAAGATATAAAAAATGAGATTATAAATTTAGAAAATGTTAAATTTCCTGAAGTACTAGGTAAAAAAAATGAAGAAAGTTTTCTTTTTCATACTGAGAAGCAGAAGACTGAGCATATAAACAAAAGTGAAATAAACTTTAACGAACATATAAACATAGATAAATTTGAAATGATAACGAATGATCTTGATTTATATCAACAATTGGAAATTGATAAGTTAATAGAAAATTACAAATTGATCTTTGCCGAAGACAAGTATGACGTCGGTACTGTAAGACAGTATGAAGCTCCCATTGAGCAGATTTTAGATAAATACTGTTATAAACGTCCATACAGATGCGCAGAGGAAGATAGAAAACAAATAGAATATCAAATATCGA
Organism: Polistes fuscatus; assembly: GCF_010416935.1. Classification (NCBI taxonomy): domain Eukaryota; kingdom Metazoa; phylum Arthropoda; class Insecta; order Hymenoptera; family Vespidae; genus Polistes; species Polistes fuscatus. The sequence goes on along the minus strand of NW_025113123.1, from coordinate 226,883 downwards.
TATTATTAGAGAAGAATTTGATTGAAGAATCATATAGCCCATTTGCTGCCCCAGTAATTCTAGCGTATAAAAAAGAAGATGGAGAAAAAACAAGGTTATGTATAGATTTCAGAGAATTGAATAAAATTGTAGTCCCTTAACCACAACCTTTTCTGTTGATGGAGGATTTAATGATAAAAAATGTAAACTGTAAGTATTTGTTTACTTTAGACATAAATTCAGCATTTTAGTCAATAGCTTTAAAGGTCCAAGATAAAGGTAAAACTGCTTTTGTTACAGAACGGTGTCATACTCAATGAACATGCCAGCTGTTCGGACTAACGACTGCTCCAGCTATTTTTCAAAGAATATTAAATAACATCATAAGAAAATACAAACTTTCCGATTTTGCAGTAAATTTTATAGACGATATATTAATCTTCTCAAAAACTTTTAAAGAATAAATACAGGTAGCCCTCCTTCAACATGGCATCTTATAACACGATTTCGCTATAACACGATTCGTAAATTGCGCGAACCCTCCTACAATACGGCATCCTATAATACGGTTTCGCTCTAACACAATAAGAAAATTGCAAAAACCTTTGTAAAGTACTGTACTTCTACAGCCGCGACAAGGCTTGCCATCTTAAAGATACAGTGTTGATACTGATATGTATACATTTCTATCTCAGCGTGTGTTGCGGAAATTATTTCTTTTCATCTCCGTGGCCTGAAAACAAAAGTGTCTCACGCTGCTGGTCAGCAGTCTGCGTCGAGCCGCGGTGTGTTAAAGAATAACTTTTTCGTCTTTAAGACATTAAGCTTAACGGTGGCGTTATGTTAAAACTGGTTGATCAATGTGAGGCATTGCTTTTATGTTCCAGTAACTAAGATTATATTCCTACATTACATAAAGTTAGAGCTCAATTATAGATGCAATTAAGTATATTTGAATCAAAACACGTAATTTCTATCTCAGTGAGTGGTGCGGAGATTATTTCTTTTCATCTTCGTGGCCTGAAAACAAAAGTGTCTCACGCTGCTAGTCAGCAGTCTGCGTCGAGCCGAGGTGTATTAAGAATAACTTTTTGACATTAAGCTTTAGTCCCAAGCCATGTCCGAAAAAGATAAAAAAAAAAACGTTCAAGAGGAAATTTATTTCTTTAGAAGTAAAGATACGAATCTTGGATCGTCTTTTGAAAGGAAAAAAAGCATCTAACATTGGAAAAAGCCTTAATTTGAGTGAAGCAACAGTCCGGACTATCAAGAAAAATGAAAAAGAAATAAGAAGTGCAATTGCTGCAGGATCATTTCCACCTGCAAAACGTGCAGCTCGCTTCCGGACGTCAATAATTGAGAAAATGGAAAAGGCACTCAGCATTTGGATTAATGATTACTGTCAAAAAAGAATTCAATTATATGGCAATATCATCAAACAAAAAACACTAAAAATTTACAAACATCTTAAAGAACAAGGAGAATCCTCTGTCAACCCAGATTTTGCTGCAAGTAAAGGTTGGTTCGAAAAATTCTAAAAGCGTTTTGCAATGCAATTCATAGCATAAGAATCCAAGGAGAATCTGCGTTGGCTGATCATGAAGCCGCTAGGACGTATCCAGAAAAAATTCAAAACATTATAAAAGAGCAAGGATACACAGCAGATCAAGTTTTCAATGCCGACGAAACTGGGCTTTAGTGGAAAAAAAATGCCCACTAGAACCTTTATATCGAAAAAAGAAAAAACAGCACCCGGATTTAAGGTGTCTAACGATCGTCTAACGCTCCTTTTGTGCAGTAATGCATCGGGGGACTTTATAACAAAACCCTTGCTAGTTTATAGATCTTTAAATCTTCTTGCACTTAAAGGCGTAAATAAAAACACCTTACCGGTATATTGGAAAGCAAATCCAAGAGCATGAGTAACTGGAAATTTATTTAAAGATTGGTTTTTAAATTGTTTTGTGCCAGACGTTGAACGTTATTTAAAGTAGACAAATTTGAGCTTCAAGGTACTATTACTATTAGATAATACTCTATGTTACCCACAAGATTGGAACTATCCCAACGTCAAAATACTGTTCCTACCACCTAACACTACTTCGTTGCTCCAACCATTGGATCAAGGTATTACTTATACCTTTAAAACGAATTACATAAGAAGAGCTTTACAGTGAATTTTAGACGTAACCGACTCAAAATCAATTAATGTAATGGAAGCTTGGTAGAAATTTTCAATCACTGTATCGACATCATATCTTTGTCGCTGAAAGAACTGAAAACATCAACGTTAAATGCGTGTTGGAAGAAGATATAGCGATCTTCATTTGAAATAGAAAACGTGCCTGGATCGTCAGAAAATGAAATTAGTGGCATATTAGAACTTGCTAAATCAATCGGAGGCGAAGGTTTTGTGGATATGACTATTGAGGACGTTCAAGATTTATTAGTGGAAGGAGAAGTTGACGAAGCGGATTTGATGAAAATGGCATTCGAAGCTGTAAATCAAATCGATTCTGAGGACACTAGCACTGATGAAGATTGTGTCGTCAATAATTTAACATTAAGAAAAACTGGTGTGTGTACTCATGTAGCCTGAAAAATAACTTCATGAAAATTACTTAAAAAAAAAAATAACTTAAAAACAAATAATAATTATTATTATTATCATTAATAATTTTCCTTGTTTATTTCTAATTAATTTAATTATTATATTATTATTATTATTATTATTTCCCAAGGGGAGGATAGGAGCACTTCTTTCCTTTCGACGAGTGGAGCCGTCGGGGTCTTAGCTATGAGGAGTACAACCTCCCTAAAAAGAACCAGGATGTCATCTGGATGTCAGCACCCTGTAAGGGCCCTTAGCCAGGGTTACGGTAGGATCACGAGGACCAGCGGGTACGTTGACGCTGCCCGAAAGGGATGTTGCTGAATGATACGTACATTCAGTCAAGAAAGTATTGGGAATGGATGATTTGTTTATGGTTCCAAATTCAAATTTTTGTTTTTGTTGTTGTTGTTAGATTGAAACAACTGTTTTCCATTTTGGTACAGAGTTTTTTGAGTTGCATCTGTTATTATATTAAATACAGTGCTGTTTTTAGTTATATTATATCTAGTGTGTATTGCGAATTTCATAATGGACAAAAACATCGAACAAAAAGTTTGTCTTAAATTTGGCATCGCCAATGGAATTTCGTGTTCGGAGTAACTGAAAATGTTACAGAAGGTTTACGGGAATCGACTTTATCAAAAACACGTGCTTATGAATGGTACAAAGCGTTTAAAAGCGGTCGAGATGTGATGAAAGATTTGCCTTTCTCTCGTAGGCCATCAACGTCTGCAACTGAAGTTAACATTGCAAAAGTGAAGGAAATTATTGAACAGGTATCGCAGGGAGGGTGCAAAAAGTAGATTACCACGTAGATTACTATTTAATAATTATATGATTTATTAATATCACAAAAAAGAGTATTAGATGAAATGATGTGTGTCGTGTAAAGCAGCGGCGAGGAAATAGAACGCGTGACACGTGCACGCGAGGAACGATTAGAGCTTATCGAAGAAGAACGCGAGAAGGCAGCACATAGTGATCGGTATGCCTTGAATCGTCACGCGGCGCGAGTTACGAACTTTAACTGCGTTTGCCAATACTCCCCCTCAATTCAGGAAGCTTTCCGATCGGAATCTCAATCTTCACAACGCCTAGGAGATCTAGACACTTCAAATGCTTCTGTCTTTGCACGCCCTTGGTCAAAAAATCGGCACCCATGTTCTCTGTGGATTCGTACTTTATTCCAATTTTTCCACTATCGAGAACCTCTCGTACATAGTGATAACGAACGTCAATATGTTTACTTCGGTTGTGAAATACCGGATTTTCCGCAAGTTTTCATGCGCCGTTGTTGTCGAAGTAAATTTCGACTTATTCTTCTCCGAAACCGAGATCGGCAAGAAGGCGTTTAAGATACACAGCCTCCCTGGCCGCATCGGACAGAGCCATATACTCGGCCTCTGTTGAAGACAGGACTACTGTCTTCTGCTTCCTGACCTCCCACGTGATGGAACAGACTCCGAGAGAAAATACGAAGCCTGTGTATGACTTCCTGTCGATCGGGAATTTCCCTCAATCAGCATCGACGAAACCTTCCAGTGTTTTTCCCGTGCGGTGAAAATTCAGTCCTACGTCGCCTGACCCCTGGAGGTATCTAAGAACTTTTTTCGCAGCCGTCCAGTGTTTAGCTCTATAACAGTCGTTGTATTGACTAAGATAGCTAACCGCGTAGGCGATGTCTGGGCGAATGCATACGGCCAGGAACATGAGCGATCCGATAAGTTCGCGATACGGAAGTTTCTTCTCTTCGGGACTTGGTTCGCCTTCAATCTGTTGTGGCTTCGTTCCGGGATCCAGTGGTGTCGATACGCTTTTTGATTCTAGCATTCCGAATCGTTCAAGAACGTCTTTGATGTATCCCGTCTGACGAACTGTGATTTCGTTTCCGCTTTGGTTAAATTCCATCCCAAGACAATATTTGACTGTTCCAAGATCCGAGACTTCGAAAGTTTTCGAGAGATGTCGTCCGAAATCAGAGATTTCTTTGTTATTCCGCGAAGCGACAAGAATGTCGTCCACGTACACACAAATTAGGAACAAATCCTTTCCACTGCCCTTGAAGTACACGCAGGGGTCCGCTGAAGATTTCCTTGCCACATACTTGGAAAGTTCTTTTTCGAGTTACTTGTACCAGCAGCATCCTTCTTGACGTAAGCCGTACAGTGCCTCTTTCAATAAGCAAACCTTGTTTCCTTCGTTCAAGGAACTCAGCATTTTTGAGGTTTTCCTCTGATGTCGCTGTTTCCGGGTTCCTCAAGGATGATTCTTTTTAGAGCCTCGGTCATGTGCTCCGGAACCTCCATGTAGACCTTCTCCTCGACCACCCCGTTCAGGTAAGCCGTTGCGATTTCAAACTGATGTACGGTCATCCCGTTCTCTACTGCAAGGGCCATCATAGTTCTGACTGATCCGAGTCACGCCATTGGCGCGAAGGTCTCCCAATAATCAATCCCAAATCGTTGAGCGAATCTTTTCGCAACCAGTCGAGCCTTTCTTCGAATCAACTCTTCGGCGTGCCGGTATTTGTTCCGCAGCACTACTCGACCACCGATGACCTTTTGTTCTTTGGGTCTCTCGGTGATAATCAAGGTGTCGTTCTTTAAGATGGACCTGATTTCGGAGTCGATTGCCTTTTACCATTCGTCGGCGTAAGGGCCATGGACAGCGTGGTCAAGTGGTATTTCGGTGAGTTACGCGTTTCCTTTGACGCAGTTCATAGTATGATATTCCTTTCTGGGTCTCCCCCTGAGACCGGTCCTTATTATTCTACGTATTCCTCGGCCTCTACTTGGTAGATCGTGATCCGCGCCTTCTTGCGCGTCTTCTTCGGGGACGTCCTGAGCATCATTGTCCTCGTTCTGTTAGTTTTCTCCGTTATTCTGGTCGAGTTCATCTTCAACCTGATTCTCCGAGGGGAAGACCATTTCCACCTTCGTCAAATCCTCGTCATCGTCTCTCAGTTCCACATTTGCGATATCGTTATTAGACGAAGTTCTCGGAATTCCGATGAATTTCACGTCTCGAGCGATGTTTATGCGTTTCTTGTCTGGTAGCCACACCCGATACGCCTTGGATTCCTCTGAGTACCCGACGAGAATGCCCTTCATCGAACGTGATTCCAATTTGCCTTTGGACGGTATTCGATCGAGAACGAAAACCTATGATCCGTACTCTCGAAAATAACTTACATCTGGCAGGTTTCCCGTCCACTTCTCGCGAGACGTTTTTCCTCCAATACTGCTCGATAGACAACGATTTCGAATGTAATTCGCCGTATTTATCGCTTCGCCCCAGAACGACGCAGGGAGCTTAGATTGAATCAGGAGACACCTCGTCATATCCATCAGGGTGCGATTTCTTCGTTTCACCACACCGTTCTGCTCTGGTGTGTGAGTCACGGTCAATCTTCGTCCGATGCCGCTTTCCTTGAGAAAAGCGTCAAAAGGTTCATTTAAGTACTCTTTCCCGTTGTCCGACTGAAGGAGCTGTATCTTACACCCATGACGATTTTCAGCAAGAGCCTTGAACTCCTTAAAAGCACTGAAGACCTGATTCTTTCGTTTAAGCAGGTATATCGTACACCACCGAGAGTAATCATCGATGAACGTCAGTACATATCTCGCCTGACCGTTGGACTCGACACGCATGGGCCCAATAACATCGCTGTGAATTAACTCCAGCAGCTTCGAATTTCTTGTGGTATTTTTCGGAAACAGCGGTTTCGTCATTTTTCCCTTGAGACACGTTTCACAGTCAAATTTCAGCTGTGATTTATCAAGTTTTATGCCGAGTACTGAACCAGTCCGATCACATTCGACAAGGTCACGAACGTTGAGGTGACCCATCCTCTCGTGCAACACGGCGGTTAACATTTTCTTGTCCGTTTCCTCTCTAATTTCGACTTTCGCGCTACATTCATCGTCTACCTCCCGCATGTACTACAGACCTTTTACGCGATCGGCGATGAGTAAAGTGTTACCGGCTTTAACGACAACTTCGGCTTTCTTTTCGTCGAAAATCACAGTGAAACCTCGATCCGCGATTTTTCCGACGGACAGTAAGTTCGTACGGAGCGAGGAGACGCGTAACACTTCGCGTACTTGTACATTTTTCCGGCAACCCTTGACATCCGTGACTTTTTCGATCGACACGGACCCTTTTCCCCGTATGGGCGCTGATGCCGCGTCGCTCGCGAGCTTCACGTTTCCCTCACAAGGTTCTACGTTGTTTACGAAATCAACGTCGTTATTTCCCATGTGAGCCGTGCAACCGCTGTCCAAACACCATTATTCGTGACTTCGAACGTTCCTCGCTTCGATCTCCGCGGCGGCAAATGCGAACTCCGTTCCCGCGAACAAACTAACTTCGTCCGCGGTATTCGCACTGTTGATGTCACTCTTTTTCGACGCCGTACAATCCGCTGCTTTGTGACCCACTTCTCGACACCGATGACACTTGTATTTAAATGGTTTTTTTTTTTCTTTTCCCTTGGGGTTATTCTTGTTATATTTTACTCTGCCCCATTGCTTCTTTGCGAGCATCGCGCTTGCGAGCATTGCGACATCGTCACACGTATCGTTACTCCGCGCGTGGTATTCTTCGATGACCTTCACATGCAGGGATTCAATGTTCGGAAGCTCGTCGCGGGACTCGATCGCGCACCGAAAGTTTACAAAGCTCGATGGAAGACTAGAGAGCAGCAGGATCGCTAATAAGTCGCTGTTTATCTCTACATCCATCTCGCTCAATTTGTCGGTCGTATCAAAGTACTTTCGATGATGTTCACGCACGTCGCCACCGTCTGCCATTTTATGCTGAATCAACTGTCTCAGTAGCGTAGCCTTTCGTGCCGGCCCGCTTGATTGATAAATTGATTTTAATTTTAGCCACATTTCTCGCGATGTATTACAACCTTTTATTAGGCTTTTACTCTGACGGTTTAATTGACAATACGATGTCCGATTTTGCCTTTTAGTCCTCGGTATTCCATCTTCTTTCCGCTTCGACTGATGCAGCGTTTCCAGCAATTACTTACGGTTTCACTTTTTCACCATTCACATAACCCCACTCGTCGTTTTGTATCAGAATAGCTTCCATCTGAATTTTCCAAGTGTCGTAATTTTCTTTGCTCAAAAGCTCGATCCTTACCATATTCGACGTTGCCATTTTTCGTCGTCAAGATTGAGATGCTTCCAGAATCGTTCCGACGCAACGGCTACTTTCAAACCACGTTTCTATTCAGGCTTCCGCAAACTTACTATTGCACTCTTTTCCGTATTCCTGGGACCATAACCTATTGAACAGGTATCGCAAGGAGGGTGCAAAAAGTAGATTACCACGTAGATTACTACTTAATAATTATATGATTTAATAATATCACAAAAATAGTGTATTAGATGAAATGATGTGCGTCGTGTGAAGCAGCGGCGAGGAAATAGGACGCTTGACACATGACGACGCGGAACGATAAGAGCTTATCGAAAAAGAACGCGAGAAGGCAGCACACAGTGATCGGTATGCCTTGAATCGTCACGCGACGCGAGTTACGGACTTTAACTGCGTTCGCAAATAGAAATAGTGACTGAAAATCCTCATTCAACTTTGAGAGAGATAGCCTCCGAACTTTTTGTGTCTCCCAAGTCGATCCGTACCATTTTAAATAATCACTTGGGTATGAAACATGTTTTCGCTCAGCTAGTCCCAAAAGACCTGAATTTTTTCCAAAAACTCAATCGCATGAGAGTCGCTGAGGACATGTTAGAACGAGTCAATTCCGACCCAACATACATGAAACGCATTGTTACTGGTGATGAGACGTGAGTTTACGAGTTTGACATGCAAACTAGTCAACAAGCTTCGGAGTGGCGCCTTCCAACTGAACTGAAACCGAAAAAACCACGCCACAGTCTTGACTATCGCGGTGTTGTGCACTCGAAATTCTTGCCGGAAGGTCAAACGGTAAATAAAGAATATTATTTGAGCGTTATGCGGCGTATAAGAGAGCAAATTCGACGAAAAAGGCCAGATTTGAGGAAAGAAAATTCTTGGATTTTGCACCACGATAATGCGCCTTCGCACATGGCCATCATTGTGAACGAATTTTTGTCTAAACACTCAACAAATACCATCAAACAACCACCATACTCACCAGATATTGCTCCAGTCAACTTCTTTCTATTTCCTAAACTCAAATTACCACTTCGTGGCACCCATTTTCAATCGGTAGAAAACATAAAAGAGAATTCGCAGCAAGAACTAAATTCAATTTTATAAACAGCGTTTAAAAAATGTTTTGATGATTGGATTATTCGTTGGCGTAAATCTATCGTTTCTGCAGGAGCATACTTTGAAGGTGCTAAAATAAATTTGGAAGAATAACAAACATTTTGTGTATTATTGATCTTTTCCCGGTACTTTCTTGAGAGAATGTATACCGCAGTTCTCATGGAAACTCCCGGCGTCAACGCGTCGCACCCACGGTAGTTTCAGGATTTCAATGAAGGAAGTAGGTGAACAGCAAGGGCGGATGCCTAATTCCCGCCTCTATAGCTAAAAGCTCTCGCAACAATGGGGGTAGTTGCGAGGGTGATCACCCCACCCCCACTTCCTGAGACACCGCGTTCGGAGACGGCCTGACACTCCGGAGTAGAGTACAATTCTATAGAGAGATCACATGAAAAAACTATTGAAAAAAACGGATGTTGCACCTCTGACCAAAGCAACAAAAATGGAGGTCCTAAGCCTGCGCAGGTAATACCAAGGAACGGTGAGAGAGAAAAAATCGCGCAAGCAAGGTCCCTTCTTGCTGACATGAGGGCGGCTGTGACGAGACAGCCTAACGTGAACAATGCAATCAAGCAAGGGCTCCCGAAGATGCAGGAGATCATTGACAGCCTCGAATTTATGTACAAATCACGAGAAAGGGTCAATGAGGGAACGAGGACCCTCACACGAGTCTCTTAGCGGCCACGAGCTAACTCTGTTTCAGATGCTGGCGCAAACAAAAGGGTAGCAACAAGTCCGCCGCAGCCTCCTGAAGAAAGCCTAAATGGACAGAGGTCGTCAAGAAGAAGAAGAAGAAGGAAAAACATGCAAAGAATGTAATGATACTCCCATCGCAGGGAAAAAAGAAGCCGAGAAAATCAGAGGGCAGGCTGAGAAAGCGGACAAAGCCAAACGCGATACTCCTGAAACCTGCGCAGGTTAAAACCTAAACAGACGTAGTCGGAACTATCCACCAGCGCTACAGGGGTAGATGTGAGATCGGAACGGCAGACTAGAACGGAAGGGGTTCTCCTCGAGCTCAAGAATACAACTCCTAAAATCAGGGCCTCATTTGCAGAAACCCTGAGAAAAGAAGTAGGCAAAATTAGCAGTATTACAGAACTGGTCCCCAGAGCTACACTGGAGATTAGGGACTGCGACTGCTGCACATCTGTAGCCGACGTCGAGAAGGCCCTAAAAGAGGATCTTGCCAGATTACTAAGGGAAAGCTGAGGTCAGATTGACGAATCCTAACGCGAGGCAGCAACGCTTAGCTCTCGTCAACATAGAGGAATATGCAGCAGCGAAACTATTGAAGGCCGGGCGATTGCTGGTTGGCTTCGTCAGCTGCAAGGTAAGGCGAGGAGCAGAGTTAAGGCGATGTTACCGCTGCCTTGACTATGGGCATCATAGCACTTCTTGCAAGGGTCCTGATCGCAGTAAGCACTGCTATTTTTGCGAAGGCACGGAGCACAAGCTCAAAGACTGTAAAGTCAGCAAGCCTACTTGCCTCCTGTGTTCCAAAAACGACGCAGTTCCAAAGAAGCACTTGGCCGGGTCAAGAGCGCTCACAGCCTTCCGGGAGGCGCTTGCAAGAGCCAGAAAAAAAGGATAAGAGTACTGCTGGGTAACCTTAATAGGAGCAGGACGGCTCACCACCTCCTAACCCAGCTATGATCTGAGAAACAAGCAGATATGGTTCTTATCAGCGAACAGTACCAGGATAGGGCAGGAGCTGGATGGTACGCCGACGAATTGGGCACCGCGGCCATCTGGATACCAGATCCTCGACAGATACACGTTTCAGATCACGGATCCGGACGCCGTTACGTTTGGGTGAGATACAAGTCGGTGACTTATATCAACGTACATCTAACCCCAAACGACTTGGCCAAGACGACTTCCAGGCCAAGCTCGACGATCTGGAAGATGCACTGCAGGAAATGCAAGGAAATCTCATTATGGCTGGATACCACAATGCCAAAGCTCTCGAATGGGGGGAGGCCAGACCTGACTCTAGAGGAAGAAGAATCATGGAGGTGGTGTATAGACTGGAGCTAGTGGTGCTAAACACAGGTTCGAAGTCAACTTTCCGAAGGCCTGGCTACAGGGAGACGATCCCGGACGTCTCTCTAGCCAATCAAAACCTTGTAGCAACAGTCGCTAGCTGGCGGGTGATCGAAGACTATACCGAAAGCGATCACCAATACATCCCTTTCGATGTACATGATGGGAGACCAGCCGTTACAAATGCAGCACGACCCCTCCGGTGGAACATCGTTAAAATACATCGAGAAAGACTTTCTTCAGCCATAGATGAGGGTTTGAGATCTTTTTAAACTGTACCCGCGAGTCTATCGCAAACTGCACAAGCCAGGATGACGACTGCAGCAACTATGCCGCTCATTCAAAAGGCTTGCGCTACAGCGGTGCCAAAGAAAAGTATGAAATCGTTTGCATTTTGAGTTCTTGACGTCAGAATATGAGCATATCTCGTGAAGTGGTCGACAAGTAAGTGTAAATATTTCTTTGTTGAACGAGAGCCCCCGAATCCTCCAATCGTGTCTATAGAAACTATCTCTTATGGATAAGTAGCCGGACCCAAATATGACATCAATCCAATTTTATGTTCTCCTCTCGATTTGTTCTTTATACAGATTTCACAATTTTCACAAATTCTTTTTATATTTTGATCCAAATTCTTTGCTACATAAAATGGTTTGATTTTTGCTTTCATTTGTTTTGTTCCTATATGACAGTAGAGCGAATGTATTTTCTTTATAAATTCTTTACTGAAACTTTCTGAAAGAATAATTTTTTCTTTTTTCCCTATTTTTTATAATAAATTTTGTGTTTGAAAATCAGCGTATCTATAGCATTTTGTAGATCAGTGTTGTACTTTTGATCGCATTCGATCTCCTCCACTTTTATAAAATTAACAGTTTTCAAAATTTCATCTTCATTTTCATGAGAATCTAATACCGAGTTTCAGCTTAAACAATCTGCCTCTAAATTGTGTTTCCCTGGACTGTACTTAATTTTAAAATCATACTGCGATAAGTTATACATCATATCTCCTAATTCTTCATCTGTTCTAGTCTTAATGTTCATATTTTCTAAGGGCTTATGGTCCGAGTGTACCGTAAATTTTTTTCCGATGAACCAATGTTGCCAATATTTTGTTGCTTCCTTTATTGCTAAGCATTCTATATAAATTGCTTTTAGAAGTTATACTTCTTTTAGCGCGTTGGGGAAAATGCAATGGGGAGTGATTTTGTTCCGAGTGTCTGGAAAAACGACACCATGAAGTTTGTCGGAATTTACGACGCGCGGCAAAGCGATATTTAGTATACGGCATGAAGTTGTTTTCTCTTCTTCTTCCACATTTTTCTCAAACGGGTAACCCATCCAAATACTAATCGTACTCAGCGCTGCTTTACTTAAATGATCGAGCGAGAACTAATGATGTAACCGCTCCATGGCTGTTGACGCGTGAAGTAACTCGATATATCTCTCCTATATTTAGTGTGGACTGATATTTTGATAGTTTCTTTTACTTTTTTTTATTCTTTCTTGTATATATATATATATATAGGACAATTGCTTTGTCTTGGTAATGATTGTAACTACGGTTAAATAATTAGTACAACGGGTGATGCTAAGTCGAAACTGTATCAACAATATGTACAGCTTTCTTTTATTATGATTAAAACGAATATAACTTAAATAACAAATAATAAACGATATATAATATATAATAAACTTAAAATATTAAACTTAAATAATAAATGAATAACAATAATATCTCTACGAGTTTACTTTTTGTCTCACGTAGTTACGACTCTCAAGTGCCACGGCCAGGCGACTTGAGCTTGGTCTGAGTGTCAAGCAGCTCCATCTAGCAAGTCGCCTTACAGTTTGGATTTATCCCCAAACTTACATATATATATATATAATATATATATAATAATAATTATTATTTTTCTTTGAAGTTTTTTTTTTTAAGTTATTTTTGAGGTTATTGATGTTATATTCGTTTTGGTACGGCAAAGAAGTATAACTTCTTACGTGCTTACATAAGTACAAACAACAATTTTTTTCTTTTCTGAACTTCATTCAACTTTTTCGAAACATATGCCACTGGTTTTTGTTCGCCATTTGATTTTGTTTGCTTCAAAACGGCTCCAACACCTTGTAAACTCGCGTCGGTGTAAATATATGTAACGAAATATTACTATTTATATTTCGTCACCTTTACTAATAATTTAAATTAGCTGCTGTCTTACAGTTAAGACGCGCAGGCGTATTAGCCTTTGAAAGATTCGGAAACGTTAATAACGAGACAGAAAATATAGAAACGGTTAGGAGTTTGCTAAGCAGAGACGGATGGAGTTCAAATTTCGAAGCTAGTAATAAGCCAATAAAATTAAAGTGAATATTAGCTGTAAATGTTGTTTCTCTTATTTACAGGTAATGCAACTAATGTACATAGTGTAGTTTTAAGTGTAAATTTTATTTGTACAATGTAAAGCAATGCAGATAATGTAGTTTAGTGTAAATAATAATAATAAAATAATCGAGAGAGACTCTTATTTTCAGAAACTCAAGGCAGTTATATTTCCAAGACACCATCCTTATAAGAACTGTATAGAATATACCTTATAAAAAAACATTTTTACTGCTAATTAAGGAAAAAAAATACAATTATCTGAGATGGACAGTTTAAAATTTACATTTATTCTGAAAGCACGTCCCAACGATTCAAAGTCAAACGTGATATCTCTGACGAAAATAACAACGCAGGACAATAAAGGTTATGCTATACCTGAGCAATATCAGATGATGGAGCACCATAAGGAGCAGGCATCAAAAATAGGGTATAAAGAAATACAGAATTCGTTAAAAAAAAGGACAAACTCGAAATATAAATATTAAATTACCGAAGGATATATATAGATTATACATAGACGAAGAGGAAAATATGATATTTAAAGACAACGTATTGGAATATATGTGGGAAGGGAAATTAGACAAAGGGGCTACGAAACAAAATACGATATGGTTGGTAGGACCGTTGGGAGGTAGCGACGTGCAGCGGTACGTTGCTATGCAAGTAAACAGTGGGAAAGAAGCAAAAAGATCTAAGACAGTCATCGTATAGCCTTTAAGAAGCAAACAGCTATTATTGTATCAGAATAATTTGCATTTACATGGAAACATTTTATTCATCTTTATATTGGAATCCTACATTTGGGGGCTCAGCCGGGATTAAAAGAGAATAGATTTCATGTGTGCAATAAAAAGTCATATAAAGTCGTATAGAGTCGTATAAAGTCGTGTGAAGTTGCATAAAGTTGTATCAAGTCAAAAGTTGCGTTACAATTACCAGCAGTGTGAATCCGATTCTAAGTTGATTAAGAGTGTTGCGCGAGGAAAGTTGACCACGCGTGAATACTAAAGTAAAATTGTGAAGTAATCGGTAGTGTTAGTGTAACGGTGATATAGGAGGACGATAAAGAAACATTAAGATTAAGAAAAGTAGCTGTTTGAACGATGGCTCAATTGAAGGTAACACTCGAAACAAGTGCGGATGAGCAGGAAGTTGGACGTGAGGAATTGAACGAAAAGGCCGTTCAAAACACGTCACTAAGAAGACGAGTTGAAGAACGAAAGCGTCAAGGTAAAGCAGTCGAGGAAGAAGCCGTCATTTACACCTATGAGCAGATTGACTCCATGAAATTAAAGGAGTTAAAAGAAGCGGCGAAGAAGTTAAGGTTATCCACAGTCGGAAATAAGCAGGCGTTAAGAAATCGCTTGAAAGATGCGATGAAAGATGAAGAAAGCGAAGACGAAGAAAGTGAAGAAGAAGAAGAAGAAGAAGGAGACGAAGGCAAACGAGAAGAAGAATCACAGTGGGGTGGACAACGCGGGGAAGGAGGAGCGGTTAGCGTTGCTACGCAACAACTCGCTTCGTTTTCCATAAAGGATGTGGAAGAAAGCCTATCATATTTCAACGGAGAGGACAAGCTACTGATAGATCATTGGATCCACGATTTTGAAGATACTAGCGTATTGTTGGGATGGAACGATTTGCAGAAGTTTATCTACGGGAAACGTATGTTAAAAGGAGCGGCAAGACAATTTATATCGTTCGAAAGAGAAATTAAATCATGGGACAGCTTAAAGCGTAGTTTGATTAGGGAATTTCAGGTAAAGGTAAATTCAGCCACGATTCACAAGCAGTTGTCCAAGCGTAGACAACAACCAGGCGAAAGTAGTCGTTTGTACATTTATAGTATGCAAGAAATCGCGAATCAAGGTAACATCGAAGAAGACGCCCTTATACAGTACATAGCGGATGGTTTGTTAGGCGAACGTCGCGATAAGGCAGTATTGTACGGATCCCGAACGCTCACAGAATTTAAAAATAATATTCAAATATTTGATAAACTTAAAGAAAGTAACGTACAAGGAACGCGATTTAGAAAAGATAATCAAGGAAACGTAGCTTCGACACGTATCAGTAGATCTCCGGCGATAAAAATTTTCTAAGGGCTTATGGTCCGAGTATACCGTAAATTTTTTTCCGATGAACCAATGTTGCCAATATTTTATTGCTTCTTTTATTGCTAAGCATTCTATATAAATTGCTTTTTTTCTTTTCTGAAATTCATTCAATTTTTTCGAAAAATATGCCACTGGTTTTTGTTCGCTATTTGATTGTGTTTGCTTCAAAACGGCTCCAACACCTTGTAAACTCGCGTCAGTGTAAATATATTTTGGGAGACTTGGATCAAAAATCGTTAAAATTGGCTGGGAGCATAGTAGTATTTTCATATCATCAAGTGCCTTTTAGCATTGCTCCGACCAAATGAACTTTAGTTCCTTTCTTAGCAAATTATGTAGTGGTTCCAATACAGTTGGAATAATCGGCACATATTTTCCGTAGAAATTAATTTTTCCTAAAATTTGACGTACATTTTTTCTTGTTTTAGGTGTAGGAAAATTTTTTATGGAGATCAAATTATCTTTCAGTGGACTGATTGAGTTGTTTTTTATTATATGGCCCAAATATTTTACGGAATCTGCTGCAAAAATACATTTGGAAAACTTTAATTTAAAGCCTTCATCCATAATTGCTTGTAATAATCGTGACAAATGATCTATGTGCTCTGTGTAAAATCCCTAGAGAAAACCAAGATGTCATCAATGTAATTTACACAAAAATCAGCAAGTTTGTGTTTCTTATTATGTTACTTACTTCTTTGGAAATTCTTTGCTGGTGCTGTTTCTAAACTAAATGGTAAGCACGTATATTGGTAAATGTCCTTCTGGGTTACAAAGCTGTTTTCGCCTATCTGCAATCCTCAACAGAATCGACCAGAAAGCCGAGTTTATGTCGAGTGTCGAAATAGTTTACAATTTCTGATCTTAACTATAAGATCTTCAATTATTATGTTACTTAAAAGTTCTTTGGAAAATTGCTGGTGCTGTTTCTAAACTAAATGGTAAGCACGTATATTGGTAATGTCCTTCTTGGGTTACAAAAGCTATTTTCTGCCTATCTGCATCCTCAACGAATCGACCAGAAAGCCGAGTTTATGTCGAGTGTCGAAAATAGTTTACAATTTCTGATCTTAACTATAAGATCTTCAATTAGCGGAACGGTAGCGGTTGAGGGATAACGATTTTGTTTAGTTCCCGAAAATCTATGCATACCTTGCTCTTTTTTCTTCATCTTTCTTAAATGCCAAAGTCACTGGAGCCGCAAACGGACTATACGATTTCTCAATCAAGTTTTTCTCTAATAATTTTGTAATATGTTGTTCTATCTCTTTTTTATCTTCTATTGAACATCTGTATGGTCTTTTGTAACAATATTTATTAATTATCAGGTCTAGTGAGCTTCATAATCTCTAACCGTTCCTACGTCATATTTATCTCTAGCAAAAACTGTTTTATGTTTATCAATCAACTTATCAATTTCAATTTGTTGTTTGATTTCTAAATGATTGGCTTATATCTGAAACTCACTTGCATTTATATGTTCATTGTAATTTATTTGATATTCATTAATATTTTCTTTTTCTCTTTTTGGATTGTCTATTGAGCTTTGTGGATTTAATTTGTTTTTGATTTTATCTTTAGGGATAACCTGAATTTTTTGAGTTATTTCTAATCTCTCATTCTGAGTTAGTAGGAATTTTTTATACAGTCTAATTCAATTAAAAATCATATATAAAATTTTTATCCACTACTAAAACATCCATTCCTCTTCAATTTCAAAACTTTTTACTTTTAAGGTGACCATACCATCTATCTTTATCACACCATTAATCGTTGTTAAACCTACATTTTTTGTGCTACTAATCTTTTCTTCGGTATGTTTAATAGTTTTGAATTTATCAAGAAGACATTCGAGCCTGAATCGTAAATACCTATGAACTTGATAGTGTCGTTTAACAAAATATTTATCTTGAATAATGGTGGTAGTATTAGTTTTTTTGATCGACATCATTCAATTCCAATTCTAATTCGGAGTTATTTACGTATTTGATTTGCTCTTTCTTTCTCTGTTCGTTTTCTTTGTCTTTGTACCAGCATAATGATTCTGGATTGAAGCGATTGCTTTTATTTCTCTGTTCGCAAATCGTACATGATTTGCAACTATTAGGTCCATCTTTAGGTTTTTTCACATAATTAACAGTAGTCCTCCTCACTACATTTTTATCACATATTCTAGGCCTCTAATCTCGTTAAGCAGGTTTTCGACCGTTATTACTTTCTCTCTATCTATTCTATTCCTTATAGAATTTGGTAATCCTACCACAATAAGATTAATTAAAGTAGTTACTGTCATTTTCTTATCAGTCTGTAATAAAAGGCTATGTTTTCGCACCGCATAATCCAACAATGAACCGGATAAATATTTATATGACATCGCATTAGTAACTGAAAGCCACCCTTTGTCCGCGTAAACTTCGCAAAATTTTTCATTCTATTGCGACTACTCTGACTCTATCGTTAGACTTATAAGCATTGCATTATACCAGTCCATACATCCGTCTTCTAGAAACAATCTAAATATCTCAAATTTATCTATATCGTTTTTAATACCTAATCGAGTACATTCGCGTTCAAACGTATCCATCCATTCAGTTATATTAAAACTTTTACCTGAAAATTTTCCTAATACAAACTTTTCTGATAATTTTTTTATATTTTGTTTTTCCGAATCTTTGTTCCCTTGTTGTTTTATCAATTCCTCCCAGATATTTGTAAACATTTCTCCCGACAGGTTTAGTGGTGACGTAGCTGGTGTTTCCGTCAATATATATTCCAATACGTTGTCTTTAAATATCATATTTTCCTCTTCGTCTATGTATAATCTATATATATCCTTCGGTAATTTAATATTTATATTTCGAGTTTGTCCTTTTTTTAACGAATTCCGTATTTCTTTATACCCTATTTTTGATGCCTGCTCCTTATGGTGCTCCATCAGCTGATATTGCTCAGGTATAGCATAACCTTTATTGTCCTGCGTTGTTATTTTCGTCAGAGATATCACGTTTGACTTTGGATCGTTGGGACGTGCTTTCAGAATAAATGTAAATTTTAAACTGTCCATCTCAGATAATTGTATTTTTTTTCCTTAATTAGCAGTAAAAATGTTTTTTTATAAGGTATATTCTATACAGTTCTTATAAGGATGGTGTCTTGGAAATATAACTGCCTTGAGTTTCTGAAAATAAGAGTCTCTCTCGATTATTTTATTATTATTATTTACACTAAACTACATTATCTGCATTGCTTTACATTGTACAAATAAAATTTACACTTAAAACTACACTATGTACATTAGTTGCATTACCTGTAAATAAGAGAAACAACATTTACAGCTAATATTCACTTTAATTTTATTGGCTTATTACTAGCTTCGAAATTTGAACTCCATCCGTCTCTGCTTAGCAAACTCCTAACCGTTTCTATATTTTCTGTCTCGTTATTAACGTTTCCGAATCTTTCAAAGGCTAATACGCCTGCGCGTCTTAACTGTAAGACAGCAGCTAATTTAAATTATTAGTAAAGGTGACGAATATAAATAGTAATATTTCGTTACATATATTTACACCGACGCGAGTTTACAAGGTGTTGGAGCCGTTTTGAAGCAAACAAAATCAAATGGCGAACAAAAACCAGTGGCATATGTTTCGAAAAAGTTGAATGAAGTTCAGAAAGAAAAAAATTGTTGTTTGTACTTATGTAAGCACGTAAGAAGTTATACTTCTTTGCCGTACCAAAACGAATATAACATCAATAACCTCAAAAATAACTTAAAAAAAAAAATTCAAAGAAAAATAATTATTATAATATATATATGTAAGTTTGGGGATAAATCCAAACTGTAAGTCGACTTGCTAGATGGAGCTGCTTGACACTCAGACCATGCTCAAGTCGCCTGGCCGTGGCACTTGAGAATCGTAACTACGTGAGACGAAAAGTAAAAAAAATTCGTAGAGATATTTTTGTTATGATCTATGTGTATTGATTTAAGTTATATTCGTTTTAATTATAATAAAGAAAGCTGTACATATTGTTGATTCAGTTTCAACTTAGCATCAACCGTTGTACTAATTATTCAACCGTAGATACTATCATTACCAAGACAAAGAAATTGTCTTATAAATCAACAATACAAAAAATGGCTGTTGTTCGAGCAAGAATCTGCTTTGTCTCTGAGGCATTAGACATTAAGACCACCATTTTGAGAGATCGTACGATTCAATTGGAATGAGTGGACATTACCTATGAATTCCCTGAAAATTTTTCAACGAAAGAGAAACATCGAGACCTTTTCGAAACCTGATCGTTTTGGGCTTACCAGAAAAAATACTACCGCACATATCCAGGAAGGAATTGAATACAATTGATAACCTTATGTCACGCATAAATCACATAGGTCTTATAGAGATAGAAAAAAAAGAAAAACAAAAATTCAAGAGGAAATTAAATCAGATTGGAAACCTTGCTCTTACTGCATAAAAAAGGGTTTTCCAAACAGATATCATCCAGAAAAGGTGTGTTGGCTAAAACGATAGGATAAAGAAAAAACGAGAAATGACAAAATAAAAATAATAAATAACACTAGTATGGAAGAGAGCGTAGCGTTTTTGGATGAGTCAAAAAACGGAGTGCGATCCCACTTATTAGATTAAAAATATGCATCGAGAATAATCCAGTCACTGCGGTATATGACTCGGGAGCAAATGTATCAATTATAAATTACGATACTGTTGTAAATTTACAATTAAGCAAAAAAATAAGTGGGGTAAATAAACTTAACACATTCGCAGGCACTACGAATACGTTAGACTCAATAAAGCTAGAAACTAAAGTCATGAGTATTTCTAAGATAATATGTTTTTATATTGTAAAAAGTGACTCTTTTCAGGATGACATTTTGCTGGGTCTAAATTCAATTAAAGATTTTAAACTTTATCAGGACGAAAATTTGAAAATTTTTCAAAAAATACAAAGAAAGATCGGTTAAATGGGAATATTAAAACAGAGTCAATATCAACAAACATAATTATAAGCAAGGAAAGCTCGTTGGAAGAGAAATAAATAAACACAAAGAGTTGTTCACAGAAGATAAGTTTGAAGTAGGAAAAATAAACGGTTAAGAGACATCACTAAAGCTTTCGGTAAATAAATATATTGCGCGCACGCCGTACAAATGCTCTATAGCAGATAACGAAGAAATAAAATTACAAATAAAATCGTTATTGAGAGTAGGTTTAATTGAACGCTCTACTAGTCCTTTCGCAGCTCTGGTAACTCTTGTTTTAAAGAAGGAAGAAGGAAGAAAGTCACGATTGTGCGTAGACTATAGTGAACTAAATAAAATTATCATACCAGAATGCCATCCATTCCCAATGATTGATGATATGTAATGCGAGTACGAGACTGCAAATTGTTTTCAAAACTGGATATAAACTCGGCCTTCTGGTCAATCCCGATTAGGGAAAAAGATAGATATAAAACCGCGTTTATTACCCAAAACGGGCATTGGCAATGGAAATGCTTGCCTTTTGGCTTAAAGTCGGCTCCAGCGATTTTTCAGAGAATTCTGAGCGACGTTTTAGCGAAAAATAATCTCGAATCTTTCGCGATGAATTATATTGATGATATTCTGATTTTCTCAGAAAATTATTCAGATCATGTACGTCATATTAACGAAGTTCTTATTGCCATGGGAAAAGCGGGTTTAAAATTAAACAAGAAAAAATGCTCTTTCGCAAAAAAATCAATTACCTATTTAGGACACGAAATCAAAGAAAATAAGATAAAACCCGTAAATGACAATTTAATAGCAATCAAAGACTTTCCTACACCGCGAAATCAGAAATGTTAGACAACTTTTGGGGAAGATAAATTTTTACTTAAAATATATACCACAAGCTTCAATAGAGTTAGAACCACTGCACAAATTACTCAGAAAAAATGTAAAATTTGAATGGACACAAGAATGTGAAGACAGTCTAAGGAAGATAAAAAACTATCTCAGCTCGGAACCAATATTAAAAATTTTCGACCCGAAACTTCCTATTTACATTTTTACAGATGCATCAAAAAAGGAGTAGCAACAATTTTAAAACAACCTCAAAAAGAACACTCTATAAAACCAGTCTTCTACTTTTCAAAAAAATTAACAAAATCACAAAATATAAACGCGCTATTTACTTGGAAATTCTTTCAATAAAAGAGTGTATCTTATATTGGCAATACAAGCTTATAGGAAACAAATTCACGATTTTTACAGACCACAAACCACTGGAAAATTTTAATGAAAAAAGAGTAAAGATCCTGAACTTTTAGAGTTATTACACTACATCTCAAATTTTGATTTCGAAATAAAGTAAAACCCGGGAAAAAATAATGCAGAAGCAGATAGCTTTTCTAGGAACCCAGTGTTAGATGAAAGCATGAGCAGTGAAACAGCTATAGAAATAGCAAACTTTTGTCAATGGAGGAATTGTTGAAAGATCAAAAACAATTAAATATAAAAAAAGAGGATAAATTAGTAAGAACAAATAACATTTGTTATAAAATTCTAAATAACAAAGAAAAGATATGGGTTTCGGAAAATTTGGGCATTCAAACGATAAAAAATGTTCACAATAAAAGTCATATTGGAGTCAAGCAGTCAAATCTGACATTAACTCAAAAATACTATTTTAAAAACATGCATAAACATATAAAACTTATTTGTCGAACATGTGACACATGCATAAGAAACAAATCGAGGTTTGGTAATTTTACTCAACCCCTCTCAAATTGGGTCTAGCGTCTGAACCTTATCAAATTATTTCCGTGGATAAATAGGAGGGTTCAGTGGAAACAGGTCACCAAAAAAATACTTACATTTAGTCGTAGACCATTTCACAAAGTACGCCTTTATAGTGACCTCAAAAACGCAAACGGCAAAAGATTTTATTAACTTGATAAAGAAAGTTCAGAAAAAGGGGAAAATAAAGTTACTCCTAACGGTTCAGTACTCTAGAATAAATTCAAGAGAGTTTAGGAATTTTCTAAAAGCAGAAAACATAACTAACATTTTCACTGCGGTAGACTGAACTTTCTCAAACGGGCAAAACGAACGGACAAATCAAACTTTGGTAAATTCAATGAGGTGTAAAATTTTTGAAAATAAAGACAGGCCGTGGTCAGTCATAGCGGAACAGTGTGTAGAAAACTACAACAATACAATACACACCACAACAAAGTTTACACCAAATTATTTATTAAACGGAATTGACAGATCTTTCTTTCCCTCAGAACTTAACGAAAATAATTTAGAAAATCTAGAAGAAAACAGAAAAATAGCATTTTTAAATACGGAGAAAATTCATAATCAAAATAAAGTTTATTATGATAAAAATAAACGTGAGATTACATACAGAGTAGGGGATGTAGTTTATATTCAGAACGGAAATCGCTTAAATCGGAAGAAACTGGATCCAGTCAGGGTAGGTCCTTTTAGAATAGAGAAGAAAATCTCCGATCTGATATATGTTGTCGACTCGGGATTTAAAACACCAGAGTCAAACATCTACCATGCGAGTAAGATGATTCCCTATTTCCAGTCTCCTGACATAGGTCTGGTGGGGAGGGGGATGTAAGTTTGGAGATAATCCAAACTGTAAGGCGACTCACTAGATGGAGCTGCTTGACACGCAGACCAAGCTCAAGTCGCCTGGCCGTGGCACTTGAGAGTCGTAACTACGTGAGACAAAAAGTAAACTCGTAGAGATATTTTTGTTATATTCATTTATTATTTAAGTTTAATATTTTAAGTTTATTATATTATATATTGTTTATTATTTATTATTTAAGTTATATTCGTTTTATTCATAATAAAAGAAAGCTGTACATATTGTTGATTCAGTTTCAACTTAGCATTAACCGTTGTACTAATTATTCAACCGTAGTTACCATCATTACCAAGACAAAGAAATTGTCTTATATATATAATATATATTATATATAATTATATAATTATAATGTTTCTTAATAATTATGATTACGAATAAATGAAGTACTTTGATACGTTAACGACTTCTGCATAATCTTTTCTTTTTCAGGTTCGTCTCCCGTTTCGTCTTCCTATATTTTTCAATCAAAGTCTCAACTGGAAGCGGGTTAATTTTTTCTTCGCAAAGGGCGCCATTTGTTAATATGGAATCTACTTCAGGGAAGCGACCCACGCGAGCATTGATTATATCTTACGCCCAAGGATAGAGTCATGTCCTTACCTAAAATTACACCTAGACCTATTTTTAATGTTTTGTTGCATGATAAATTATGGAGACAATGCAACACTTAGTCCAAAGAGGGACTGTGTTATATTATATGGTAGTATGACATAATTATTTTTACAGGTACCATGGAACAACCAAAATTATATACATTTCTTTTTATTGTACTATATTTTATGTAGATTGAAAATTTTATATATGAAATACACAAAAAAAAATGTATTTTTCGTCTATGTATTTATCGAAATTATATTGAAGTGTATTAGTAGTTTACAAATAAAATCATCGATTTTAATTAAATTTTTTTCAGATGCATTCCTCGTTATATGTATGTTTGAGGATAATCATTGTTAATGCACTTTCATGTTTTCACAGGTACTATGGATCACTTCAAATTTTTACAGGTACCATGGATAAGTCATGGCATCTTTACAAATCTAAACTAATCTTTCTTTTTTCTTTTCAGGATCGCTTCCAGTATTTTTTTCATTGGGTAGCGGGTGGATTTCTCCTTCGCAAAGGGCGCCATTTTCTAAGAAGGAATCTACTTCAGGGATGCGACCCTGCCCACGCGAACCTTGATTCTATCTTTCCCCCAAAGATAGAATCATGTCCTACCCTTAGCTTTTTAAAGTGAAGCGCCCTATCTCTTTTTTTTTATTTTCTTTTTTTTTACTTTGCTCTTTTTAACTCGCGACTTTGCAAGCATACATGCATTTAGCATAGGAACCGAAAGCGATCGAAGGAGTAACGTGCGCGATCGGTTAGACGGTTAGGTCTACGGCTATCGGTTAGACAGACCTCAACTGCCTGAGGTTTGTTTCTAACTGGTCGTCGCGTGACGTGCTTAGGTTTCTCGTCGTATATATTATTTCTATCTGGTTTCAATTCGCGTTTTGATATGCATAGATATGCACGTAGCATAGGAACCGAAACTGCATTAGAAGGGATGTCTACCCCCGCTATTAGTAAGCCGGGTGTATGGATTAGGTTCCTCAAGCCTGCAGTAAATATAGTACCGGTCGGCAAACTGAACGTGTAGAGTAGGTTTCTCGTAATATATATTAGAGTCAGTGGATTAGTCCAACCGGTGGGAAACCACTTAAAAAAAAAAACGTAAAAAGTTTCACTTTAAAAAGCCTACTTTTCCACTTCTTTCCACTTCTTTTCCCTTTTATTTTTGTTTTGTTTGTTTCAGGTTACACAGGAGGAGGACCACACCAGGACAGCACGAGGACCAGCTCGAGGACCAGCACGAGGACCAGCACGAGGACCAACCGAGGACCAGCCGAAGACCAGAAGAGGACCTAGTTATAATAAAGTATAGTGTAAGATAATTATTTGTAAAATTAATTGTATAATTAAACGTACAATTTTTATCTATTTATTCCTCTCGTTTTAGCATCGCACGCGTGTGATATTTAATTTAAATGTGTTTCATTTGTTCACAGGTTTCATATTATTTCAACTCTTTTCATGTTTTTCTTCTCTTTTATCATTTCGTTATTTGGTATTCCGGATTTCCCTTCTCGGGATTTTCATTTTCTACGAATTTCGACTTAGGTCGTCGGATGGGGACATCTTCAGGATGCACATCCCGGATCTTCAGAAGCGGTTACCTCCTTGTGGTTAGACGTGGGCAATGGTATTTTACTTTCAGTATAATGTTTAACATATTTTATATGTTATGCATTTCATTGCAAGTAAAAACTAGCCAAAGACCGCTTATTTTAAACACTATATTTGTAATTAGTTTCTTTTAACTTTCCAATTAATACCATATTCTTTTACTCCTTTCCTTAGTTCCTTCTATCCATTTAATATACAGAAACTAATTACTATATTATTAATAGTTTCATAATTATTTATTTTCTCGATAAATTTTTTTAAATTCATATAACTAATATTATAAAAGACTATATATATATTTAATAGCTTGAAAATATATTAATGAATGTATTTATCAATATATTTAATATATCTATATATACTGTGAAAGGAATTTAAATGCCACCTTCGAATCAAAATTTTAACGTTTTTCTAATTTCCAATAGGAATTCATATGTTCCTGTAGTTTAAATCGTTTTACTCGTTATTTTGTAAGTATTAAACAAGAACGTCTACACCTAATAGAAAAATAGATTGGATAATAATAATTAATAATTGGAAAATTATAATTAATAATAAAACAGTTTTTCAATTTATTTATTAAATAAATTATGTGTATTTTTCTGTTTGTAGTGATAAGGTTTATAGTGCATATTGTCATTATTTCTTTCGTTATTTTTTAAATATTAACAAAAAAAGTGTACCATAAATATAGAAAAATAGAATAAATTTTTTATTTATTTAATGAATTAATTATTATATTTATCTTGACTAGAGTGGTCATGAAGAAAGGTGAGCTTCAGCAAGTACGTGCGACGGGGTAAATTTGTGTGCGTGAAATACATTTCTATTGGTTACACGGAATTTCTAATTGCTCATTTACAATGTTAATAACTATCAGCCAACCAGGGCTCTTTGCTGACTTCCCTTCTTTCTTTTCGCGGCATCGGTGCTGGAGATCGCACAGATACTACGTCGTCCCGTTAATCTCGGGTAATTAAAAAATATCCCCAAAAATATCCTAATAAGATGTATTTGCAGTCACAAGCAATAATCAATACACAAATATGAAAAAGGTAAATGTTATAGTCTTTTATTTCTAAAAATACAACTATTATATTACACTTGAATAATATTTATTCAAAGTATTAAAGATCTTATTCTTTCTGCATAGGTGTTCAATCAATGTACTGGAAAAAAGAGCATATGATTTTTCACTACGATAAGAAGAATCCAACAACACTTTAATCATGAAAGATTTAGGAATACACCGGTGGAAAAGTTTTCCGTTCTCAAACTGGAAGAAAACCATGTACTATAATATTCTATCAAAAGAATTGAAGAAAGAATGCATCCTGATTATTACAAATTTAAAAGACAAATGGGAATCATATATTAAGAATTCTTTTCTTGTACAAATTGTATTGCCAAGCCTCGTACCAGGTAATGAAAGATATTATTGTTAATCGACTTAGTAGAAAATAGTGAAACTTGTATCAACAAATTTCTTATTCGTAGAAATGCCATGTGAATCATTTTGCAAATAGAATGCAGCAGCAGTATAAAGGATCTTTTAAAAAGCAAACATAATTATCTTGTATTTAGAATAAACCCATATTATAATAATTTCTTAACAAATATTTATTCAAAGTATTAAGGATCTTATTCTTTCTGCATATGTGATCAATCATTAAACTGGAAGAAAAGGAAGATAATTTTCAATTCGATAAGAAGAATCCAGTAACACTTTAATCATGAAAGATTTAGAGGGACACCGGTGAATGTGATCCGTTCACACACTATAAGAAAACCATGTATTATAACATTTTATCAATAGAATTGAAGAATGAATGCATCGTGATTATTACAAATTTAAAAAACAAATAGGAATAATAAATATTAGGAATTCTTATCTTGTAAAATTGTATTGCCAAAAAAGTACCAAGTAATAAACGATTTTAATGTTAATCAAATTACTAGGAAATATTGAAGACTTATATCAACAAATTTCATTATCGTAGAGATGCTATGTGAATTATTTTGCAAATAAAATGAAGCAGCAGTAGAAAGAATCTTTCGAAAGGCAAACATAACTATCTTGTAATGGGAATAAGCCAATATTATAACAATTTCTTAAAAAATATTATCAAAGTATTAAAGATCTTAATCTGTCTGCATAGGTGATCATTCATTAAACTGGAAGAGAGGGAAGATAATTTTAGATTCGATAAGAAGAATCCAGCAACACTTTAATCATGAAAGATTTAGGAAGACATCGGTTAAAGTGTTCCGTTCTCACACTAGAAGGAAACCATGTATTATAATATTGTATCAAAAGAATTGAAGAAAGAAGGCTTCCTTATTATTAAAAATTTAAAAGACAAATAGAAATCATATTATATTAAGAATTCTTTTCTTGTACAAATTTTATTGCCAAGCCAAGTACAAGGTAATAAAAACTATTATTGTTAATCGACTTCCTAGAAAATATTTAAGAATTGTATCAACGAATTTCTTGTTTGTAGAGATGCCATGGAAATTATTTTGCAAGTAAAATGCAGCAGCAGGGAAAAGGATCTTTCAAAAGGCAAACATAATTACCTTGTATTGGGAATAAACCAATATTATAATATTTCTTAAAAAATATTTATTCAAAGTATTAAAGTTCTTATTCTTTCTGCAAAGGGTTTCAATAAATGTACTGGAAAAGAGAGCGTATGATTTTTCACTACGATAAAAAGAATCAATCATCTCTTTAATCATGAAATATTTAGGAAGACATCAGTGTAAGTGTTCTGTTCTCACACTACAAGGAAACCATGTATTATAATATTTCATCAATAGAATTGAAGAAGAAAGGCATCACTATTATTACAAATTTAAAAGACTAATAGGAAGAATATTATATTAAGAATTCTTTTCTTTTACAAATTGTATTGCCAAGCTAAGTACCAGGTAATGAAAGATATTATTGTTAATCGACTTACTAGAAAATATTGAAGACTTGTATAACGAATTTTTTTTGGCAGAGATGCCATGGGAATTATTTTGCAAATAGAATGCAGCAGCAGTATAAAGGATCTTTTAAAAAGCAAACATAATTATCTTGTATTTAGAATAAACCCATGTTATAATAATTTCTTAAAAATATTTATTTAAAGTATTAAGGATCTTATTCTTTCTGCATATGTGATCAATCATTAAACTGGAAGAAAAGGAAGATAATTTTCAATTCGATAAGAAGAATCCAGCAACACTTTAATCTTGAAAGATTTAGGAAGACATCGGTTAAAGTGTTCCGTTCTCACACTAGAAGGAAACCATGTATTATAATATTGTATCAATAAATTGAAGAATGAATGCATCTTTATTATTAGAAATTTAAAAGACAAATAGGAATCATATTATATTAAGAATTCTTTTATTGTAAAAATTGTATTGCCAAGCTAAGTACCAGGTAATGAAAAATATTATTGTTAATCAACTTATTAGAAAATATTGAAGACTTGTATCAACAAATTTCTTTCCGTAGAGATGCCATGGGAATTATTTTGCAAATAAAATGCAGATGAAGTGGAAAGGATCTTTCGAAAGGCAAACATAATTATCTTGTATTGGGAATAAACCAATATTATAACAATTTCTTAAAAAATATTTATTCAAAGTATTAAAGATCTTATTCTTTCTGCATGGGGTTTCAATAAATGTACTGGAAAAGAGAGCGTATGATTTTTCACTACGATAAGAAGAATCCAACAACTATTTAATCTTGAAATATTTAGGAAGACATCGGTGAAAGAGTTTCCGTTCTCACACTATAAGAAAACTATGTATTATAATATTTTATCAATAGAATTGAAGAATGAATGCATCGTGATTATTAAAATTTAAAAAGCAAATAGAAATAATATTATATTAAGAATACTTTTCTGGTACAAATTGTATTGCCAAGCCAAGTACTCTGTAATGATAGATATTATTGTTAATCGACTTTCTAGAAGATATTGAAGACTTGTATTCACAAATTTCTTTTTCGTAGAGATGCCATGGGAATTATTTTGCAATAAAATGCAGCAGCAGCTGAAAGGATCTTTCGAATGGCAAACATAATTATCTTGTATTTGGAATAAACCCATATTATAATATTTTCTTAAAAAATATTTATTCAAAGTATTAAAGTTCTTATTCTTTCTGCAAAGGGTTTCAATAAATGTACTGGAAAAGAGAGCGTATGATTTTTCACTACGATAAGAAGAATCCAGCAACACTTTAATCATGAAAGATTTAGGAAGACACCGGTGAAAGTGTTCCGCTCTCACACTATAAGGAAACCATGAATTATAATATTTTATCAATAGAATTGAAGTTTGAATGCATCGTGATAATTACAAATTTAAAATATAAATAGGAATCATATTATATTAGGAATTCTTTTTTTGTACAAATTGTATTGCTAAGCCAAGTACCAAGTAATAAAAGATATTATTGTTAATCAAATTACTAGAAAATATTGAACACTTGTATCAACAAATTTCTCTTTCGTAGAGATGCCATGGGAATTATTTTGCAAATAAAATGCAGCAGCAGTGTAAAGAATCTTTCGAAAAGCAAACTTAATTATCTTGTATTTGGAATAAACCAATATTATAATAATTTCCTAAAATATATGTATTCAAAGTATTAAAGATCTTATTCTTTCTGCATAGGGTTTCAATCAATTTACTGGAAAAGAGAGCGTATTATTTCTTACTACGATAAGAAGAATCCAACAACTCTTTAATCATGAAATATTTAGGAAGACATCGGTGAAAGTGTTCTTTTCTTACACTAGAAGGAAACAATTTATTATATTATTCTATCAAAAGAATTGAAGAAGGAATGCATTGTGATTACTACATATTTTAAAGACAAATAGGAATCATATTATATTAAGTATTCTTTTCTTGAACAAATTTACTATATTACTATTATACTATTTACTATATTTATTTTTATCTACAAATGGATAATAAAAGTAAAGAAATAAGTGATAAAAAAAATCAAGAAAAGGACTCATGTAATAATAAAAATAAAGGAGAAAACCCGAAAAGGGATGTCTTAGTAATAATAAAGAGAAAGAAGTAATGTTAAGTGATGATGATGAAAAAAGAAAGCGATCCGAAGGCACGGATTCATATATTAAGTTAAGCGTGATAAAAGATTATAATGAAGTTTGAAATGTAGTAGATAAAATAACTAAACAAGAAAAACACTTAAGATATCAAATCGATGAGTATAAACCAGAAAATTTAGTAATTTTTAATAGAGACAAACCAAAGTAGAGCAGAAATTTTATTATCATTATTAAAATTGAATAATTTAACGGGGGAAGAATAAGATCACGTAAATTGGATTATTAAAAGACACGCAAAAAATATTCATTTACCTAGCAATAATCTCGGAACAAATAATCTTATTAATTATAGAATTGTAACAACAGATGAAATACCTATTAACGTAAAGCAATATAGATTTCCACCTATCCATAAGGAGGAGATTAGCAAACAAATTGGGGAAATGTTGGATAACGAGATAATAGAACCGTCAGTATCTCCGTATAACAATTCCCTATTGATCGTGCCTAAAAAAGCAGATTCACAAGGAAACAAACGTTGGAGACTCGTTATCAATTATAGAAAATTAAACGCTAAAAAAATTACCAACGCATTTCTCATACCTAACATTACAGAAATTATTAACCAATTAGGTAAAGCTAAATATGTTACAATACTCGATCTTGCATCAGGTTTTCATCAAATTAAAATGCATCCGGACGATGCACATAAGACGGGTTTCTCAACCCCTTACGGCCACTATCAGTTTAAGAGAATGCCTTTCGGAATAAAAAATGCTCCATCCACGTTTCAGAGAGCAATGAATGAAATTTTAACGGGGTTACAGGGAGAAATTCTTTTTGTATATTTAGATAACATTGTTATTTATTCAAAAGATAGAGATGAACATATGCATAGAATCGACATACTCATGGATAGGATTGGTAAAGCCAATTTAAAATTACAGCTAGATAAATGTAAATTTTTGAAAAGACAAGTAAAATATTTATTTATTTTATAATTGGTAGTGACGGAGTAAAACCTGATCCAGAAAAGATAGCAGCAGTTAAAAAAATTCCAACGCCAAGAATTCAAAAAAATATTAAACAATTTTTATGTCTTGCGGAATATTATCGGAAATTCGTCCCTGTTGGGGAATAAGCATTCCCAAAGAACGGCGCCAACCTACAGTTGCCACATTAGGAACACGCTTCGTTCCCGAGCGCCTTTTTTGACGCCTCGACGTAAAGCCGGCTTTTACGGCAGCCGTTACCCGGCAGCCATTAGAGTTGAAATTCTCAAACGGTTACGACGTGATTTTCAAGGACTCTCTGATTCTTACTTGCGATCTCGTTCCGTTTCTCAGACCACTCAAGTGATTAATATAATCACTTTTCGTCTACTCTCGGGATTAATATAATCCTAATTATCTTTAAATCGCCTCAAGAACTTTAACACTAGTCGACCACCTATTTGTAACGGAATTATTTAAAATTCAAATCTGCAATTGTGAAGTGCTCGGCGTTCATCTCATTTTTATTTTATTTCCTAAACATTTGGTCCTTCGAGCAGGATCGGGCATTTTTACAATTGCCAATTATACGAAGTATTTTTACAATTGCAAATTATACGAAGTAGTGTGAAGTGCGTGTAGTGCAGTTTTTCTCGCTTTTCAAATTCGTGCATAGCGAGGATAGTGCCGTCTTTCTCGCTCCTTCACGATCGTGCTTAGCGAGACTATCGCCATCTCTCTTGCTCGCTCGCGTTAGTGCGCTGCGAAGCTAGTGCCATCTCTCTTTCTCGCTCGTGGTCGTGCGCTGCGAGGTTAGTGTCGTCTCTCGCACTCTCTCTCGCGTTCGTGCGCCGAGAGGTATAGTGCCGTCTATCACTCTCTCCCGCGCGTGTGGTGCGTGTGTACTATTCGGCATTGCCTGCCTGTTAGACCGCTCATAAAGAAATTGTCGTACCTGCTCATCCGATCTTTGATCATGCCTGTCATGCGCGATCAAGATGCAACCCCCAAGGGGTCAGTTGACTAAATACCGTCCCTCTCAGGATCGCAGAATCAGGCGACGGATCTGCTCAGTGTCTCAACAAATCAAGGGGCAGTGACTCGAAGTCATTCGCCGTCAAAGCTCAGCAGTGAGTTAGTACTATGTGTTCAGGCTCAAAATGAGCTCGTCGAATCAATGGAGGACCTGCTTAGCCAAGCCACTGATCCGGCAGCTGACATGTCGGTGTCTGAAGTGACCATGATGCTGGACCAACTCTAAGAGATGCACCAGACCTTTCGTACAGAGCACACGTGGTTTATGACTAACTGGCCCCCAGCTCACTTGAATCATGCTTATTTCAACACAAAGGTCCATCTCACTGAAAGCAAGTTGGTGATCAAAGTCAAACGCGTATTAGGACAGCTCAAGGATCAGCTCACACAGTCTACTCAGCCAGCCGCTGCAACTGCAGTTGGAACTCGAACCCGCTCACGTCTACCAGAGTGACTGTGCCCAGCTTCAGCGGAGATATCCGAAAATGGCCAGACTTCAAGGCCATGTTCGTCTCAGTCATCGGAAATCGCAAAGATCTGAGCGACCTTGAGAAGTTTCAATACCTCAAGGCCGCAATGCAGGGTGACGCTTCTGAGCTCATTAGCAACCTTACGCCAGATCATTCATCATACGAAGCAGCGTGGTCAATGCTAAACAATCGGTTTAAAAACAAGCGGCTTATCATCAAATCGCACCTGAAAAGACTACTCAACCTCAAGCCAATGCAGAAGCGCCAGTCCAGCTCACTAACCAAGCTGCTTAACATTATTAATGAGACAACTAAGGCTCTCAAACATGCCAACACCGTTGAGTGTCTCATGGTGACGCTCGTCAGTGGACTACTCGACCGCGATACATGTGAGAATGGGAAACATCGCTCACATCCTCGGATGAATTCCCATCGCTTAGTAAGCTCACGGAGTTTTTCTTGGCTCGGGCTCGTACGCTAGAGAATATAGAGGAGAACGCGACCCAAACGACAGCTCAGCTCAACGGTGCGAAGACAACTGTGCCCAGGCGTGTCATTGCCCATCAGGCGTCTCAACAGTCCCGAGCTAACTCACAAAAGCCGGTCACTCAGACGACTCAACAGGCAGCTCAGTCAGCTCAGCCGCGCTCAACGTATCTATGTGATTGCTGTGGGCAGGATCACTGCATTGTGATGTGTCCGAAGCTGCGCGATTATTCTATCAGTATGCAATTAAGGGTGGTGAAGAGTCGAAGCCTGTGCTGCAATTGTTTAGGCAGGCACAATGAGAGATATTGCAACAGCCGCAGGCATTGTAGGAACTGCAATGGCTTGCATCACACCATGCTCCATGGTGCCGATCTCGTTAGCCTCTTCGGCACACCGTCAGAACACACTCAGACAGCTCCAGGGGATCAGGCGACAGCTGAACCGTCGGGCCGGAATTTCCAACGGGCTCCGGTGATAGCTGATGCCAAGCCCTCAACTACATGAAGATCAGGTCAAATCGTCGATATTTCCTATCCCACAGCAACGTGCCCACTCACGCAGCATAGTCATCTCACGTTGCTGGCAACCGCAACAGTTACAGTCTTCTCACCCACCTCGTCATCTCAGGTACGCGTGCTCATTGATCTTGGGTCAGAAATCTCATTCATCAGCGAAGGTCTCACCAGACAACTGCATCTTGAGCGGCGACACTCAACGCTGGACGTCTATGGAGTTGGAGGCAAAAGGACATCTCAGACCAGCGTTGTGGTCACCATCGACCTTCACTCACATAGCGAGGCCGCGGGGCAAAAACCTACAAAGGATAGATCTGCGTATTTGTTTGCCTCACAACATCGGCCACTCACCTTGAGGTGGTCTCTGACTACACCTCTGAAGGGTTCATATCAACATAAAGAAGATTCACCTCAAGACGCGGGAGCCCGTCCGCACTCTATTCCGACTGCGGAACCGATTTTTTAGGCGCGGATGCGCAATTCAAGCGCTGCTTCGCTGCTAGTTCACCTGGAAATCTCAAGTTCTCCGCGCTACTGGCGCAAGACAACACACAGTTGCACTTTAACCCACCTGCTGCGCCCTACATGGGTGGTAAGTGGGAAGCAGCGGTCAAATCGTTGAAGTTCCACGTCGAACGCACGGTTGGAGATACGTTACTCACATACGAGGAAGCATCCACGCTCCTAGCTCAAATAGAAGCCATCCTCAACTCACGACCTCTCGAACCGCTCAGCGATGACCCAGAGGACACGACAGCGGAAACCCAAGGTCATTTTCTCATTGGGACCGCTCTCAATGCGGTCAATGAGCACTCACTTCTAGACGTTTCGGTCAATCGGCAGTCCCGATGGCAATTTATCCAACAGCGGATACAGCAGTTCTGGCGCTTGTGGTCCACTCAATACTTGCAGCGATTGCAAGCCATCTCGAAGTGGAGGCACCCTCACAATAATATACAGGTCTGCTCTCTAGTTCTGCTCACTGATGAGCGGCTGCCTCCAGGAAAGTGGCCTATGGCCAGAGTACTCAAGCTGTTGCCAGGGGAAGATGGACTCACCAGGGTGGTGTCTTTCAAAACGGCAACAACCACGCTCACCCGGCATTAAAGTAACACCATTTATGATGGCTACTAGTGAGCTTAGAAGATCTGATCGTCGTGCAGTTACACCGTATCATTTATTTTATATGGCAATGAAGATTATGAGGATTCGAGTCCGTGACTATCTAACAGTTGCTTTTAAACACGTTAGTAAGGATACCAAAATTACTAGAAAACAAATTGAAGATGAACAATACATTAACGATTGTATCGAAACCAATCTTGCGTTTCTAAGAGCTATTCCAAATTCAATGTGGTATTGGATGGATCGTAAAAAAGACCTTTTGGCCATGATTAGACAGTTGGGTAAACCAACTATTTTCCTTACTGTTAGTGCCAATGAAATTGGTTGGAATGATCTTCTCCAAAAGCTTTATAAATTCAAACACAACGGCGAAAATATTTCTGAAGAATCTGCTGAACTCTTACATTAACTTGACAAAACATCACTTATCAATGAGAATGCAGTTACGTGTGCTATACATTTTAACAAATTGGTCAATGTGCTATTACAAATTTTAAAATTACCTAAATTCGGTCCTTTTGGAAAATACTATGTTGTACATTATTTCAAACGTATTGAATTCCAGCATCGTGGTAGTCCACACGCTCACATACTACTGTGGCTGGCTAATGCTCCAGAAGATGCACTTGATAAAAATAAGCTGGATACCATTGCATTAATTGATAACCTAATATTTGTTTCATCTCAAGAAGCATCAAGTAACATTAAACTACAAACACACAAGCATACGTTTACATGTTACAAAAAAATAGTGGCAAATAAGCCGCAGCAATGCAGATTTGAAGCACCTTTTATGCCTAGTAGGTCTACTGTCATATTATCCCCATGCAAAAAGATGAGCCGCATTTTAAAAATTATCTTCAACGTTTCAAAGCTATTTGGATTAATCTCGAAAATAATGATTACTCAGATATAGATTCATTTTATGAAAATAACAATATCACTTCTGATGAAGATTATAACAATATACTTC
The DNA here is from genome assembly GCF_010416935.1 of Polistes fuscatus. Lineage (NCBI taxonomy): Eukaryota > Metazoa > Arthropoda > Insecta > Hymenoptera > Vespidae > Polistes > Polistes fuscatus. Next base: position 190,881 of record NW_025113123.1, on the reverse strand, counting down.
GCGCTGGAATTAAAAGGCCCAGAGTTTTTATCAGACGTCAACCTTGTGAAAAATTGCATAACCCGTTCAATCCGTTTAAATTTAATATTTTTAAATCTAATACAGATATCAAGTTTATCACTGAAGAATATTCATGTGCCAATTAGGTTGCAGAGTATGTAAATAAAACCAACCGAGTTATTAGCCACCTACAACGTCAGATTATTGAACTTATGAATAAAATCCTGATTTTGACATTGTAGAAATAACCAGAAAATTAGGCGTGAATATGCTAAACAGTGTAGAGATAACTAGTCAAGAGGCTGCTTGGTATTTACTGCGGGAGCCAATGTCAAAAAGTTCTATTATTGTTGCCACCATTCCAACTATGTGGCCAATTGATCGTCAAAGAATAAGAAAAACACATAAACAATTAGATGCGATAGGTATTGGAGAAGATTCTACAGATATTTGGAAGGAAAATTGTTTTGATAAATATGAACACCGACACCAGGATTTGGAAAATGTAACACTTGCTCAATTTGTTGCTAATTATAACATTAAACCCAACAATATGTACACGAAAATAAAAGTTCCACGTATTATTCGTTATCGAAATTATGATATGGGACAAGATTTGAATAATTATAAACGTGAAATGGTATCTTTACATTTTCCATTTCGAAATGAAGATGAAGAAATACTCGCCGAAATGAAATTCATTGAAATATACAACAATTATAAAGATGTAATTTTAATTAGACGCAAAGAATTTGAATCTAACTTGGATATCCATAAAACTATCGAAATTTGTTGAAATTTATGTCGAGAAGATGGTATTCAAGATAATAATGAAGTGCAAGATGTTGCTCATGTTATGCTTGATCCTAATCCATTTCGAAATTTATATAACGATCCTATTTCCGATGTAAACAGCGATTTTCGCTTAGCTGTACTTAACAAACTTGGTCATATTGCTTAAAAACGAGAAAATTTAATGCCCCATATTCAATTTTGTGAGTTGATGAGAATGGCAAACGATAAGCAAAGAGAGATTTTGCTACATGTTATTTCAACTCTATTAACTACAAATCGTGGTCCATTTCAAATATTCTTTACGGGTCCAGCAGGATGTGGTAAAACTTTCGTTATAAAAATTCTCATGGAGATTTACAACCGATACACTGATAACGATGGATATTGCAACTCTTATATTGCTTGTGCTTCAACAGGTAAAGCTGCTGTCGCTATAGATGCTGCTTTAAAAATATCTCTGTCAAAGTTACTTCCTTTAAGTATCGAAATAGTTCATCAATATAGAGCATTATTTATACGTTAAGGTCTTAATCATTGATGAAATCAGTATGATTAGTGCTGAACTACTTGCTCAAATTGATTCACGTTTAAAGCAAATAACACTAAATTTCAACACTAATTTTGGTGGTTTAGATATTATTCTTATTGGAGATTACGTCATTTACCTCCAGTTAGAGCTACTCCAATATATAAACAACAAAAACAAAGGATTGTTGGACCTATTTTGTGGCAAGGATTAAAATTTTTTGAGTTAGACCAAGTAATGAGGCAAACAAATCAGCAGTTTATTTCTATATTAACTAAAATTAGAAGCGTCGAACAACTTAGCGTTTTGGAATTAGCTTCACGTTTTAGAATCACGTTTTGTAACTACTAAAGAGGCAGAAACTAAATGTCCGAATGGAATTCGATTATTTAATACAAATAAAGCTGTAAAAATATAACAATAAAATTTTAAATCTTGCACAAGACAAAATTACTTCAGTAGCAAAAGATGTATTCACTGGTTGTACATCGGCAGAGCAAATAGCTTTTTTTCGCCAAAAGCTGCACAGAATGTCATTAATTGATACTGGAGGATTGCCTTACGAAATTTTATTTGTGAAGGATGTTTTCTACATGATAACGACAAACATAGATGTGTCTGATGGTCTAGCAAATGGAACTGTAGGTAAACTAGTTCATATTGAATACAATGAAGATGGAGAAGTTAATGTTGTGTGGCTTGAGTTTCCGCATTCACTACAGATTGGCCAGAAAATCAAAAGAAAGTTGCTGGACATGTTGCTGCTATTCAGATTAAAAAAACAGCAGTGCCGATCGGATGTAGAACTGCAACTATTTCTCTTAATAACAATAAAACAATTAACGTTAAGCGTTCACATTTACCTCTAATTTGTGCTTGTGCGACGACAATTCACAAATCACAAGGGAGCACATATCCCGAAGTTGTTTATGAATATGATAAAAAACATCAACTGACATTAGTCTATGTCGCTTTGTCACGCGTAACAACTATCGAGGGCTTATACATTACAGCAAAAGATAATGATAATACTTTTTATCACGGCCGAAGACCATCAACTGCAATGATTAGTTTTCAAGATGAATATAAGAGACTCTCAAATAATCGCTTAGTGATAAATAGTAAAGACATCCAACATTTTAAGAACCAAAGGATAGGTTTGACACTGTATACTTTAAATTGTCAAAGTTTGCGAGCTCACTCAAAGGATATGATTGATTCTATTTTACAAGAATCTAAAATTTTAATATTGAGTGAAACTGGGTTACATGATAACGAGTCTGTTAGTATACCAAATTTCAATTGTATAATTCAATACAAACGACCAAATGATCGAGCTGGAGGAGTTGCTATCTATTACAATGCGAATGATACAACTAACTTTCTGACCACTAATATCGACATGACTGTGAGACAGTCCGATTTTGTTAGTACTGCTATATCATCAGTGGGTGATTTTTGTATAGCAGAGTGTACAACGGAAGATGGTAAAATAATTGTGTTAATAGCAGTTTATATTTCTCCAAATCAAAGAATTGAAAATATTATTCATTTCTTGGAACGGGTGCTATCTCCATACACAGCATATAGAACACCATATATGGGTAAAGGCGAAGATAAGCTAAGATAAGAAAATAAATATTATTAATATATTTTTTTTCCGCGCTACTCCCGCTGAATGGAGCGCCGTAGCAAAAGGGTTAATATCAGCATCATTTATTTCATGAAAGTTGAATTGTCCAGGCACATTTAGAACATCCAAACAAACACGCATTAATTGCTCTGGATAATAAAGACCATTTCCATTTGCCCTGAAATAGGCATTAAGTTTTTCCAAATCAATGTCAGGCTAGCAAATATCCAAAAAAGGCTCTTTCAAGAGCCCTAGATTTCTGAGATCTTTTCAGATTATTTTAGGACATCTAACATTATTGAATCTGTTTTGCAAGAACCTTTTGTTTGCAGCATTAATCCTCTGTTTGACTAGTCGACGAATATTGCAGAATTCAGCATAGGCATAACCCGTTCTCTTAAAAATTCTGTACAACCTATCTCTTCTTCTTTGTAAACTACGATTCTCATGACTAAACCACGGAACAGGGGGACGAGTGATTTGAATCATATGTTCCGGCGCTATAGAGTCAACAACACTATGCATTCTTTGATTCATGCTATCGACAAAATCGTCAATTGATGAGTACTCCGAAAAATTAGATGTCACAAAATCACCGATATTGATAACAATTGATTCATCGTTGATTAAGTTCCAATTACGGCGTCCAACAATTATTTGAGTGTGTTTAGGAACACTATAATTAAGAGTCACTGGTATACAATAATGACTTGAGAGAAAGGTCTCATCAGTTTGACCAGAAGATATTAAGTCAAAGTCGTTATTAACCCTTTAGCTTACAAAGACGTCTCAGAGGCGTCTCAAGTTTATCGGACCAAAAACGAATAAGACACCTCAGAGGCGTCACAAGGTTATCGGACCAAAAACGAATAAGACGCCTCAGAGGCGTCGTAAGTCTACCGGGCGAAAAAACAAAACATTTCAGAATATTAGATACAATCTAATCTTACAATCTTAAATCTTGTTATTAGCAACGATCGTTTTCGAATATTCATATCTTCATATTTCTTGCTTTCATTTTTTCCAATCCTACATGAATATAATACGTCACAGAGACATTCCAGAGACGCGACGTTCAGTTTCTTCTCATTCGCATTTGACGTTACATCTTATGTAAGAAGTATTATAAAATCACCCATTATGATGTCTTCCAAAAGAAAAATTAGCATTGAGTATAGTGATGACATTGCTACCAGTAGTAGTGACAATGGTAGTGACATTGTACCTTTAGTACGAAAAACTACTAAGCAACTGATGATTAGCGATGAATCCGATAATGAAGATTATTATCAACCACCTGAGTTGTGGGTCTGGAAAAATAACGAGAACCAACCAAAAATATGGCAATATATGGAAATTCCCGGAATAAAAGAGGATACATTAGATCAGTTGAGTACAAGCAAAAAGGAAGTGGGCGTTTTTAATATAATGTTTATTAGTATATTTTGGGAAAATCTTGTGACGGAGACAAATCTATACGGAAAACAAGTGATAAACAATGGAAATAAAAGAAGAAAAATAGATGAAGCTTGGTTTCCTATTGACTGTGATGAACTACAAAATATATTGCCCTATGTATAATTATGGGTGATGTGAAGAAATCTTTAGTTCAAATGTATTGGTCTAAGAGATCCGTTATTGAAACCCCAATATTTAGACAAACGATGCCGTACAGAAGATTTTTACAAATAAGTAGATTTTTGCATTTTGCAAATAATAATTTGGTCAACAGAAGTGATAAATTAAGCAAAATAAAACCCGTAATAAATTATTTTAATCAAAATTCCAAGAAATATATACTATGCAAGAGAACATTGCAATTGACGAATCATTGATAAAATTTAAAGGACGCTTATCCTATAAACAATACAATCCGTCAAATAAAGCGAGATTTGGTATAAAAGTTTATAAATTATGTGAGTCCAGTTCAGGTTACTGTTATAATTTCAAAATATACACTGGCTGTGACAAAATACATACTACAGAAAATGCATCTGAAACTGTGGTCAAAGAATTATCAACGCCAATTTTACACAAAGGACACACATTATATTTGGACAATTGGTATTCTTCAACAAATCTTTTTGTAACTCTACTCAACAGTAAAACTAATGTCATTGGAACAGTGCGCGCAAACAAAAAAAATATGCCAAAAGATTTCTTGAAAAAAAATTAAAAATAGGGGAATATGAAATGAGAAGCTGCAATGGATTACTGGCAATAAAATGGAAAGATAAACGAGAGGTTTTTATTTTATCTACAAATCATACAACAATAGAAATGACTGAGCAAATCAAAAAGCAACACAATCCTACTTGGAAACCAAGTGTATTATCGAATACAACAAAGGAATGGTAGGAGTTGATCGACAAGATCAAATGTTAGCGTACTTACCTCTGATGAGAAAGTGTATGAAGGGGTATCGCAAAATTTTCTTTTACCTGTTTGACATGGCTTTATTTAACTGTTTCATTTTGCATAACATGATAAATATTGAAAAAAGACAGGGATATGCAGAATATAAGATTAAAATAGCCGAATTATTATTGGAAAATACACCATTACCGAACTATAACCGTAATGGACAGTTGTCAAGTGAAGATTTACCACTAAGATTGCAAGCTCAACAGTAGAGTCATTTTCCTAAACATATAGATCCAACGCCGTCGAATACACACCCAAAACGAAGATGTATAGTTTGCACAAAGCATAAAAAACGCAGTGAGACAATGTGGAAATGCAAAAGTGTAAAATTGCATTACATGTACCATAGGTTTTGAGAGATATCATACTATTAAAGATTACTAAATTTTTGTATTAAAATAAAAATGTTATTAATAATGGATTATTCAATTTGCAACAATAGGTCTTTTTTTTTTAATAACCAACTAACCGTAATTATTTATCAAACATCTTGCAAAGTTAATTGTACCGCGCACGTGTATATACAAATCATAGGAAGTTTGAGATTAGTACAGTTTCGAGCGCTGAGCCAAGCTTGTGTTTATGTCGCTGCGCGCAACTGACTGGTGTCGCTTTAGACCCGCACAGTTGGAAATTCGATCGTAAGGGAAAGGATTAATGATAACATGGTCAATCCAGGTATCTGAGGTAGCGGTGTGATGTGTGGCGTTAAATGGCACATACGCAAGTCATGGCTTTCACAAAAATCGCTTAAATGAATGGATTCACAGAAATCACGTAAAAGGATGATATTTAGATCACCTGTAATTACAATATTTTTATAGTGAATAAATAACTCATCAAAATCTTGCTCGAAAATATTCAATAATTCTGAGTTAGGCGGTCTGTAAATCACAGAAATTAAAACTTTATTGCGGATTGATGACCATACTTCAGCAATCATATACTCAGGAAAACCATCTATTTGATTTGATTAGCAAGCCACAATACGAGAAGATAACGTATTGCGTACAAATAATAAAACACCTCCACCATGACGACGCTTGCGATCATGACGATGTAGATGGAACATCGGAAGCCATATTTGAGCATCCACAACACAACTGGAAAGCCATGATTCAGAGACAGCAATAATGTCCTGATTAGTTTCTCTAAAAAATTCACGAAACTCATCAATATGAGGAATAAGTGATTGGGCATTTGAGTGACATATTTTTAAATTAAACGATGATTCAGCAATAATATTACGTTGCTGAGAGCCAATACTACAATATTATTTACAAAGACTATGAATGTTTGATAGGTCCATTGAAGGCAAAATTTCACTGGTTCGATCCATTTTTAAGGTCCACGCAAACAGAATTAGCCGTAATCCAAATATTTTTTTTACTAATGTGAGGAAACTTCTTGATAATATTTTGTCGCAGTTATACAGTGCCGTTGGATACCGCTTGTGTTACAAACACTGGCGTCTTTTGTGACCCATTGATGACTAGGTTTGCAGTAATATCCTTGCGTTTCCTCCTGCAGGCAATAACTTATCGACAAAATTTGGCGAATGGCATTTCACGATGATATCCCGTTCGCAAACAGTATTTCCTCTAACATTTTTCATTTGTATCCAATTCTCTCTACCAATGAAAAGCTATTAGCGCTTACATCAGGAACCTCTAAAATTTTTCCGAGTTTAACCACTGCAGCTGTTAAGCTCTCCGAAGCCGCCTCTGGGAGACACCATGACAAATTGGTCACGAAGTTGTTAGATTCCAATATAGTTGGCGCATTTCTATCCTTGAATGGCTTGCATTGCGAATTGTTTGATTGGCCCAACCATACAAGTTGCGTTCGATGACGCGACCGTTAATTAGAACTTAAGTTTACTAAATTTTTCTTTATTTTTCTCCTTGAAGCGGGCAATTTTTTTCTGGGATTATAACGTTCCCATTTTTTAGCATGATACAAAATTTGTATGGTTTTATCTCTCGAATTTTTTTAGGATATACGGCGTTCTTTTTTCATATTTACTTTCTTTAGTAGATGTTCTAATCTCCCTATTCACTGTGGAGATTTCGTGTTTTCCGAAATTTCCCCTATTAATTCAGTCCGCCATATCGCTAGGCAAGCCGAATACTATTGCTGATACTTGTATTAGACTCAGTGGCTATACCCGCCTCTCGTAATAATCTTTCTTTTTTCATTGCATACTCGAGCAATGATACTGCTTATATCTGAAAGAAAGGCCGTATCCTCGGTTGACCATCCTTTGCTTGTAAACGATCACAATATTCTTTCATGTTTCCCATCTGAAATTCATGGTAAGTTTCATTTGCAGCAGCTGTATTATTCTAAGCTGGGACCGTCCCAAAAAACATCTTATAATTTCAATTTTGTCTCTATCCTCGTTAATTTGAAAGCGTTCACATTCCTAATTAAAGAGTTTCTATCCACTGATTCGTATTTGAATTTTTTTTTAATTATGAATTTCAAATCTAATCTGTTTCTATTTTCTTTACCTTTGATCTGAGATCGTTAGAGATAGATGATTCTGTGATATTTGTTTCCTTTTCTATATTCTTCTCTTCTAGGTAACCGTCGTTAAACCGTAAGTTAACTCTGTATCTAAATACGTCCATTGATATGTCTTTAGTCAAGGTTATCCATATTTTTTGTTTTTTATGTCTTTTTGTTATACGTTTTTTTATATATTGAATAGTTGTTAGGTTTTCATAATTTCTTGTGCCAACTTCAGGTTGGTATTCAGATGGTATTCTAAAAGCTCGTCCATCTAGTGTTCCTATTGACGTTATGCATATCGTGATTGACTTTCTGTCTGCCATTGGTTTAAAACCGTAAAATCAAATCTCAATTTCTCTATCTTCCGTAATAGTTGCAGAAAATGTTTTTTAATCACCTTTGTTCTTTTATTAATTAACTAATTGTAAGACGTAATTGCGATTCTCTAAAACAACAAAGAGAATAACAAAAGGCCTTTACTTCTAGTGTTCTTCTACCTTCCGGAGCGAATTGTACTCACTCTTCGGGAAGATGTCTACCTACTTATATATTTACATTTCAGGTGCCGCCGTCACGACTTCTGATAAGCTTGTCGATGATAGCGGCAAATATTAAATTAAAGAATAGCACTTCGATATGTGGACGTGGTTTTCTTTACATGTATATGTCGCGGCAATTGTTTCTATTGCCAAAATTCTGTCTTTGTCCTTCACACTCGCAGAAATCACATACCTCGTCACTTAGCAACGATGAAAAACAAAATTTAGTTTTAGACGCCATTTTAGTTAGTTTCGTATACTCATTTATCATTTGTTACGCCGTACAGTTGTAACCGTTGCATTGTTAGATATTGTCATATTAAACTTATAGTGCACGTAATTTTTCATATTGTATTTACCCCCGTTTCATACTTAAAAATGTGTGCCAGTTTCAAAGAAATTATTCCATACTATTACAAGAAACGACATCGATGACGACTTGGATACGGCAAAGAATACTTAGCACATCTTCGATAGAGGATTTTAAATTCAAATTCGAATTAAAAAAGATCTGACTTGAATGAAGTTGTTCCAACGTTGATCATGAACAAACGATTCGAGCAATCCTAGATGCATTTAAACGATAAAAATTTTGGAGTAAAGAAAATTTAACTCAAAGAAGCTACGCCTTTAGATGCTTTTTAACTCTTCTGGAAGAAGAGTTAGTTTTACATATTACTGAAGAGACGAACAATTAATATAAACTGTTATTGAAGATAATACATTTAAAACGTATACTCGTGTTAACACTTGGAAAGACACATCAATATGTGGGATGTACGGATTTTTGGCTATCACGGACGTTAATCTCGAGGGTAAAGAAATTGACTCTAAAAGAGTATTGATCGACCGATGACATGGTAAAAATTAATATTTTTCAAAGAAATGGCGCGAGACAGATACATGATATTATTGCAAATGTTGCATTTTAATGTACAAAGTGATGATCCATTGATAAAAATACGACCTATAATGATACTCTAAAGAACTCTTTCTCACAGTAATTTTATCCGAACAAAGATTTGTGCATTGACGAAAGATTTATGCAATTCAAAGGCCTGTGTTACTTTAAACAATTTATTCCATCCAAAAGAAGTAGATTTGGTATAAAATCATTTATCCGCAACTGTACAACAAACTATGTATTAGATTATATAGTATTAGATTGGCAACTAAGTAATTGCCGATTTCAGTCATAGACGTCTTTCACTCCCATTTTTTTGAAAATTATACTTCTTTGGCGCGTTGGGGAAATGTAATGGGGAGTGATTTTGTTCCGAGCGTCTGGGAAAACGACACCAGAAGTTTCAGTATTTACGACGCGCGACAAGCGATTTCAAGTTTACGGCATGAATTGTCTCTTCTTCTTCCCCTTTTTTCTCAAGCCGGTCACCCCATCCAAATACTAATCGTACTCAGCGCTGCTTTACTTAAATGATCGAAGCGAGAACTAATACTGTAACCGCGCCATGGCTGTTGACGCGTGAAGTAATTCGATATATCTCTCTTATATTAGTGTGGACTGATATCTATATTTTGATATTTCTTTTATTTTTTTTTTATTTTTCTTATTTATAATAATAATAATTATTTTTTTTTAAGTTATTTTTTTTCTTCGAAGTTTTCTTTCAAGGTATTTTTGAGGTTATTGAGGTTATATTCGTTTTGGTACGGCAAAGAAGTATAACTTCTTACGTGCGTACATAAGTACACAACCAGTTTTTTTTATATCTGTAAATGTTGATCTTCTTTTTCTTATGTATGTTAGCTGTAATACTTACCTAGCTTTACAAGTTCATACGTATATTTTTTAAAGTTTTTTTTTACCTCGATATTAATATGGAGTGTCAAACGAACATCTTCGCTATATTTTGCTGTAAAATTTCCGTAAAAGAAAGAACGCAGTGCAAGCCGCCAGAAAGTTACGTAATGTGTATGGTGATGAAGCTCTTAAAGAAAGGCAATGCTGAAATTGGTTTGAAAAATTCCATTCTGAGGATTTTTCTCTTAAAGATGACCAACGTTCAGGTCGACCAGTTGTGCTTAATGAAGGTGGAATCAAAACCATCACCGAAGCGGATCGTCACGTTACTAAACGGGAGATTGCGGAAAAGTTAAATGTTTCACATACAGCCATTGAGAAGCATTAAAATGTGTCGGGTTCGTTAAGAGAAGCTGGATATTTTAGTTCTGCACAATTTGAAAGAGGTTTAATTGACAAAGCGCATCAACGCTTGCGATTTATTGCTTAACGCCAGAGATTCGATTCGTTTCTAACCATAAACTTTCCAGGAAAAGAGATAAGCGTTTCGGCTAGAGATCTGCGAGGGACCTCATTGCAGTTATCCTAGATCATTCAGTTGAGAAGCATACGTTTATGAAACGAACATCAGTAATTTTAATCCCAAAAAAATTCATTGGGCGGCGTGAAAATACAATTGAAAGTGAGAGTAGTGATAAAAACATTGTGAGTTTTAGAAAAAAAGTTATAAATAGAATTTCACCAAGTTCAGACTCGAATACTGATGAATCATATGAAAGTGAAGATATGAAGAAATGCTAGAAAAACTGGTTGCAGACGAAGAAGAGAAATGAAAACAGCTTATGATTCATTTGATAATATCCAATGGAACGAGTTCAATAGCAGGCAACAATCATTCCGTTCACTGGAAAAAGCGAGCTTCTGTTGGATTTGCCGTTTGACATTAGCCTAGATGAAGTTCTTTCGCTATTCTTGAATGAAACAGTAAAAGTTATTTAGTCACAGAAACTAAAAGATATGCAGAACAGAAATACTTAAACATGAAATGACTGGTTGACGCTAGACGAAATAAATGGAATCTCTCACAACTTCCGAAGAAATTAAAAAATTATTGGACTGATGATTTGGATGGGTCTAGTACAAACACCGCTCAGGAAATGTTGATCAACGGATCCTATATGCAATTTTTATTGCCACGCAGTACGATATCCTGCAATCGTTTTGAATTATTGCTATCAAACTTGCATTTTGCCAAAAATGAAACGATAGTACAAAATAACATATTTAGAACACTTGTAAACATATTAGCGGATAATTTTCAGAAAGTTTTTTTTCTAGGCCAAGATATTGTTGTCGACGAAACAATAGAGAGTAGATGGCGCAGTAAAGTATAACGGCTGTTTAAAAGTGTGCTCCTGCATTCTGCTGTATTTAGTTGTGTTATAAGTTATATATTAAAATAATTTTTGTTTTTCTACTGTTTTACATAGTGCATTGTAATTTTTATTTGTAACATTAGAGTTTTTTATTTTGGGTGTATGTTAAAAGCCCTCTAATCTGTGTTTCGGCCGTTGATTTTCAACCACAGTTTATATCATATTCAGACAGTACTGTCATATTACTTCTATTATTATTTTCTTGACATTGCCACCTATACCATGCCCGACAAAACTACAGAGTGGTGTTGTATTGTATACGGCTAATTGTTGACGATCTCGCTGCTACGACCCGGATATTTACAAACATAAATTTCACTTGGTCTGCGTCAAAGTTAGATATGCTCTTCACTCAAGATCCGAAGTCAAGGACTTTGTTACCAGCAAATGTCCTATGTGTTCAGGGGAAGAATGAGTATCCAATTTCTATTTTGGAGGAAATTAATATGAATTAAACAAAATAAACGACATTGATACGAAATCGCGAATATGGCTGCAAGACGGACAGAATAGATGCAAAATGTGACTCTCTAAACGAAGATTAAAAAGTTTTAGAAAAGCGAGTTGGTGCCAAATGTGACTCTCATATGAAGATTATAAAGCTTTAGAAAAGCGAGTTGCTGCAATTGAATCGGCGTCCATCGGATGCAACTTGTATGGTTGGCCAATCAATCAATCTGCAATTGCAAGCCATTCAAGAGATAGAAATGCGCTAACTGTATATGGAATCTAAACAACTTCGTGACCAATGTCCTATGTGTTCAGGGGAAGAATGCGTATCCAATTTCTATTTTGGAGGAAATTAATATGAAATTAAACAAAATAAACGACATTGATACGAAAATCGCGAATATGACTGCAAGACTGGACAGAATAGATGCAAAATGTGACTCTCTAAACGAAGATTAAAAAGTTTTAGAAAAGCGAGTTGGTGCCAAATGTGACTCTCTATATGAAGATTATAAAGCTTTAGAAAGCGAGTTGCTGCAATTGAATCGGCGTCATCATCGGATGCAACTTGTATGGTTGGCCAATCAATCATCTGCAATTGCAAGCCATTCAAGAGATAGAAATGCGCTAACTGTATATGGAATCTAAACAACTTCGTGACCAATTTGTTATTTCGTGTCTCCCAGAGGCGGCTTCGGAGAGCTTAACAGCTGCAGTGGTTAAACTCGGAAAAAATTTTAGAGGTTCCTGATATAAGCGCTAATAGCTTTTCATTGGTAGAGAGAATTGGATACAATAAATAGAAAAATGTTAGAGGAAATACTGTTCGCGAACGGGATATCATCGTGAAATGCCATTCGCCAAATTTGGTCGATAAGTTTATTGCCTGCAGGAGGAAATTGTATTCCTTACATTAGTTGTCAAATCCTAGTGACGACTTGTTATACCAAAACGTACTATCCGGTAGTTGTGATTTGTCCTCCTGTCACATATAAGAAAATTTTAAAAATTTTCTTGCTTAAATATTTTTAGTTGCATTTGCGTATGGTAACGATACGATTATTAGGGTAATTTACCTTTATATAACAAATAACTATAAATTCTATTTGTATTAACTTACATTATATTCACTATAAATTCTATTTGTATTAAGCAACTTTATGAACGACCATCGATAATTATCATTTTGACAGCATACGGTAACAAAAAAACATGTGTCATTTGTCTTTCATAGAGAAACCTGCCTTACCGACAGCTGAAGTCGGTAAGCGGGTAGTATGATAAGTGGAAGTCGGTAATACCGACTTCGTGCTCCTACATTACCGACACTTATTATTTAACATTTTGTTAATATAACAATTATTATTCGCGTTTATATTTAATTAAATAGTTACTGCAAATAACATTATATATGTTATTTAATCGAGAATAAACTTTAACAATTATTAAAAATTAATAAAACAAATAATTAATAACATTTATATTAAGTAATAATGTTATCTTGCATATAAATTCCCACAGTCGTAATAAATGCTCACGTGGAATGAAAAGAGATCTTTTAGCTTAAGAATAAGGCGCACGTGCAGTTCCGAGAATTTCTGCCTGATAGTAACTTGAAACCTTAGTCGCTACGGAGAATTGGCGGTTGATAGCAACTGATATTTTTCTGAGGCAAATTCCGTTCCCAGCTGACGACAGCAGTTTAGCGCTTGATGGTAACTAATATTTACTCGCACGTGCAAAACTAAAAGATCAGCACATTCTTTTCCCACGGGATGGTAAAAGTCGGTAGTGGAGGAAGCATCTAGCGCGAGTAGGGGTACCTTCCACTCGGCCGTATGGGACTCGACGTGGGGAGCTTAGAGACTCCTCTCCGGCAGTCTACCGGCAACCTATATACTTAATACATAAAAATCTACTATTAACATATAATTACCTCTGCTTAATAATCTTATACTTATACATTTTGTGCTCGAGAGTCTCTCTTCCAATATAACGACTTCTCATTTAAGACAAGTCTTTTTCAAGATAGTCTTCTTTATACGTTAACAATTTAGTTAACTTGGAAGACAGACTTTCTCATTATTTATAATAAATTATTAACAAATATAGTTAATAATTTATCCAATTTACTATTTTTTCTTGATTATACAATTTTGATGTAAGAGTTCGTACACGTCGCGCAGTTATAATTGATTATTACAATTTGCGTACAGTAAACGCACTTTAACACGCCACATTTATAATTCGTGTTACATTTGTAATATATCCGTGTGACAGTTACAAGAAGTGATCAAAATTGTGTAAACCACTTGTGAAACTCTCGTTTGTTTTAACATTGAAGAATATACTTTAGTTTTTACCTATTAATCAAGTGATATTCATTTAATAACAAAACCTTTTTACACCGAAATCCTGTGACCACCTAATCAATACAATTGATTCTAAGGAGCTTGGGTCCGTGGATTATCGGCATTCAGCACAAATCGTATTTTCTAGAGGATATATTCATCTATTTCAAGGGTAAGTACCTCTCATTCATCTTAACCTTACAAGTTATTGGCACTTGTTGGCTCTTCTAAGATCATCTAGCCCAGATCCCTGGTAAAGTACCAGCTGAACGGACTGACCAAAAATAGGGCAACATAGTTCTAAACCGTGTAAATTTTCTAAATTTAAAAGAAATTGACCGGGATAAGGAACGTATTTTTGTTTTTTTTTTGTGGAGTTTCTCGTTTAACTGCGGGGACGTCACATAGTAAAAAAAATATTTGGATTACGGCTAATTCTGTTTGCGTGGACCTTAAAAATGGATCGGTACCAGTAAAAATTTTGCCGTCAATGGACCTATCAAACATTCATAGTCTTTGTAAATAATATTGTAGTATTAGCTCTCAGCAACGTAATATTATTGCTGAATCATCGTTTAATTTAAAAATATATCAACCTAATGTCCAATCACCTATTCCTCATATTGATGAGTTTCGTGAATTTTTTAGAGAAACTAATCAGGACATTATTGCTGTCTCTGAATCATGGCTTTCCAGTTGTGTTGTGGATGCTCAAATATGGCTTCCGATGTTCCATCTACATCGGCATGATCGCAATCGTCGTCATGATGGAGGTGTTTTATTATTTGTACGCAATACGTTATCTTCTCGTATTGTGGCTTGCTCATCAAATCAGATAGATGGTTTTCCTGATGCTGTTCGTATGTGGAATCAACTACCGGAAGATATCGTAGCTCTAAGTGACTAAAAAGAATTCAGATTAAGATGTTATACCTACTTTATTGATAGAGATATTCAGCGTGTTTTGTGACTTACGATTTAATTTAATTTAATTTTTTTTTGTTTTTTTTTAACCATATGTTTATTGCTTTAAACCAATACTACTATACTACTTTTATAGAACCATTATACTTTTATTTATTATTTACTATTTTCTTTTTACATTTATCTACTTACTGTGCGTTTCTACTAATATAATGACAAGTTTAATAATAATTACATAATTTTAATTTCCGTTTTGTTTTATCTATACATTACATTTTACTATACTGTAATTAATGGCCTTTAGGGAGCCTAGGCTCTAGGGTCTATAAAATATTAATAATAAAATAAATAAATAATTCCGTGGAGGAGACAACTAGTATTTCGGCAGTATATTCCAACAAAGTCACATAAGTACGGTATAAAACTGTTCAAACTGTGCTCTACCGAAGGATACGCATGGTCTTCACAAATATATTCAGGATGAGATACAAGCGAAAAAAGGAAAGTTGGCATAGCATATAGTGGCTGCACTGAACTTACAGACAAATTATTGAACGAAGGATTTTATTTGTCGATAATTTTTACACTAGTTAAGAATTAACACTTAAATTTTGAAATTCTAAGATGTATGTGGTTGGAACGTTACGGCGTAATATAAAAATATCCCAAGTTTTGTAATGTCGTACCCGTTGAAAAGAGGTGAAATGGTGACACGAAAAGATCATAATGGTATTGTAGTCATAAAATGGAGAAATGTTCGCGATGTCAGAATCTTATCCACAAAACATCCTCCCATTATGACTCCAAGCTCGGATTCTACACATCGCGGTCGTCCTCCGAAATTGAAATCTATGGCGATAATGGCATACAATATTGGAAAAACTGATATCGACAAAAGCAAACAAATAGTGTCATATGCAACAAACATATGAAAAAGTATCAAGTGGTATCGCAAAGTTAGTATTATATTTACTTTTAGGGATAACGATCGTAAATGCACATATAGTGTATCAGATAGTGTGACGTCCCGCCACGCTTATAGCTTTTTAATATTATTTTTTTCTTTGAAACATGCTATCTTCCTTAGTACTTTTCCTTTACATGATATACTGGGAAGTCTCCTCGTTAATTCATACACGTGTTCGACCTATTTGTCCTCTACGGCAGTGCAAACTCATTTCAGAAATGCGATCCGAGAGCAATCTTGGACGCGCATCCGCTAAAAGTTTGAATAAGAAGGGCGGATAAACGTGTAAGACAACATTTGGTCCATCAGCAGAGAATGAATATTCTGCGACGGAATAAAGCTAGAAAAAATAGGCGCCTGAGCAACCTAATTAAATATTAAAATTACTAATTGCTGCCACTGCGCAAATGACGCGAGTGCAGTCTCCGCCGATGCAAATTCTTGGAATGCTCATGGCACTGTTTAGGACAGCAGAATGCGGCCGTGGGAATGGGTGCAAGCAAACCTCCATCAGGGTGAATATCGGTCTATATGGAAAGCCTCTTTTGAGACCCCACGTACTAATACTATCTGTTTCATTGTAGTTGTTGTTGTCTTTGTTAGAGCCTCAGTTTTTCAAGTAGATTGAAGGATTCTGTCATTGTTGAATTCGGAGTGTGATCAGGGTAGTGTTAAGCTTTTTAAACATTAGACCAATTAACAAATCTATAAACTGTAATTATTGTAAAAGAGATAGGCATTTGGAAAGCTATTGTTGGCAAAAGAAAGGTTTCCCTTTTCCTTCCAAATCTAAGCGAAAATCTCCTAGCAAGCCTGGATCCCCTACCAAATTTAGGTCTCCTAAGAAAAAGACTCCAATAAAGAGATGCCAGTATTGTAAGAATTTTGGGCACCAAATTCTCGAGTGTAAAAAACTTAAATATAAAATCGATAATCTAAATTCGGGAAACTTGGAAAAGGGTGCGGCGGAAGACGCCCGTTGCTCCCCCACTCCCGAGGAGCGTCCAAAGAGTCATGCCCAGAGACCAGGACCGTCTCGATCAAGCAAGTAAAGTATAATCCAAGGTGGGAGTCTCCTTGTGTCACAGCGTTCTCACCTCGAATGACTGGACAAGTGACATTTATGATTGACACTTGCGCAGAAATAAATTTACTTAAGAGAAATTGCATTGAACCTTTAACAGAAATTAACAAGATGGACCTATTACAATTGACGAGAATAACTCTTGAGAAACAGAGCACACTGGGTACTTCAGTTATTCGCATATTCGGGGAAGACGTTTTATTTCACGTAGTCGACGAAAACTTCCCCATTCATTTCGACGGTATCTTAGGGATGGATTTTTTAGGATCCAGATCCGCTATTATTAATAATACCCTCGGATGTTTGAATTTTAAGAATATGTCCGTACCCTTTTCAAGAAACGAAAGTGTTTGCATTCCGTCACGTTCGTCCAAAATTTCCTACTGCTACGTTAAAAATTCAAATATTTCAGAAGGTTATATGCCCCGCTTACAGCTTCCAGCTGGTATTTATGCTGGCGAGGCCTTAATTAAAAATAATAACGGAAAAGGGTTTTTCAAGATTTCAAACACTACATCGAAACCTTATATGTTTTAATTCCCGCGTTTGGAACTTTCGGATTTTGAAGAAGATACCCTTCTAAATTCAGGATCCAATACTAGTAATAAAACTAACGATCCTGACACGTCCGAGGTCCTATCCTTTATCCATACAATTTTCACCGAAAAGAATGGAGAAGAGATTCCCAAATTAAATTCTCTTGAGGCCAAACCTTCTCTTACCTCCTCTCGAGCCGAATCCCTCAAGGCTCTTCTCCGCCTCGATCACTTGCATTTAGAAGAGGCGGAATCTGTTTCTAAATTACTAGACTAAAACGCTGACATTTTTCATCTTCCTGGCGAACCGCTTGGTTGCACCGATCTTTTACAACATCAAATAATTACTACCGATGACATTCCGGTGCACACCAGGCAATATAGATTTCCGCCAATACATAAGGAAGAAGTAAAGAAACAAACCTCGGAGTTGCTCAACGACGGCATAATAAAACCATCTATTTCGCCTTACAACTCTCCAGTATGGATAGTCTCAAAGAAAGCGGATTCTGGAGGAAACCCAAAGTGGAGAATGGTGATAGACTACCGTAGCTTAAACGAAAAGACGGTAGGTGATGCTTACCCCATTCCTAATATAACGGAAATACTTGATCAGTTAGGGGCAGCAAAATATTTCTCCATCTTTGATTTAAAATCGGGTATCCACCAAATAAAAATGCATCCGAAAGATAAAGCTAAGACAGCTTCTTCAACACCATATGGCCATTATGAATTTACCAGAATGCCATTTGGTCTTAAGAACGCGCCTGCAACATTTCAAAGATTAATGGATTACGTTTTAACCGGGTTTGTAGGGCGAAGAAATGTTCGTTTATTTAGATGACGTAGTCCTATACTCTAGATCGCTAAGCGAACATGAGTCTAAATTTGGAAAACTCGCGCAAAGGCTACGTAAAGCCAATCTAAAATTACAGCCTTATAAGTGCGAATTTCTAAGACGGGAAGTAACTTATCTAGGCCATATAATAAGTAGAGACGGCGTAAAGCCAGATCCAAAGAAAGTGATGGTAGTAAAAGAATTTCCTCGACCAAGAAACGTTAAATCAATTAGACAGTTCTTAGATATTTCTGGCTATTATAGGAAATTCATACCTGCCTTTTCTAAATTATCAAAGCCACTTTCGGACTTATTAAAAAAGGACGTTCCTTTTGAATGGGGACGAACTCAAGAAAATAGTTTTTGTTTGTTGCGCGACACACTTTGCAAAGAACCAATTTTGGCCTTTCCAAATTTCGAATTACCTTTCAATGTTACCACCGATGCTTCCGGATACGCAATCGGTGCAGTCTTAAGCCAGGGTCCAATCGGTAAAGATTTACATATTTCATACTGCTCTCGAACATTAGAGAAAGCAGAAATAAATTACTCCACCATAGAGCGGGAATTGCTCCGCCCCTATTTGTATGGTAGAGAATTTACATTGGTAACCGACCATCGACTTCTGGTATGGAAAAATCGTTCAAAGACCCCACTTCACGACTCGTAAAGTGGAGTCTCAAATTGGCAGACTATAATTACAAAATTGTCTATCGACCTGGTTCTTCTAATGCAAACGCGGACGCTCTATCAAGAAATCCTTCGGAAGTTAGCAAGGTGCTACCCGTAGGTGCGAATAACTCTAGCGACCGCCAAATACAATTTGAAACCAAGGACAGTCCGACCGATGACGAAAACAGTGACTTTGACATCGTCATGGACAATACAGACGTCCTCAATGAAACACCTGACGAGATAAACGACCTAACTAAATCACCGTGTACTTTAAATAATACAAGGGAGACAGACGACGTAAGTTCTGACGCGGGGAGTACAAATGATTATAGTATTCTTTATTCCCCACAGCAAGCACGCGTTGATATTCACACGCGAATGCTCACGTCGAATGTAAGTATAACTAGAGACCCGTTAACTTTACGAAGAGAAAATTTAATAATTTTCACTGATCTTGAAGGCACGCCGTGTGACGCGGGTGCAACACTTCTTAGTGAATCGAATCTTCTGCCCAAGCTTGCAGACTTAACTTTAGCACGTGCTAAAGTTACTAATATTAGCAAGTTTTATTTAATCACTATTCCGATAAAAGAACATTGTATAAATAGTGTTAAATACGAAATTTTGGTAGAAGCATTAGGGTCTCTACTCTCCGCCACACACGAATTAGGTCTCAACATCTATCAAACATCAGCGGCATAAGGTAAGTAAAAGATTCTACTTATTTTGGATTTGAGGCTCCTCTTGACCAGATCCCGAGTAGAGTCTGGCTCAACGGATTGACTCGAAACAGGGCACTCTTCCTAACCGAGTAGATTCTGAGAAAGATTGACCGGGAAAAAGGAAGATTAGAATTTGTTCTTGCTCCTCTTGACAACCCCATCTGGGACGTCACAGGAAGTCAAAACTGGTGGCAGCGGTGGGATTCGAACCCACGCCTCCGAAGAGACTTGTGGAGTAGATTACTACTTTTATGTGTATTAATAAGAATTAAAGAAAGGAAAATTTCTTTATATGAGAATAGTAAACAAACTGATTCATGTATTTATAAATAATTAATATATTTATCACGGGTGAGCTCCATGAAGCACGTATCATTTTGTAAATTGCATATATTGTTTTATCTTATTTAGGAAAAAGTAATAACGCTGAATATTTATTCAAGAGATGAATAAGTAGATTAAAATCAGTTAACAAGTTTTAAGAATACGTTTTCGTTTTTGTTGATTAACAATAAGTAAATGAAAAAGAGCTATTTTCAAAATATATATTCGATAACATAAATCAAATTACAACATATATTGTATCGTAAGATGGAAAAAAAAAAAACAAAAATATTAGTAGAATATAATTAACATTCAATCAATTGCAAACAACCGATGAAATAACATACTATATTACGTTACAGCATTTTTCAGTTCAATTTATGCAACAAGAAATTTCTGTATTATTTTGTTGACTTGAAAACTTTATACATATCATTGAACCCTTTGTTAACTGCTTAATTATAATCTGAGATTAATTCTACGTGAACCTCATTACGATTTTGTTATTAATATTTTTTATATAGGACAGAGTGCCGTGTAGCAAAAGGGTTAATAACACCTAAATCTCGTCATCAATTTTATCACTAATTAGTGAGAGTCATAGTTAGTAAGCAGCGACCTCTGAGTGGTTCCCGCCATAAGTATCCTCCTTGAGAGGAGAAACAAACAGCTGCCTATGCGACTAACGGGTCTTAAGGGTTGCCAGCCCTCTCGACCCTAAACATTTGGCACAAGTAATTCAAAAAAGCCTCGGATTAATTCTTTTACCGGCGAGCCCTCAGGTTCGTCCGAACCAAATGACTCTCCGGTTGCTGCTTGTGTCGCACCTGTTCCCACAAGGCACACCGACGGGTTCCCTTGCTTGGTGCCCGGTTGTAGCAAGACTTTTGCCACCTCTTGCGGTAGAGGTGTGCATACTCAGCGCCAACACAAAGACTGGAACGACCAACAACTTAGTTTCAACATTTTGAACATAAAAACTCCCTGGTCAGCTGAAGGGTCTTCTTCTCTAGCTCGCAACAAGGCTCGCTTAAAAGTTGCGGGCGAAGGTTTATAAATCAGACCCTGCATGCTTGCCACATCAATCGAACTATAGAAGCCATAAAGGGGCAGAGGCAGTATGAACACTACAAAGAGAGTGTAGAGAGAGCGCTCTAGGAAATAAGACTACTGGATACAACTCCCAGTAGTCCAAGCCCGACAACCCGGCTATGTAGTGGGGACCTGAACAATAATCTTCTCACCGCTATTTCGAACATTAACGATTTACCAAGAACGGGCTATAACATAGCTCGCCTGAAGTAAATCTGCTGCCAGTCTAAAAATTTGAACACTGATTCTCTGCTAGAAGAGACCTCTCTATACATTAGAGAGATCTTTCCTATCTCCAATCGACATAGTCTTCAGATGGAATCTTCGCACGAGGCAGTCACAAGCCGCAAGCGGCGCCGAGCTGAATGTGCTCGTAGGCACCATGCATGGTCTAAGAACCCATGCAGAGCCCTTCGTACCATCTTGAAGGGCAAGGAAGCTTCCGCCATGCCCGACAAAGCGGTCATGGCTCTCTACTGGGAAGCGGTTTTCACCGCTTTGTGCGATAGTTCTCCTCCTCTGAGAGGCTCTATTCTAGAGGAACTGTGGAAGCCGATCGAGGACGACAAAGTTCGCGGAGCATTTCCAGGAATGGGCACATCAACCGGGCATGACCTGATCACTGCGCGGCAAATACGTGCTGTTCCAGTGAGTATTGAACTCGATAAGGAGATAGTAATACTTATGGGAATAGTGGAAGAACTCCCGAAAATATCGAATAAACATTAGTTGAGGAAATTAAAACGCATTTAGAAACCGCCGTCGATATCAAAGCCGAAGCTTAATTAACAATAGACAGGTTCGAATCAATAAGTTTTCAGAATACGAATTCACCTGACCGAAAAAGACAACAACCACTCCAAGCTTATTCTACTTGTGCACCTATCTCGTGTGGCATATGTCGCGATAGGCGTTGTACTTTGGAGTGCGAGCAATTACTTAAAGCAGAACCTGTGGATAGCAGAAAAATCGTGTTAACGCCAATTTGTGCTTGAATTGTTTACAAACGGGTCATCGACTTAATGCATGCAAAAAAGGCCGTTGCAGGAAGTGCATCGGCGGGCATCATGAGTTATTGCATGTAAGAGAGACCGTTGCGGCAAGTGCAACGGTGGGCTCCACGAATAATTGCATCCAAAGGGCATCGAGAATGCTGGATGCACATATACAGCTCAATCACTCTCAAGCACCCGCGTTGTTACTAACGGCGGAGGTGCACTTGTTGGATCGCGACGGTAGGCCACACAAATGCGTGTACTGTTGGATTCGGGTCCCGAAGCGCATTTTTTAACGATACGGTTCGCAAATCTTCTACGGATAGCAACACAAGACGAGGACGTACCGATATCGGGATTAAACCGAACTTAAACTAAGGTAAGCCAGGCGATCGAAACAATCATGAAATCGCGAACGAAAGATTACGCGATAAAGTTAAAATTTTTACTGCTACAAACCGTAACGAATCAGTTGCCTTCTCAACGAATTCCGCGAGAAAAATTAGTCATTCCGGCAGGAATCCAATAGGAAATTGGCAGATCCTTAATTTCATCAACCCGCGAATTTCTATGCGATTCCTTGGATCAAAATCTTTGCGTCATTATGAGCGCTCAGGTCAGATCATTCGATTAAGTGAAGGTCTAATTGCAAGAAAAACGGTATTAGGTTGGCTCGTGATGAGCGCAGGGACCACACGTACTCCACAGAGCTTTAGTTGCCACGCCGCTACCATCGAATTACACTCGCAATTAGAAAAATTCAGGGAATTTGAGGAAATAGCGGAAAATAATACTCGATCGTACGAGGAAAATTTATGCGAAGCTCATTATAAAAGACATACGCGACGGGATGAATCGGGTAAATATATAATAAGGTTGCCTTTTAAGGAAGAGGATCGACAGTTAGGCGATTCTTACGCGAACACGCTGCGAAGATTTCACGCGCTAGAACGGTCGTTATCGCGCAATCCTGAGATGAAAAATGAATATATAAAGTTTTTATCCGAATATGAGGGGAACTAAGGCATATGACAAGAATAGAAGGAGCATCCCGCGAAGAAGGATACTATTTGCCTCATCATGCAGTATTAAAACATACTAGTCTTACCACCAAGTTACGAGTTGTTTTTGACGCGTCGTCAAAGAGAACAAACGGAAAATCGTTAAATAACGTCCTAATGGTTGGTCCAACAATACAGGAAGACCTTTTTACACTTCTCGTGAAGTTTAGATCGCGCGCTATCGCGCTAACTATGGACATCGCAAAAATGTACCGGCAAATAAGAATGGACCCACGCGATCGCAAATATAAAAATATTCTTTGGCGCCCGAATAGGAACGAGCTCGTGAGAACGTATAGGTTAAACACGGTAACTTATGGAACCGCCTCTGCGTCGTTTTTAGCAACGCGAACAGTAAATCAACTCGCGAGCGACGAATTTCAGCAATTTCCAAATGCCGCTATCGTCCTTAAAGAGGATTTTTATGTGGAAGATTTATTAACAGGAGCACATACAGTTAGAGAAGCGAAACAAATCCGCGATGAATTAATTCAAATAACTAAGAGAGCAGGTATGCACCAAAGACAATGGGCTTCTAATTGTGTAGAAATTTTAGAGAATTTAGATACTACCGATAATAATATCTTAAGCCTGGATTCGTCAGGCACCATTAAAATCTTAGGTATTAATTGGAACGCGGCCCAGTTTAACATAGGATATACAGTGAAGCGAGCAGATGATCAAACAAAGATCACTAAGCTTAGCATATTATCTGAGATATCGCAACTATTCGATCAATTAGGTTTGTTAGGTCCGGTAGTAATCAACGCTAAAATCGTAATGCAACGTCTATGGCAATTAAAATCATCGTGGGACGAAGAAGTCCCAGCCGATATGTACGAGGTGTGGCAAACTTTTCGACGGAACCTCCCCACGATCCAGAAGATAAGATTAACGCGAAACTTCGCGGGCGACGGGAAAGAAATAGAAATGAACGGATTATTCGACGCGAGCAAAAAGGCTTACGGCGCGTGTATATGAAAACTATGGAAAAAAATCGCCGAGTATCATTACTTTGCGCACAATCTAGGGTAGCTCCGCTGGAAACACAATCACTCCCGCGATTAGAACTTTGCGGCGCATTATTACTCTCGCGACTGTTTAAGGCCACAAAAAATGCCTTACGTAGAAGTAATATTTGCCGTACGATATTTTGGTCAGACTCGACAATAGTATTATATTGGATTAACACTCCGCCGCACACCTTAAAAACTTTTGTGTCACATCGCGTAGCGGAAATTCAGGAAAACACAGCCCGCGAGCTGTGGCGACATGTATATCCGAACATAACCCCGCGGATTTAATATCTCGAGGCGTTACCCCCATTGAACTTCGTGAAAATAAATATGGAAGTCAGGACCGACGTGGCTCGTTAAACCGGAATCAAATTGGCCACATAGTCGATTGAAATCGGTCGAAATTCCTGAAATAAAAAGGATTGCAGCGCACGCGATATTGAACGTTCCATTTGATCTATTTAGGCGGTATTCTTCATTCATAAAGCTAAAACGGATAATAGCTTATTGCGTTTAGTTCGCACGCAACTCGCGCAATACAAAAAAAAAGAATAATAGACGAATTAACGGTAGACGAATTAAAGGACGCAGAATCAATTGCAATTAGATATGTGCAAAAGGAAGCATTCTCCGAAGTCATCGAATGTATCAAATCTAAGAAAGAGGTTTGCGCGTCGTTTTCCCTACTTAACCCTTTTATTGATAGTCTGGGAATAATAAGAGTAGGAGGTAGGTTAGCCAGAAGCAATTTGCCGTACGAACGAAAACATCCGGCATTGCTGGCTAAGGATCATGCGATTACGAACGCGATAATACGTGAAAAACACTTTCAGACAAGTCACGGTGGTACGCAAGCCACGCTGAATGCTATTAGTAAATCGTTTTGGTCAATAAACGGGCGAAGTAGCGTAAAAAGAGTAATTTATGAATGTATCGTTTGTCGGCGGTTGAAACCTACCAACCCCTCAATATCCAATGAGCGATTTATCGGCGAATCGTTTACTACAAAATCGTCCTTTTCTCCATACCGACGTAGATTTTTGTGTACCGTTATTTATAAAGGAAAAGCAACATCGGAATCGTGGTCGCGTTAAGATATAAGTAGCAATATTTAATTGCTTCAACACTAAGGCCGTACATCTAGAACTCGTGAGCGATTTAACAACTGAAGCCTTTTTAGCAGCCTTACATAGATTTATGGCACGCCGTGGTAAATGCTCGGACATATATTCCGACAACGCGATAAATATTTTTGGTTCCGCGAACGAATTAGAGGCCCGCGTATCTCGAAGTTTAGCAAATGAAGGAATAAAGTGGCATTTCATCCCACCACGCTCCCCTCATTTCGGAGGTTTGTGGGAGGCGGCTGTAAAATCATTTAACAATTTGACTACTGTTAAAAAAGCAAATATAAACAGGAAATCATCAATTTTCGAAATTTTCATTTTGGAAGAGCTTATAGAATTCATTGTTGAACGCATTAATAAATATAATGAAAATGGCACAAGCAGCAATGTACATAATTTTGCGGAAACTACAGTTCCCGAAATATATAATTTTTTGGCCGTTACTATTCTAATGTCACGAGTACGTAAAGTATCTTTATCAGAATATTGGAGTAAGGACAAGCTGATAAGAACAGAATCATTTGGTGAAATAATATCAAGGATCGATATATATTTTCATTAAAAATCCTGAATTTTTCTGATAATAACATTGAAAATGATGATCCAATCAGGAAAATACGTCCAATCCTTGATAAATTAAGAACATCCTTCAAAGCAGCATTTTATCCGTTTGAAAAGTTATGCATAGATGAAAGTTTATTTTTATTCAAAGGAAGATGTTATTTTAAACAATATATACCGTCAAAAAGAAGCAGGTTTGGGATTAAATCCTTTGTTATATGTGATTGCGAAACAGGCTTTTTTCAAGATTCGATTGTATATTGCGGGGCCAACATGGTAATATCTGATACCGTCAACATCGATAGGAAAGTCTGGCCAGGTTGTAATGACGCTTTTAGAATCGTATCTTGGAAAGGGTTATACACTCGTGACAAATAATTGGTAATATCAAATATCCCAATATCAAAGAAAGGTAAGGACCCAGCACCACCAGGAAGCTACAGACCAATTAGCTTGACAAACAAAATCAGCAAGATTTTTGAAAAACTCATTAAAATAAACCTAATGGATCACATAAATGCCCACAACATAATTCCAGATAACCAATTCGAGTTCAGAGCTAAACACTCCACAACACACGCAATAAACAAACTCTCCTCAGACGTAAACTCATATATTCTAAATGGCAAGCTGGTGGGCGTATCTCCATTGAACTTAGAAAAGGCTTTCGACTCGGTTTGGCTTAATGGATTGACGTTCACTTTGATGCAACTCAGCTTCCCAATCCACCTTGTTCAGTTAAGGGGTTACATGGATTTACACAAAGAAAAAATAGCATATTTTGGAATTTTTATCCAAATTTTTAATAACACTGAAGATACATATTTAATAAACATTTTCTGAAATATTTGTTTAGGCTTACGTCTAGGATGTTGGACAAGCTACAGCGCTCAAGAGCGGTGCGTGCTGCTACGGAGTTGCGGAAGAGGAGTGTATATATGTAAAGAAAGTAGACTTTCTTCATTTGAATCTGCTACGCTTCACACACTACGCACGCCTCCTTCAATTTACTCTCACTAGATGAAAAATAGATAGGATGATGTGGCGGCCTGCCGTCGATAAGCAGATTTCTACCTTATCCTATGCGACGACTAGCGCTGCCAACCTCATCATTGATTCCTTGTCCAAACCACTTTGGCGTTAGTACTCTATCACGGTTAACAACGTTTGCTCTAAAAAATTCCACTAGAGAAAGAAATTACACGTGCTCGAGCTACAACGCATTTTTGTTATCTATTCTTGTTTGTAATAGTTTATGAATAAATAAATGTTACATAAAAATAGTAGTGGCGACCAGTGTTTGAATTAATAAAACGCAAGTTCCTGGTTCCTTCCGCTACATAATTGGTGACCCCGACGTGATCCAAAAAGATTATCGAAGCCACGTGCAACCGCGTGTTGGCTGACGTGATCCGAAAGATCATCGAAGCAACGTGCAACCGCGTGCTCACCGACGTGATCCGAACGGATACGAAAATCGCGTAGGGAGCGACGACCGACGAAGATCTGCAAGCCGGCAACCGACTTTGCTGACGAGCAAGAAGCACCTTGAAGTCACCTATGAGGCGTTCACCGCAGAGGTCCATCCGTGTGCCCGTCGAGAATCCGAGAAACGACGCCGCGGACGACAATATGGACCAAGCCGATCAACAGCAACATCAACGAGTTTCCAATGACGATGACGAAGTAACGGTCAATGCGACACGCGCCGTGAAACTTCCACCTTTTTGGAAGGAGAACCCGGTCCTCTGGTTCGCTCAAGCGGATGCAGCATTCCACATCGCCCGCGTCACCAGTGACACCACGAAGTTTTAACATCTCGTGGTCCATCTGGATCAAGATATCTTACCATTTGTATCAGATATCCTCGTGGCACCGCCTCAAGAGGGTAAGTTCGAGGCCCTCAAGGCACGCATCATCAGCGCCTTCGACGAGTCAAGTGAGAGCAAGCTACGGAAATTGCTTCGGAGAAGCCAGCCCACCGATGCAAAACCTAGTAACATTCTGCAGAGACTACGCAACATAGCCAACGGCCAGTGCACAGATAATATCCTGTGGACTTTATTTATGAACCAGCTCCCCGACTACATAAGGAGCATATTGGCCATAAGCGAGGTACCAGACTTAACAAAGCTAGCTTTGCAGGCGGATAAAATTCTGGAGGTGTCCAAGACCGACGTCGCCGCTGTTACGTCGACACCTGCCAGGGAGACGCGCCATACTGTTGCGGACACCGAATTGGCGGAGCTACGTGACATGGTGAAAAATCTGTCGCTGGAGTTGAGCAAATTACGTCCCCGGCGCAACCGTAGCCGCAACCACGGTAGCAGCGTCATGGTGAACAACGGCCTATGCTATTACTATTCGCGATTCCAAGCGCGGGCCAGGAAATGCCGACAGCCGTGCACCTGGGTTCAGAATCGAGACTCCGCAGACGTCCGTCGCCCCAAAACCAGTTTCAACGTCGACCGCAGCCACGGCAACGCGGGAAACTAACCGCGCCGTCCCGGATACTGGCGAAAGCGGACGGCGGAAAACGGTACCGCCTTATAATCAAAGATCAGGTTAGTGGCTCGCGATATCTCATCGACACGGGAGCTGACCTGTCAATAGTTCCTAGACATTGCGCACACGGCAAGCGTATTCAGCCTGCGAGTTACAAGCTGTACGCGGCAAATGGCTCGACGATCAACACTTACGGGACAACCCTCATCAACGCCGACCTGGGACTTCCCAGATCGTGCCCATGGATCTTTATCGTTGCCGACGTATCGCAACCGATCATCGGAGCAGATTTTCTGTGCCAGCCTAATCTCTCCGTAGACCTTCGTGGACGACGCCTCATTGATAATTTAACGCAAATGTCATCTCAGAGGAAGCTCGTGATTCCCGCGCAAACGACCGTCTCGTTCATTTATCCTGACGGACCGCATGTCAAGCTCCTGAAGGAATTCGTCGACCTAACCTCGCCGTCGATCAAGGAAGCAGTTGCCCACACGGTACGTCATCATATCGTCACGAAAGGTCCACCCGTCTACGAGCCAGCACGTAGATTACCTCCCGACAAGTTAAAAGCCGCCAAGGCGGAGTTTCAACATATGCTGGACCAAAGTATTTGTCAACCGTCCAAGAGCCCATGGGCCAGCCCCCTTCATCTCGTCACCAAGAAGAACGGAAACTGGAGGGCATGTGGCGACTACAGGAGACTGAACGCGATAACGGAACCAGACAGTTATCAAATTCCACATTTGTATGATTTCAAGCATAGTTTAAATGGTCGCACGATATTTACAGTTATCGACCTGAAACGCGCATATCATCAGATTCCAGTAGCTCCGGAGGATCGCCCAAAGACAGCTGTCATCACACCGTTTGGCCTTTTCGAATTCAACGTCATGCCCTTCGGACTCCGGAACGCAGCACAGACTTTCCAGCGTTTTATGGACAGCGCGTTGCGAGGATTGGATTTTTGCTACTGCTACATCGACGATATCCTAGTAGCGTCGTCAACGCCGGAGGAGCACACAAGGCACCTTCGAACGTTATTCGAGAGGTTATGTGAATTCGGCCTTACTATCAACGTATCCAAATGCACCTTCGGTGCCCGCGAGGTCGAGTACCTCGGCTACAAGATCAACGTACAAGGTACACGCCCAATGGAGGAGCTCGTTAATGTCATCCAACAGTATCCAAAACCCAAAGACATCAGCTACCTACGAAGATTCTTGGGAATTGTTAACTTCTATCGTCGTTTTATTCCGCACGCCGCATCGGTGCAGGTACCACTGCACACCTATCTGGTAGGCGCCTGGAAGAAGGACAGGCGACTTATCAAATGGACTCCGGATGCCGAGCTCGCGTTCGATGCGTGCAAACGACAACTCGCTGAAGCGTTACTACTTGCACATCCTATTGCAGATGCACCGCTGATCCTGCAGACGGACGCCTCCGACAACGCTATAGGGGCGGTCTTGCAGCAACGAAGTGGGGATCAATTCCAACCTTTAGGTTTCTTCTCGAAAAAGCTATCGCAAACGCAGACAAGATACTCGACTTACGACAGAGAGCTACAAGCGATTTATAGCAGCCTCAAATTCTTCTGATTCTTGGTCGAAGGACGACACCTAATAATTAAGACTGACCATAAACCATTAACTTTTGCATTTCGACAGAAGGCCAGCAAGGCGTCACCACGACAACTACGACAATTGGACTATATCGGGCAGTTCACCACCAATATCATCTTTGTCGCAGGCGACGAGAACACAGTCGCGGACGCGTTCTCCAGGGTAGAGGAAATTAGCATGCCTGTCGTTGTCAGTACACTAGACTTGGCAGAACATCAAGCGAGAGACGAGGAACTCGCTGCACTGATCGATCCTGAAGCAACAACGTCGCTCGTATTACGAAAGTTACGAGTCGATAACACCGAGACAATCATTGACTGCGACGTCTCTGGAACCGATGTCCGACCATACGTTCCGCAGACGCTGCGAAAACGCATCTTTGATACTTCACACAACCTGGCACATCCCAGCGCACGTTCTACTAAGAGCTTAATAGCGCAACGGTTCGTCTGGCACGGCATGAACGGCGATATTACCCGTTGGGTACGCACCTGTCTGCCGTGCCAACGCAGCAAGATTCAACGACACACGAAGAACGCTCCGGAACGAATTCCAATACAGGACACACGTTTTCATCATGTCCATATGGATATCGTTGGACCACTGCCGTTATCGAGAGGTTACCGCTACTACCTTACGATGATCGATCGTTTTACCAGGTGGCCGGAAGCCATCCCCATCGCCGATATGTCATCCGATAGCGTCACGAAAGCATTCTTTAGCGGTTGGGTCGCTCGCTTCGAAGCACCCGCCGTCGTGACCACAGACCGAGGTTCGCAGTTCGAGTCTTCCTTTTTCAAGCTTTAACGATACTTTTAGGTTGCCAACGAACTCGGACAGCCGCGTATCATCCCGCCTCCAATGGAATGATAGAGCGATGGCACCGTTCGCTTAAAACTGCAATCATGTGCCACGGTACACGAGACTGGGTCGACGTTCTTCCCGTCGTCTTGCTAGGACTACGCACCAGCTTCAAGGAAGACCTTCGAGCAACAGCAGCAGAGCTCGTTTACGGGACGACGCTAAGATTTCCTGGCGAATACTTCCTTAGTGACGAACCTGCTAACGATCCGCAGATATTCCTCAAGAATTTTCGGGAGAGAATGCGTGGAGTTCGGTCAGCACCAACTGCGCATCACTCCAAGGCTAGGGCGTTTGCGCATAGGACTCTGCATTCCTGCACCCACGTGTTTTTCAGGGTCGGAGTTTCTTCAGGACCGCTTTGTAAACCCTACGAGGGTCCGTTCGAGGTATGGGAAAGGATATCGGACAGCGTTTTATGCGTCAACGAAAACGGAAAACCGTCGACGATTTCGACAGAGCGACTCAAACCAGCTTTCTTCGAGGCCACTCAGCAAACGGACATCGCCCCGACTATGGTGGGCAACAACGACAGCCAATCTCCGATCTCGAACCAACCTAAAACCTACTTATCTAGGAAGAGGATATGTTTCACGACTTCGGTTAGCCTAAGTCGCTCGGGGTGAAGTACTATGGCGGCCTGCCGTTTATAAGCAGTTTTCTACCTTATCCTATGCGACGACTAGCGCTGCTAACCATATCATTGATTCCTTGTCCAAGCCACTTTGGCGCTAGTACTCTATCACGGTTAACAACGTTTGCTCTAAAAAATTCCACTAGAGAAAGAAATTACACGTGCTCGAGCTACAACGCATTTTGTTATCTGTTCTTGTTTGTAAGAGAGTTTACGAATAAATAAATTTTTCATAAAAATAGTAGTGGCGACCAGTTTTTGAATTAATAAAACGCAAGCTACTGGTTCCTTCCGCTACAATGATGTAGCGACCTGCTGTCGATAAGCAGATTTCTACCTTATCCTATGCGACGACTGGCGCTGCAATCCTCACCGCTGATTCTTTGGCCAAGCTACCTTAGCGCTAGCACTCTATCACGGCTAACAACGTTTCTATGGGAACGTTAATTTTTCCATAGTTACAAAGACTTTCTTCTTCCGTTATTATAAATAAAGAAATGAATTAAGAAGTTACACGTGCCCGATCAACAACTCATTTTTGTTATCCGTTCTTATTTTGTAATAGTTTATAAATAAAATAAATGTTACATTAAAATAGTAGTGGCGATCAGTGTTTGAACCAATAGAATTCAAGTTCCTGGTTCCTTCGGCTACAATGATTGTAGCCGGTCCTTGGGCTAGTGTCCGTCCACATATTAACCCTTTTCCTTACGATCGAATTTACAACTGTGCAGGCTAAAAGCGACACCAGTCGGTCAATATTCTGAAATGTTTTGTTTTTTTCGCCCGGTAGACTTACGACGCCTCTGACTCGTCTTATTCGTTTTTGGTCTGATAACCTTGTGACGCCTCTGAAACGTCTTTGTAAGCTAAAGTGTTAAAGAGAGAGCCGAGCGAGTCGTAATCGTAAAAAAATGATGATGTTTCGTCCCGGGAGCACGCCTATATCTCGCCAGTATCTCCCTGCCTTAGACATCCGCGAGACCCGATTGGTCTTACTTCTATTTGCTTTATATAGTAACTGCAGTCATTTTCTTCGCTACTGAGTACGGAGATGGTTTCGTAGAAATCTTGTGTTATAAAAAGCAGAACTTAGAGTAGACTGTCGCGCTGCGGTTTTTGCGGGTCGCGGCAGCGGGTCGCCACATAATTAGCAAATTTTGAGAGAGTGAATAGATTGGAAAAATACGTTAGAAGAAGTATTGGAGAGAGATAATCTTAAAGAGTTATAATAAAAGTAATAAATAGATAGATTCCGTTAAAAGAGTTAAAGGAGTGAATTAAAGAAATGAAAAAAAAGACATCAATTGTCATTTCTTTATTTTACGGAGATACAAATTCGTTTATTATTATTGATGAAAAAATAAACACCCTTATATATATTCAGTACATGATAGCATTTCTTTTTTAGAGGCGGGAGGACGAGTAGAGTAGGCTGGTCGATCGCAGGGACGTATCGAAGGGGTCGCGCATATTGGACGTTGCTCACAAGATGTTGGAGGATATGGTGCGATTCAGTTGGAATATAAACGCAGTGTTGGGCAACGCGGGCACAAGTACGATCAGTGTGCGCCTTCCATCAACCCCGGCGCAGCACACTCCCAACAGGCAACAAATTACGCAGGACCCGACCTTAGCGTCGGGCTCAACATTAGATGATGTTCGTTACCATTCTCGACCACACCCCGGGATCATGGACTTACGATGTGATGCACAAAAACCATGGTATCAGAGGGCGCAACGTTGCTCTGGAGTTCGCGCTGCAAATACTGAACTTAACCAAGGCTTACTGGGTATGACACATTGAGGTTGAATAAAAACATTCTCAATCAAACTGGTGAAAGAGTTCTAGATGCAGACACCTTTATCTCATACTGGGATAATGTTATGACTCAGGCATCTACTGTTGCCTCTGAGATTAGAAAACCAGAAGAGACACTTAAATGCATGTGGTCTCCAATTGTTGAGAAGGAAATAGAGAGCTGCTTACTATAGGTGCGCTACTTCCCAGGTCTAGAAGGCGTAACGGTAAACCAACTAAAAGAAATTCCTGTTGTGCTGCTAGTCAGAATTTTTAACACCTTTATCTGGTGTGGGAAGCTACCCCACCAGGCTACTGAGGAGAGTGACTTAAAGCAGATCACCATCTCATCGATCCTGAACTGAACGCTGCATAAAATACTAGCTAACAGGTTGCAGCAAGTCACCTCACCGGATCCGAGACAGAATAGCTTTAGGCCGGTTGATGGTTGTGCTGAAAATATTATTCTACGTGATTTGGTAATTTGATACCACCCAGACAAAAGTAGGCTGCTTTATCTGGCTACGCTGGAAGTGGCAAGGCCTTTGATAGTGTATCGCGCAACACATTAAAATAAGTCATGATCAAGAAAGGCTTTCCAAAAGCAATGGTTGAAGAAATCACTGGTGTATATAAAATGAGCTCTAAGGTCCTAACATCAGATAAATGAAAGTCGAATCCAATCAAACCATCAACAGGAGTAAAACAAGGCGATCCGCTCTGCCATTTCTGGTTCAACCTAGTCATCGGCATGCTTTTAAAGAGGCTTCCTGACCATATGACAACAAATATCGATGGTCTGAAAGTAAATACAATAGCGTATTTCGACGATTTGATTCTTACGGCGGAAACGAGACAAGCCTTGCAGGAATTAACTAACATCACAGCAGCTTTCCTTGGAGAATATGGACATACATGTAGCTCAATGTGGCCAGGTGCCTATCTTGCAGAAAGGTCAGGGTGCAACATAAGAAAATAAACCATGGTTGACAACACGGTCATCAAATATAAGATCAAAGGGGCATACATGCTAGCAGCATTCAGTGTCTCACAATAGAAATACCTAAGAATCCAATTCACCTCACGAGGGGTGGCAGCTATGGATCCTACAAAGAAATTAAAGAAAGCTCTCAACAAGCTTAAAAGATTTTACACCGAAAGATTTGTGAAATTACAGCAGTAATGACAGATATTAGCATTGTTAAAAAGTGTACAATTAAAAAGTTTGGCT
Organism: Polistes fuscatus; assembly: GCF_010416935.1. Classification (NCBI taxonomy): domain Eukaryota; kingdom Metazoa; phylum Arthropoda; class Insecta; order Hymenoptera; family Vespidae; genus Polistes; species Polistes fuscatus. The sequence continues at coordinate 155,875 of NW_025113123.1, read as the reverse complement.
ACAATTTTTAATACCATCTCCGTTGTATACAATGTACGATATAATGACGCGATCTTTGGAAGTATTGCTCCAGGGTAATTAATCACGAATAAAAGATCAATAGGACACGATCAATACAACATGACAGCACAATCTATCTTTTGACGAAAGAGAGCATCAAGAACTATTAGGAAGCAAAGATCCGTAACTCGGTCGATAGCAAAGCCCTTATAAATTCGTTCCTTTCCCCGTAACAGCAATGCGTGGGTTACAGAGAAAATCAAATTTCTTAGTGGAGCGGACTTCATCGACTCATGCAAACTGAAGTTCAATGCTCTTCTAATTAGGTCGCGAATCTAAAAGAGTCGGGACAGAGATCAAACGAGCAATGCCAACTGCTAGGCCGTCGAGACACTTAATCATGTCATCCAGAGCTGTCATCGAACCTATGTGATAAGGATAAGATGACATAATGCATCTGTCGATTAAATTGCAGGTAGATAGGAGAAGAAAGGCTCTATTCTATAGGAACTGTGGAAGCCGATCGAGGACGACGAAATTCGCAGAACATTCCCAGGAGTGGCCATATAAACCGGGCTTGAACTGATCACTGCGCGGCAATTAAGTGCTGTTCCAGTGAGTATCCTTCGCGCGAACTATAATATTTTTATGGTTTGCGCGAGGATACCGGAATATCTTTTCGAATCAAGGACGGTATTTATCCCTAGGAAAGATAACTCTACCGAGCCTGGAGACTTCAGACCGATCACGGTCTCGTCGGTGTCGACTCGATCGTACCACAAAGTATTTTCGAACAGCCTTGTACGTGCTGTTCCTCTAGATCGAAAGCAAAGAGTTTTTTTTCCTGTCGATGGGTGTAAAGAGAATATTTTTAGCCTGGATATGCTTCTCCGATACAACAGACGCAATTTTAAGCCCTTACATCTTACATCTTTGGTCATTGCGAAAGCGTTTGAGTAAGTCTCTCAAAAAACTATTTTCAAATCATTGCGTGCTCATGGAGTTCCGCAGCCTATGGCGGCATACATTAAATAAGTGTATAAAACAGCTTCACCTCCTTAGTTTGTGAAGGTGAGTCATATGGAAAGATCCATCCGACGTGTGAAGTTAAGCAGGGCGAAACGCTTTCGCCTATGTTGTTCAACATCGTCATAGATGGAATGCTGATAGAGATACCGACGCATGTCGGTGTCGAGCTAGGCTCTCACCATTATAATGGTTTGCCATTTGCCGACGATGTCATTTTTGTTGCATCGACCGATCAGTGGCTCCAACAGACACTCGACCATGCTGTTTGCTATTTCTCGCAGGTTGGCTTGAATATAAATGAAACTAAATCCTTCACAATATTGAACCGCAATGTCCAGCCGTGTTGAAAAGTCTGTGGTAGAAAGCAAAATATGCTGTCAGGCGGCTGGTAGAACCTTGCACGCAATTAAGAGATCTGACGAGTGGAAGTATTTTGGCGTTCCCTTTACGCTTGAAGGACAATCAATGTGCAGACCAGAGCACCAACTTATGGCTGTGATAAGTAAGCAGAAAAAGGTGCAACTAAAACCACAAAAACGGTTGTTCGCACTCAGATGTAACGTGCTTCCGGTGTTATACAACCTTTTAACTCTCAGGTGAACGCTTCTTAGCACGCTTAAGAAGTGTGACATTATGGGGCGAGGGGCAGTGAGGAAATGTGACGCACTGCCCCATGATGTTCCAAAGGCTTACTTTCACGCAAACAGGAAGGACAGCGGTCTCTCTATTTTATCTTTACGGAGGTACAATGCCGCTTTACAGAATAAAGCGTTTAGGGGACCTGGTCATCGGAGGACAGTGCCCATCTACCTTTATTTCTAGTGAGGTAGGCTTAGTCGAACAACGTTTGAGAAACGGTCATTCCATCTTGGACTCTAAGTTCAAGATTGAGCGGCGTTGGGCATCACTTCTACACTCATTAGTGGATGGTAAATCTCTAGCGAGCTCGAACGATGTCCCGCTACAACATCAGTGGGTCATTGATGGAAACCGATTTCTCTCTGGTCGGGATTACATCAACACTGCTAAGTTACGAGTAAATGCTCTGCCTACTGAATCCAGAAGCAGCCGCGGAAGAATTGGTAGTTGACTCTGCAGGGCTGGCTGTAATGGGACAAAAACTTTGAACAACATTCTTCAATCGTGCCATCGAACACATTAGGCACGAGTGTCCCGGCACAATGCTATCGTCTCGTATATAAAATGTGCGATGACGATAAAGTATGACAATGTGGAAAAAGAATCCGCACTTTCGAACTTCTGTGGGTCTCAGGAAGTAAGACCTAATTGCAATAAAAGGGTCTAGTGCCATCGTAGCGGATACTCAGATCGTAGGAGAACAGTGTAACTTAGCAGTAGCACATGCTGGGAAGATAGAAAAGTACGCTTGCCTTACGGCAGAGATCCAGGCACGATATGGCGTGAAAGATGTGTTATTCACATCGATCACCCTGTCGTGCCGTGGATTATGGTGCCGTACAAGCGTGGAGGACCTCCTTCGAACGGACATCCTCAGGAAGTCCAAAATAAAAATATTGTCATCTCGCGTTATAATTTGCGAGATGGCTTGCTATAATACGTTTATCCGATCAATCGCTGTACGAAGGAGATGCTTTCCATGATCTAGGAAAAGGTAACACGCAAGTAGCTACTGGGTTGACGAAGGTGCTGTGTATCTGCCCAAAATTCCTCCAACACGGAGTCCTCCGGCGATTGGATTAAGCTTATTATGAGGAGGTGAAAAGGTGAATTAGAATAAAATAAAACACGTGGTTGAGCCAATAAGTGCAATGCTTTATTGGCTCGTCAGGAAAAAAGCCTTGCGGCAAAAAAACCCTGGTTGTTATCAATACAATGGACGACGATGGATCACGGACATAGTCCGTGATCAACTTCTCGTCACGATTAACCCGTATGGTTAATCACGTTGAAAGAAATAGAAATTATATCTCTCACTGTTAATTATCGCCTCTACTTCTACTACCGGGTTACCACCACTACTTCTACTACCGGGTTACCACCTCTACGTCTATCTCCGGGTATCTCTGTAAGACGCATTCGTTTTAACAGATGAATTCTTTGCCTCTCTAATACTCTTTTCGCTTGTTGTCTCCGGGTGTCTTGCTTCCAAGTGTTCTCGTAGGCGTCCAGCGTTGGAATAGACCAAATGTCTTTGGTAATGGGCCCTGCAGGGTGCCCTCACTCGACGGTCGAGTGGTGGGGGTTATGGATGCCGGGTTACTAGTACTCTCTGTCGATTTAGTGGGCGCATAGTAACTATCGATTTTTAGTTACTATGGATTTTTGGTTATGATCGATTCCGATCGTACATACTCCTCCCGTTGAGAGGGTACCGATCAATAACATTTTTTTTCGAGTAAGTGTATCGTGATGTCTTACGCTAAAGTTTACAAAGTTTGGTCGTAGATTGTTTGATAGAATTGCATATCGCTGGCCAGGCGATCTAATCGTCTTGTACGTACAAGAATGATAGTTATGAATTTATCTGAGGTGTCGAGTTTGCAGTTAACATATAAAACAGAGTACATTTAAAATTATTGAATAAAATATAAAGAATCGCTGCGCTTGATTGTTTTCTCGTATGGTTTTACGGTTTCGATTCGAGTCTCCTTATCGGTTGTAGAGTTTGCATCCAGGAAATTCCCGCTGTCGTTTCACTTTAAGTATCATCGGAAATGGTTTGCCACTAAAAAATATGTTGGAGTTAGTGTTATGGAATCGTTGAGGTTGTAAGTTTAATATTATTTTGATTTCAATTATTCGTGTAATTAATTCTTCATGAGTGAACAAAGTTCTTATGCGACTTATTTGGGATGGGTTTTGATAGATGAATGATAGTTCCCGTAGCCATCCTAGCTGGGATGAAAGCGGAGGATTGATATGTCGAATATTTCTCCTACCTGTTATGAAGTTGTGTATTTTCGTTTGCATTTAACAGAGTTGATTAAGTCTACAAATCTTTTTATTGATAACTTATTTCGTTGAAATTAATATCGTTATCATATCGTATAAATAGGGGTTCGAATATCGGTGTGGGTATTTTAAATGATGAAATTGGTCATTGAGGTTGCGAAATGGTAAAGATGTTAGACATTTCTTCTGGAAAGTTAATTTCGCGTTTCTTAATCGGTCCCCAACTGAAATCAAATCTACTTCATCGATAACCGCTCCCCCCAAATCAGTTAATCTCTCCCTTTCGGCGCGAATTTATTCGTCTTGGACTAATTTTAATACACGTCCTATTTTTTCCGCGGTCAAGTTTTCTCTCCGATACGAGTGCGTCTTAACCCCTTGAGTGCTATAGTCGAACGTATATTTTCGGCAATGATTTCTATTGTGTTGTCTGTAGAAGACGGCAAGAAGGCATGATGCACCATATGAACGTAAAAAATATGACATCGGATTATATGTTGATAATTGTTTGAGATTTATCGTATACAAATGAGATATTGGGTTGACTATTATTTTCTTCAATATCAATGTGTTAAATGTTTATTTCATAAATATTTACTGAAGCCTTTCCATGATTCTATAATCCTTTTTATGATTCGTATAAATTTCTGGTTGTGAATATCCAAATATATTATAATTATCAAATTACAGTGATTTCAAATTCTAGCAGGTGAATAAACAATATATTAAAAAAAATAAAAAATGTTTCATTTAATGCAGAATAGACAATGAAATATTAAATAGATTGTCTTCTATATTTAATGTGTTATTCATCGTAGACGAGATCTATCCTGCTCGAGAAAGTATTCTCTACTCAAAAGGTCAATCCATCCTCTGCACCGTGTTATAGTTTTCAAAGTCGCGTATAGTTAGAAACTGCAGAAACATGCTCTCTGGTTCGATCTCGAGATTTCCGACAAAATATGATGTTTCGTAACTCTTTCGCGAAGATATATCGGCGCGATGGAATAGGTTAGATGTTCGTGATAAAGTTATTTATGTGCAAATCTCTAATTAGAATCTCGGCTTTGAACGGGTGATTGGCGCTTTCGTCTTTCGCGAACTGTTTTAAGTTCCGGATGGTGATAAAAGATACTGATGCTGCACCGGATGTGATCGAGTTGAGTTCAATGTATGTATCCGTTCGTTATGAGATCGTAATAAATGCTCTACCAATGTATCCTGTATGATGTGTTCGTCTAGTAATGTACTATTAAGAAAGATTCTGTTTATATCAATTGTCTCAAGTGCTATCCTCTCTTTTAAATGCGGTACGTCGCGAATTTAAGTAGTTGATTCGGTGTATGTAGTGTGACGACGCGGACTATAGGAGTTAGTTATGTGGATTCGAGGTTTGTTGGGATGTTGACGCGAGTGTTTTCTTGTTTTGAAGATGTGGGGTCACGCGTCGAAGGTATGTTCTCATTATCGGTTCGGTGTAAGGATGTGTGATGTGGTTGATGGCATATTCGACAATTCGATGATATGCATGCACCTTGATGCTTTCGCAAACAGTTTTGACATATTTTATAATTTCGAATTACCTCCCATTTGTTGGTTATCGTCATGTCGTTATATTTAGGACAGCGGTACAACGGGTGTTCGACTCGTTTGCAAAGGATGCAGGTGTGCGATGTATTAATAGGGGCCGAATGCGTAAGATAAGTGTCCTGCCGTTTTCGCGATTGCAATGTGTTCGTTGGGATATGTTTACGTTTTTCGCGGGGTTCGTCCTTAATATTCGTAGTCAGCTTCTCTGATGCACTATATCGGTTGTCTATTTCTTTTAAAAATTTATAAAGTTCCTTACGAGTAGGGTAATCGTCCGAATTGAGTTGACGATCCCATTCTTCCCGAACGCGACAAGGTAAAAGGCGCTCGATAACTCGCACTGTTAGGGCATGAGGCTCGTTAAACGACTCAATCATGTTGAGATATGCCTCCGTATCTCTTATGAGTTTCTGAATCCCTCTTGCCGAATCATCCTCGGAGTGTGTTAAATCCAGAATCGCTTCGAGAAGTCTTGCCAGAGGTACGCGTTCTCTATAGTATTTTTCTAGTAATGCTTCCCACGCGAGTTTGTAATTCGACCCGTCCCCTGAATATAGTGTAATCTCTTCGAGTGCACGGCCATGCAATGCATCTCGAAAATATGCGTGTTTTTCTAGATCGGATATGTCGGTCCGCGCGTCTACCAGAGTTAAAAAACCTTTCTTAAATTCTAACCAATTTTCTAATCTTCCATCGAATCTAGGTATCTCAATTCGTTTTAATTTAATCGGTCGTTCGGTCGTACTAGTCTGATTTGAAATTATGCTGCTATCGTTCGGGATGTTAGCCGCGGGTACTGGATTTGGGTGAACTCTCGCTTCTATTGCATGGTACCGGCGTAATATTAGAGTTACTTCTTGTATTTCTTCTTCCCCTAAATCCTTATCACCACACTCCAGTTGTGCCTGATCGTATGCTTCTAAGTGTTTCGTGATTTTCTTAAATAGACCTACTAATGTTGTTTCATCTAATTTCACCCCGGCAATTTCTTGTTCAAAAATTGTCAATTGCATTTTTAATGTCCTTCGTAACCGATTCAAACATTCCTTTGGTTCAATCGTTTACCGGTTATAATTATCTTATTCTTCGAAAGCGAAATAATTTAAATTATGTTAAATGTGAAGATTTCAATATTTGAATTTTTATTATAATGCGTCGGGTTACCGATCACTCGGTTACGGTCCTGAGCTGTGAGTTGGTAAAAGGGGGCTCGTATGTTTACCGAACGTAGGGTCCCTTATCTAACGGTCCTCCTGACGTCACGATTCTTTGTCGTCTAGTCTTATGTTTGAAATAATGTATCGATGCTAAGCGATGTAACCGTCGAAGCTATTATCGCCCTTTGTCCGTGAACAAAGCGATTTTCAAATTCTATTAATATACGTTACTTCGGTTAAATTTTGAAATGGAATCGAATGAGTTGTTTCCGATTTTAATATAACAATTTAGTAAGAAAGATGAGAGAAAAGAATAAAATTTATATTAGAAATTACGAACTTCTACGGGGTTCGAAGACGCAATTTCATATAGAATATTTTATAATGTTTAAAGTGGATACGCATAAGCGTATGCACAAATAATGCAATCTACTTATCTCCTATCCGAATCCTTTGTGATGACTAGCTCGACGTGGCAGCGTGTATGTTCAGGAACTAGATTTTCTCAGTGGCGATTCCGAATACGCAGCTTAACTCAAACCAGGAATCAGAAATTCAGACCTCACAGGAGGCACCAAAATGTATCTGCCAAAATTCCTCCAACACGGAGTCCTCCGGCGATTGGATTAAGCTTATTATGAGGAGGTGAAAAGGTGAATTAGAATAAAATATGACACGTGGTTGAGCCAATAAGTGCAATGCTTTATTGGCTCGTCAGGAAAAAAGCCTTGCGGCAAAAAAAACCCTGGTTGTTATCAATACAATGGACGACGATGGATCACGGACATAGTCCGTGATCAACTTCTCGTCACGATTAACCCGTATGGTTAATCACGCTGAAAGAAATAGAAATTATATCTCTCACCGTTAATTATCGCCTCTACTTCTACTACCGGGTTACCACCTCTACTTCTACTACCGGGTTACCACCTCTACGTCTATCTCCAGGTATCTCTGTAAGACGTATTCGTCTTAACAGATGAATTCTTTGCCTCTCTAATACTCCTTTCGCTTGTTGTCTCCGGGTGTCTTGCTTCCAAGTGTTCTCGTAGGCGTCCAGCGTTGGAATAGACCAAATGTCTTTGGTAATGGGCCCTGCAGGGTGCCCTCACTCGACGGTCGAGTGGTGGGGGTTATGGATGCCGGGTTACTAGTACTCTCTGTCGATTTAGTGGGCGCATAGTAACTATCGATTTTTAGTTACTATAGATTTTTGGTTATGATCGATTCCGATCGTACATGCTGCCTGCTATCTTAGGTATAAAGTGCGATTTGGTTTTTAGTCAGTATGGTTGGAGAAATTCAGTCAACCCGACACTACCTGTAACATCATCTTCAGGAATGAACGCGGACTAAGGTCCTCGAACTACTCGGTGTGAAACTTTGTTTTTCACCTTGCACATACGGACATCTTTCCGGACTTGTTGCTACGTCGATGGGGACCTTCACTCCCCTATAGACTATTGAGCGCAGTAAAAGCTCCGCGAGGGGGATATATTATATAGGTGGTCGGCTCAGGGATGAGTTATCACGGGACGGCATAGTGTTCTTATGACGAAGCTGCTGGTGGCTTTAGAGTGGCATTACGATGACTAGGCGCCAGAGTCTAGTAAGGTGAAAGACAGGGAGGAGTCTGTAATGGCCTAGAAACCATGCCGTGCAGGGTAGTTCGTTGATCGTCGTCAGATGGATTGGTTAGACTACCAACTAGACTTGAGAGATCATAGTTACGGGACGTTATGCGCCACTTATAGTCTCTCACTTTCAAGTTGCACCCATTGCCCCCAAGTGGCACCGCTGTCAACTTTCTCTGAGAAAGGCTAAAATGGGACAGCGGCCCTACGGATAGCTTCGAGTCCGTAGAGTATGAATAAAGAGGCTCGGCTCTGAAGGGACTAGCAACCCCTTCAGGGCTTAAACAAGGACATTAAAACGCTAAATAAACAGATGACGAAGCCTTGGACGAGAGCGAGCAAGGCCCCACTCGCTCGGGACAGAATATGGGTGCCACTATTAATGACCACGGCTACGTACCGGAGCAGTACGTACTAGAGTTGCCCTTCCAGAAAGTGTTATGCAATATATGTCTCCAAACTTGTGAGGGCAACTAAATGGCACTGACGTTGGATAATTTAATATCGCACCTGAACGAGCACGAAGTTTGTCTCGTATATAAGTGCTCCAGGTACGATAAGAGATATACAAGGAAGCATCCAGCGCAGTGCCATATTCCCAAATGCACTAGGCCGACTCCCCCAATTAATAACAGGCATATGTGCTCCGAATGTGGGGAGAATTTTAAAACAAAATCTGGACTGCCCCAACACCAACGACACCGGCATCCGGCTATCAGAAGTGAGGCCAGAGCAGCTGAAACCGCACAAGGTGAGCAGGCACCAAAGAAAGGAAAAGTATTTACAAAAGAGGAAATCTAACAGATGCTTGTGTTGGAAGTGCGGTTTCAAGGTGGCCGAATGATTGCTCATAAAATGACTGATTTCATTGCTACTAAAACAAATAAACAGCTAAGAGACAAAAAAAATTAGTCGGCATATAAGACGATGAGAGACGAATATATCCTGCGCCAAAAGGGGTTGGCTGAGTCCTCCTGCTGGCCGTGTAGAGGAGAATCTCGGGGAGCATGTCGGAGTGCACATGACTCACGAGGATCCGCATTTTCCTACCGGTGTAAATACTACACCGGAGTCGGCGTCTCCTGAAGACCAAGAATGGAGACACTGGGTTGTAGAGACTGTTCTGGCTGACAGTGTGCCTGGAAGGCCAACCCAAGCCGACATAGCATCCCCAGTCCAGTTGCTCAATGAATGCCTTTCAGAGATGCTACTACGTACAGGTTGAGTGCCCCATCTGGACGTAGATAAAATATATAGTGAACTAATTAAGCATCTCTCGAAAGAAGAAACAGTAATAGAGAAAAAGAAAAGGGAGGTGCAGAAAGAAGACAAAGCAAGAAGAAAATCAAACAAAAGTAAGAAAAGAGATTACATATACGAATGCTCCCAAAAACTGTTTAGAAAAAATCCAGGTCTATTAGCGAAATATGTTTGGCAAAACATAGTTTGGCCCGGGAAAAGTAGCGTGTGTGCCAAGCCAGACGATGTCAAACAACTGTACAGCAGTCTATGGAGCACAAAATATCAGGGCACACTTCCCGAACTGGGGGAGCCCGAGCAGGCAATAATATCAAGGAGGTCCTTATCCCTATAACAAAAGTTGAGGTAAGGAAAAAGCTCGCCCGAATAAAGCTGGAATCAGCAGCTGGCCTGGATAATGTCAGAAAGGGTCAGCTCCTCCACGGGGATACCATCGAAATCCTCCGGAAGTTCTACAACATTGTGCTTATCAATGGTAGACTTCCCACTCCGTGGAGGGAGAATAGGACCACTTTAATTAGGAAAGATGGGACAGACCCACAAGATGCTAAGAACTACCGTCCCATCACAATAAGCTCTATTCTGAGTCGATTATTCTGGGGAATAATCGACCAGAAAATAAGGGCTAAGGTGGTCTAAACACCCCGGCGGAAAGGGTTCACTGCCGAGAATGGGTGTTTTAATAATTTGTACATCCTAAGCGAAGTCCTATGACACGCTAAAAGAAACGATGGCCTGGTCGTAGTGCAGCTGGGCGTGTCTAAAGCCATCGACACAGTACCACACGAAATTATTGGGGACGCACTACGAGGAAAGGGTCTTCCTGAATACCTAATAAGCCACATAGAAGACTCTTACAAGGATGTGCACACAATAATTAGTTGCGGAAAAGAAAAGGTCGAAATGAAGCTCCAGGGCGGAGTCAAGCAGGGAGACCCCCTTTCCCCACTAATATTTAATGTAGCAATAGAACCATTGCTACAAGCGCTGGAACGCAAGCCGGGGTATAAAATAAATCAAGGAATAAATTTATCGTCGCAAACGATATGCTGCTCTTAGCGAACACGGTTGAACAAACTAGCGAATTAGTAGACACGACATACCTTACATGACCTGAAAGAACTAGGGATTTCTCTGTCGGTGGGAAAGTGCACTACTCCCCAAATCAAGAATACAAAAGACTCCTGGTGTCTAGTAAACCCCGACTTGAAACTTAAAAGTGGAGAAAACATTTCCTACGTGGATGCGGAAGGCAAACTAAAGTATCTGGGTATGAGCATATCTCCTTGGGATGGAATCGATCTTAAAGGCCTAAAAAGTAATCTTTGCAGCGCACTAGAAAGAGTAAAGAAACTCGCGCTAAAGCCATACCAGAAAGTCGACCTAGTCTCCACATACCTAGTCCCGCACTACGTGTATAAAATTACAACGGCAGTCCCAAACATCAGTCAAATTAGAGCACTAGATCAGGAGCTACGCGTAGTGATAAATGACATCTACCACTTGCCACAGAGCACAACAAATGGACGAATATACTGTGGCAAGAAAGACGGGGGACTAGGTTTTCCTAAGCTAGAGATAACGGTGGTATCTGCTAGCTTAAAAGCTGAGCTAAAATTTATAAACAATTCAGACCCGGCGATGCAAGCTCTAGCACTTGGCACAAGTATAGTGAACCGTCTTCAGAACCTGGTCAAGGCTGTTCCTAAGAAGAGATAGACAAAGATAAAATAAGAGAAAAGAAGAAAGAGCTTGCATCATGGGCCTTGCTCAATACGCAAGGAAAGTCAGTTAAGTCTCTTTCTGACGATAAAATTGCCAACGCATGGTTATATAAGCAAACGCTCCTTAAACCATGTAGATTCATAACGGCCTTCAAGATGCGTACGAACACTACAGCTAACAAAGTAGTTTTACATAGAGCGAAGGCAACAGCGGATACGACTTGAAGGAAGTGCAAAAGCCAGCCGGAGATACTGGTGCATATACTCGGCTAATGTCAAATAAATATAGCTTAACATATCCGTCTACATGACGAGATAAAGGATCTCGTCATGAACGAATCAATGAAAAGAGACCCATAGGCAACAGTAACGAAGGAGGTTACAATACAATCCCTTTCAGACGGGAATCTTAATTCCGATCTGATAATCAAAAATCAGAAAGGGGTCTTCGTGGTCGATGTAACGGTCTGCCACGAAGACAATAATTACCTTGCACAGGGACGAAATGAAAAGTTAAGGAAATATAGCCCGTTGTGGCCTCTCCTGTAGCGAGAATATGGAGCGACCGCTGCAGAAGTCCTACCACTTGTGGTAGGAACACGGGGTGCCATGCCCAAGGAGACGATCATGGATCTAAGAAAGATAGGAATCCATGATTGAAAAACGCTTACAACTGTATCATTAATAGCGTTACGTAGTTCCATAGAAATTTACCACAGATTTATGGACTACGATGGGCCCCGTTCGACCAAGAACAGTTAAGCCTGGTCGACAAAATCTCTTGGCCAATAGCCAGAATCAGGAAATATTTATTTACTTCTTACTAATTTATTTATTTATATAATTTATTTTACAATTGGACATATAACTATGGGACAAACAAAAACAACTTTTAATAAAAACAACAAAGGAAGAGGAAAATTTCTTTTATCAAACACGGACACAGATACATATATATATATATGTAAAATACATAGTACTTTTTGAATCATCCCGCGCACTTGCGTAGCGTGGGTAAAAAGGTAGATTGTTACATTACTTAATAACTTGAAGTTAATTAGAAATGGATAGATAATGATGACGAAGCAGTGACATGTTAATTATCATAGTTACGAATTAAATTGTTAAATATTTGTAATTAGAGAAGGGGCATTGTAAATAATTGACATTTAATGTCGTTTCTCTTTTTACAGGTGAGTTAAATAAAATAATGTAAATATTTGTAAAATAGTCATTTTCACAGTAAATTAAATTCCTCTTTTTACAGGAGAAACTCAGATTTATGATTATTCAACCCTGATTCTAATAATTATTGATAACAAACCTTATAAAACGACATTATCGTCAAATACCCAATCATCGATAAACTTAAATTTGAATTCGAAGTGAAAGGGGCAGAGGACGAAAGAGCTAATAAAATTTTTCTAACCTCAATTACGACACAAGAAAATAAATGTTACATAATACCCCTAGAATATCAGAGTATGAATCTACACAACATTCTTGAAATAACGAAGGCTTATGCTAGAATAAGAAAAACTCTTAGAAAAAGACACCAAAAAAGGAGTGTGTGGATAACTTTATCTAAAGATTTGAAACTAATATACCTGGATGAGGAAGAAAATCTTATTTTTGATGAGTTTTATTTAGAAGAAATAGAGAGAAAAACTACAAGAAGTGAAAGTATTAAAAATGAAGAAAACTCCACGTCAAAGTTATTAGAAAAATTGGTACTCCAACAACAAATTAGTGAAAAACAAAATGTGCAAAAAATATCAGAGAAGTTTATATTAAAAAAATTTTCAACAAAAAGCTATAATGTACACCAATGGATACAAGACTTTGAAAATGAATGCGAACGTTTTGAGGTAAATCGAGATGAAAAAAAGATTGAAATTTTTAAAATATTTCTAGAAAAAACCTGTTTAGATTGGTATGGTAGTATGTTGATAAAACAAACCATAAATTATGATTGGAATATATGGAAGGAAAATTTTATTGAAACTTATGCGATTAAAGGATGGAGTCATATTAGATATGCAATGTCATTTAAGTACCAAACAGGATCTCTTGTAGAATATGCTGTAAAGAAAGAAAGACTGCTCCTAGAAATTAGAAAAGAGATTGATACTGGCACATTGATAGATCTCATAGCTACAGGCTTACCACACTTTATATCAGATAGAATAGACAGGGACTCACTTCAAAATGTCAAAGAGTTATTTAATGAAGTGGGAAAACTGGAGTATTTAACTGATAGGAAGAAGTTTGTAGAAAAAAGAGGGATCAAAACAGAAGTAAGAATAAAGAAATTACTCTGCAAATACTGCCAAACGAATAACAAAGGCACACATTTTCACTTAGAAGCTGATTGCTGGTTTAAACTGAAAGATACTGAGGAGAGGAAAAGAATAGAATTCATTAATAACGCAGAACTGGAAGATGCATTGAAAGAGGAAGCAAAAAAACTAATTTTGACACCATTGATAAAAATAAAGGTATTGCTAAACGATTCTCTTGAAGTAAATGGTATTTATGATTCGGGTTCGAATATATCTCTAATAAATTTCAATTTAATCAACGTGAATAAAAGGAAAATAAGCAATGCTGGAAAGACAAATCTAAAAACAATCAATGGTGTCAGTAAAACAGATGGTTTGATAGCTATAAAAATGAAGATTTTTGAAATAGAGAAAAAAATAAACATTATTGTTATAGATAGTGAATATTTTAACTATGATATTCTGATTGAGTTAGACTGCATCAAAGAGTCCAATTTATGTAAAGATGAAAATTTGAAAATCACGCAGAAGAATATTCCAAATAGAGTTGATAAAAATTTACTAAAAATTGAAGATACCAACAGCCATGAAAAGTTAATTGTAAATTTCAACGAACATGTTGATGAGGGAAATTTCAAAATACAGGTAGACCACTTGAACTATAAGGCAAAAGATGAGATTAATAACCTAATAAATAAATATAGAGCAACTTTTGCGAAAGATAAATACGATGTAGGAAGAGTAAAAAATTACGAAGCCCATATCGACTTATTAATTGAAAAATATCCTAGTAAAATACCGTACAGATGTACGATTGAGGATAAAAAAGAAATAGAAAAACAAGTGGGAAAATTATTGGAGAGAAAACTCATAGAGGAATCATACAGCCCATTCGCTGCTCCGGTAACCTTGGCGTACAAACGTGATGAAGACAGAAAATCGAGGCTATGTATAGATTTCCGAGACTTAAACAAGATAGTTGTTCAACAAACACAACCGTTCCCTCTTATTGAGGATTTAATAGAAAAGACAAGAGATTGCAAGTATTTTTCTTCTCTTGATATAAACTCGGCTTTTTGGTCGATACTGCTGAAAATCGAAGACAGAGCGAAAACGGGGTTTATTACTCAAGAAGGCCATTTTCAATGGACCTGTCTGCCATTTGATTTGAAGACTTCGCCAGCTATATTCCAGAGAATTCTGAGCAATATAATAAGAAAAAATAATCTTTCGAGCTTTACAGTGAACTATATCGATGATATACTCGTGTTTTCGAAAACTTTTGAGGAACATGTACGGCATGTGGAAAAAGTACTGGAAGCAATACAAACTGAAGGATTCAGATTAAAATTCACAAAATTTATTTTTGCAAGAGACTGGGTCAAATATTTAGGACATATTATACAAAATAACACTATACGCCCGCTGAAAGATAATCTGATAGCGATTAAAAACTTCCCTACACCCAGATCACAAAAGAATGTCAGACAATTTCTAGGGAAGATAAACTATTACAATAAATATATTAAAGATTGTGCAATTATTTTGGATCCACTACATAACTTGTTAAGGAAAAATCAACAATTTATATGGTCGAGCGAGTGTGAAGAATCGTTTAATAAAATAAAAATATTGCTATGTAGTGAACCAGTCTTGGGAATATTCGATCGAAAACTCAAAATAAGAATTTATACAGATGCTAGCATAAAAGGAATTAGCGCAATTCTGAAACAAGTGCAAATAGATGGCGAGGAGAAACCAATAGCATACTTTTCTAAGAAACTAAGTAATATACAGAAAAAGAAAAAAGCTATATATTTAGAATTTTTAGCGGTAAAAGAAGCCGTGAAGTATTGGCAATATCGATTGATAGGCAGAAAATTCGAAGTCTTAACGGATCACAAGCCTTTAGAGAACTTGAATTTGAAAAGCAGAACTGATGATGAACTAGGCGATATGACACACTATTTATCACAGTACGATTTAGAAATAAAATACGCCCCTGGCAGATTCAATCTTGAAAGATCTTAAGATCAATCTTAGAGAAACTCAGATTTGTGATTATTCAACCCTGATTCTAATAATTATTGATAACAAATTTTATATATATACAAATGAAAGTTATCTTTTAACTATTGACAACAGCAAATCATCTGTTGGCACGACAAGACTAAAAACAGCTAAACAACACGACATATATATATTATATACATAGATACGCTAAAATTTTATTTGTACAAAAAGAACGAAAGTAAGACTCCCCTCAAAAAAGACTAAGAACAAAAGATTGTTCGCTAAGTTATTATAGCTATAAGATAACAAAAGTAAAATAAGTTCCTGCGAGAAGATGTGGTAAACCTGATTCGGTGCAAGTCGTAATGTCCTCATACAAGGAAGCAAAATCGGACACGGCGGCAGAGCCAGTGTTTAGTGGGTAGCACTGGGCGGGTACTTCTACGGGAAACAAAAAGCTACCTCTGCGCCACTCGTCACGGGTTAATAGCCCAGTCTCTTCCCTGCCTGAGTGTGTAGCGTGTGTGGAACAAGGGGAAGACAGGAGGTTTTTCCTCCAGGCTATGTTGGACTGCCAACCCGGCATAGCCTTTTGCTGTGGGCACTACAAGAGGAAATAATGCTGATTGCCAGCAGCGGGGTGACCCGGTTCGGACTGCTGGCCCCACAGAACCTTTATATCATGTAAATGCCAGTTCACAAAATGCAGATCCTATTCTACATGAATCGCAGAAAGCAGCCAGTACACACAGCATCACTAACTTGGTGCATCAATGCCAATATTGCCCACGATCATTCACGAATAAGCGTGGCTTGGGTGTGCATAAGCGATCGGCTCACGTAGAAGCGGATAATGCTGCTATTTTTGTCGAGAGATTCAAAAAGCGGTGGTCCCCGGAAGAGCTTAGACTTCTGGCTCGTGTGGAGGCCCAAGGCATCTTGAGAGGGGAAAAAATCATTAATGAATACATTATCTCTCAAGGGCTCGGCGACCGCACTCTTGATTCTATCAAGAGTGTTAAGCGTCGAGCTGATTACAAACACCTTGTCAAAGCTTCTGTTCGAGAACTTCAGAGCGTAAAAAGTCAGAAGGGATCGGGCAGTAGTAACGGCAACGCCTGTGCTCCACCGAACCAAGTTTTGTTGGAGGACCGGATCGGGCTCCCCGGAGAACCGCTCGATGACCTTAACAAACGAGAGACCACGTAATGAGATTAAGCTTGAGATCGAACACATGATCTCTAAGATCGACGCAAGCTCCGGTTACAATGCTAACACTTTAGTAAGTATTGCCCTGCAGTTTTTAAACGGAGTCGATATAGCAGAAGCAATCAATGCGTGGCTTAAGAGTGTGTTTCCACCAATTTCTCGGCGGTCTGGTGATAGTCGGCCGTGAGTGCATATCCCCGTCGATTCGAACGATGAACCATCTTGGCGGATGAGACGAAGAAGGTACACAAGAACTGTTCAAGAGGAATCCTGGGCGTGTAGCCAGAGATCTGTTGGATGGCACAAACAAGTCACGTCTCCCCAGCCTTCAATCTATGGTTGACTACTAGGGACCGATGATGACTTACGAGTCCACGCCATACACGCTAATTACAGAAAATATTGATAGGCCCAAGCCGCAGGACCTCTGGCGCCCCGTCTCACTAGTGGAAATCGAAACGATTAAGGTTCCACTTAAGTCCGCTGTTGGTATCGACGGTGTCACGGCCAGACAATGGCGTAGTATACCGGCAATGATACGTTCCCTTTTGCTCAACATCATCTTGGCAAGAAGGGACTTCCCGATAGAAATATTAGCGAGTAGGATTATATTTCTCCCGAAGAAGCACGTAACCGAAACAGCTGCTGATTACCGCTCAATCAGCATTGGATCCGTCATTGTGCGGCAATTGCACAAGATTCTCGCCATCCGCCTCCGCAACGCTGGTCTGATTGAAATCCGACAGCGTTGTTTGGAGGACGGATGTTCGAAGAATATTCCAGTCCTTGCCTCACTATTGGACGATGCCAGGCGCAAGCTCAGGGAGCTACACATAGTTTCCCTGGACAGCGCTAGTGTGAGTCATGAGGCTGTTATGGCAGTGCTTCGGTAGACAAACGCGATTTGCTCGAAAGCACAAAAGTCTCGGCGTCCACCGCTTGGGTACAATGGGGAATGGCTCTGACCGGATGGGACTACGTCAAATACCATAACGTCAGTGTCAACTCTTTGCCGAAGCAAAAAAAACATTTCGTGGTGTGAGGAGAATCGGCTCGAATATATCGTGTCGTGCCGGCTGTCAGGCAACTGGAACAGCGGCCTACGTTATTCAGTCGTGCCAACGAACCCAAAGCGGCCAGATAATGAGACACAACGCAATCTGCGGAGTGCTACTGTTGAGTATAGTACCTTTATACTATAATTTATACACACACATATATATATATATATATGAGTGTGTGTCGAGAGCCTATGGTAGGGAGCTACAATTGTAGCCATCATGCGTGTGCACGTTCAGTTGGTAGAGAGCAAGCGGCTAGTCGTAACACTTAGAATGTAAGAAATTAATCTAGGATTATAATAAAGAGTTATTTTTAGAGTTTATTAACCCACAACTATTTTATTTAACCCACCTAACATCAACATAGTAGCAGAGCGTGGTTACGATATAAAAGTAAGTGTTTAATTAACATATGTCTAAAGAGATTAATTAAAAATTAAAGATAATAAAAGGAAGAATAAATAGCTGATCAAGCAAGAATTGATGATATTCGTATTCCAATATTTGATGGAGTTAATTATAGTGCATGGAAATTTAAATTTTTGACTTTAATAGAGTATAAAGAATATGATAAGCCTGCAATAAGGAAAAGGTTGGATACAGAAAATGAAGCTAGTTGGAAAAAGTTAGATCTAAAAGCGAAAACGATATTAATTAGTTCTGTATCCGATAAACAATTAGAATATCTTAGTGAGTGTACGACGACGTTTGAAATGATAAATAAATTAGAAACTTTATACACAAGTAAATCAACTGCACTGCAAATAATCAATCGGAATAAGTTAGATAAAATAAAATTGGAAAACTATCACACAGTAGATGAATTTTTCATTGAATTTGAAAAAGCCTGTAATGAGTTTAAACAGGCTGGCGGAAAATTATTAGAAGAAGAGAAAATGAGATATATTATAAAAGCACTTCCATCTAGTTATGCACATATTGGAGATTTTATTGATTTGGTGCCAGAAGATCAAAAGACTGTTGATTTAATAAAATCTAAGATTCGAGAAAAGAAGATAAATGCCAATGATAGTGAAAATAAAATAAATACGAGTACATTTAATGTTAAAACTAAAGGTCAATGTTTTAACTGTGGCAAAACAGGACATCATATAAAAGATTGCTGGCATAACAAACAAAGACAATATCAAAAGTCATCGAGAGGACAAATGGGGTCTCGCAGAGTCAACACGTACAGAGATCGAGGAAGAGGTCATGAACAACAACAGAAATCATCGCACGAATCCTGGGCAACACAGGTAGTTCAAGGAAATGTAAACCAGTGTAGTGAGAGTGAAAACGAGAATGAGAACATTATAGAATAGTTACTTGATAGTGGTTGCACAGATCATATCGTAAATGATCAGAAATATCTATGTGATATAACAGATTTGAGAAAACAAATAGAAGTTATCCTCCCAAATGATAAAAAGTTAAAAGCTACTAAGATAGGAAGCGTAAATACGGTGTTCAAAACGTATAACTATGAAACAAATGTTGAATTAAAAAATGTATTTTTTGTAGAAGGGATAAAAAGAAATTTATTAAGCATATCGAAAATAACCGAGAAGAATAAAGTAGTAGCATCTGGTAAATATGCAAAAATTTATAATAATTATCATAAATTAACAGCAGTAGCAGAAAAGACTGATGGTTTGTATCATATGACTAGCTTTATACGTAAGAATAATAAGGATAATGTTTACCCAAATTCTGTTAAAATAACAAGTAAAGAAAAATGGCATAGATAGAGCACTTGGCCATATAAATTTTAGGTATTTAAGTAAACTAGTAAGGGATAAAATGCTCGATGGGTTACCAGATAAGATAGAAAAAGGTTTTGTGCAATGTATAAATTGTAAGCAAAGCAAAATGGCTAATGTACCATTTGAAATAAGCGGACTAGGTCAAAAGAAATATTAGAGGTAATTCACACAGACTTAAATGGGCCTCATAGGACTCCTGGTTACAAAGGAGGAAGATATTTTGTAAGTTTCATTGATGATTATTGTAGATGTACTAAGATATATTGTATTAAAAGTAAAGATGAGACAGCTGATTGTCTAATTGAATTTGTAAACTTAGTAGAAAACCAATTCGGTAAAGGTATAAAAAAATTAAGGTGTGATAATGGTACAGAGTACTTAAATAAGAGAATTTATGATTTCGTAAAAAGTAAGGGTATTGAGATATTAAATTGTCCCCCATATGTTCATGAACTCAATGGAGTAGCAGAAAGGTACAATAGGTCAGCAATGGACATGGGCAGATGCTTAGCAAGAGAAGCAAAAGTTAATATTAAGTATTGGCCTGAAATAATGAAAACGGTAGAAAACGGTATTTGAAAAATCGTACGATAGCCAATACGCTGGAAAATAAAACTCCTTATGAGATTTTCTTTGGTACAAAACCAAATATTAAACATTTAAAAATATACGGAAGTAAGGTTTTTGTAAGAGTCCCAGAAGTTTTAAGAAAAGGAAAATGGTATGATAATTCAAAATTAGGGATTTTGGTAGGGTAAAATCATGATAGGTACAGAGTTCTAGTCGATAATAAAGTTTTAGATGCAAGACATGTTGAAGTAATTGAAAATGAGAATGATTTGATTTATGGTGAAAATTGAACCAAAGACAGAAACGAAAAGAATGAAAATGAAAAATTTAATTTTGTAAATTTAGAAAATGGTACTCCTATTTCTGTGCAAACCAAGGAGGAGCTTAGAGATAGTGATAAAGATAAGAATAATGAAGTAGAAAAAACTAATGAGAAAATTGGTAAAGTAAAAGAAAGTAATGAGTGGAAAAATGAAAGCAATAGAGACCCAGAGAGTGTATCACAGAGAACAAGAAATAAGGTAAAAAGATTTGGAGATCCTACAACGTATTGCATCTCTGTAAACTATATGGATATAAATGTACCTCAATCATTTGAGGAAGCATTAAATTGCGAGGAACATGAGAAATGGGAAGTAGCGATGAAAGACGAAATTAAGAATATAAATGAAAACAAACCTGGGTTTTAGTAAATAGGAAAAATAGTAAGAATATTATTGATACCAAATGGGTATATACTAAAAAGGTGAATGGTAGATTTAGGGAAAGATTGGTTGCCAGAGGGTTTAAACAGAAAAATGCAATTGATGATATTTAAGCTCCTGTAGCGAGCAATCAGGCTATAAAGTTTTTGTTATCTTTCTGTTGCATTAATGGATTGACAATTGAAGTAGTAGACGTAGATTCAGCCTTCTTGTATGGAGATGTAATCTCAGAGGTATACATTGAACAGCCTAAAGGTTTTAGTGATGGCACAGATAGAGTTATGAAATTAGTAAAGTCAATGTATGATCTAAGTGAGAGTCCACGAGATTGGTATAGATGTTTTATTAAGTATGTAGAAAGCTTAGGATTTAGGACAAATGGTATAGAATTATGTTTATATGTACACGGTACAGGAGATAATAAAGTCTACTTAATGAATTATGTTGACGATATAATAATATGTTGTAAAAATAAAAATAAAATTAAAGTTATTGTAAACTTTACAGCACATAAGATTTCATAAGACCGTTACTTTTAATAGTGGACAATTCTTAATAATTGTAATAACCCTTTACCGTAAGATACATGACTCATAAGAAGGGTCATCATAACTAACATAAGAACCGACAAAACTGAACTAAACTCCTTCACTCTCCTCTATAACTCTTCTATAACTCCTCTGGCCGTATTCCCCGTCTGCCCTTTTATACCTTTTCATCGAACGACGAAGCATCGGCCTCCCCCACGGGTGACGCATACGGCTTCTGTTCCCCACACTTAATCTTAACAATACCGATATCCTAAATAAACATCCGCACGCACTCACACTAGTGCAGGCGCCAACGTGCACGAACCTGCATGAGACGTTTACATTATTAAAAGATTATTAGGGGAAAAATTTAAAATTAAAGACATAGGAGAAATTAAAGAATACTTAGGTATAGAGATAGACTATAATATAGAGAAGAATGAAATGAAATTAAGTCAAAGTAAATATATAGAAAAGCTAGCAGATAAATATGATGTAGTAAATAGTAAGTGTTATAATACCCCAATGGAAACAAGATTAAATGTAGAAAAACCGGATTGTTGCAATGAAAATATTATGTATAAAAACCTACTAGGGGCCTTGTTGTATATTAGTTCGGGCACAAGGCCAGATATAAGTTATAGTGTAAACTACCTTAGCCGATTTCAGAATTGTTATACGAGTACACATTTTAGATATGCTTTGAGAATCTTGAAATATTTATATGGTACCAAAGATTTAAAGTTATGTTACAATAAAAATGAGAACTATGAGACTGTTGATTGTTATGTAGACGCTGATTGGGCAGGTGATAGTTCAGATAGAAAGTCAACAACAGGATATGCGATTAGATTATATGGAAACTTGATCTATTGGAAATCGCGAAAACAGAAGTGCATTACCAAAGCGTCAACATATGCCGAATATGTAGCATTATCGGAATTGGTAA
Source organism: Polistes fuscatus (assembly GCF_010416935.1). NCBI lineage: Eukaryota > Metazoa > Arthropoda > Insecta > Hymenoptera > Vespidae > Polistes > Polistes fuscatus. The sequence goes on along the minus strand of NW_025113123.1, from coordinate 133,463 downwards.
CTGAAGTAAAATATAAAGGAACTACTAAAAGTATTTGAAATTGAAATGGAAAAACCGATTAAAATATACGAAGATAATTCAGGGGTAATAAATATTGCAAATTACGGTAATTTTACGAAAAACTCAAAACACATTGAAATTCACTATCACTATGTACATGAGAGTGTAGAACAAAAGATTATCGAGGTACTCAAAGTAGAATCCGAAAAAAATCTAGCAGATATGTTTACAAAAGCGTTATGTAGAGATAAGTTTGAAAAATTTAGAACAACTACGTTCCGAAGCTAGAGCTACCAACAACCGGCTCTAACAAGTGGAGGAGGAATGCACGCGCCTTAGACGCGAACTGAGACGCAAAGACGCGATCCTCGAGAAAGTCTCGAAGAAGGATAATATTTCTGGAAATCCTCCAACTAGGGCAGCAACAGCTGTAGTTAAGCAGGCCCAGTCTTTCGCGGAAGAAAGACTGATTGCTGCAAGGAAGGAGGAGAATTTGGACGGCGGGGCGATAGCAAGGATTCTAGTTGAGCTGTCGAAGTCAATTATAGCGATCCAACAGGAGCTGAAAGAGATGAAGGGGGGACGGGGCTCTTACGCCCAGGTCACAGCCTAGCCGCGGGTTGCTCCCCCGCCGCCGACGCCGATGCCTCTGGCCTCTGTCCCGGACAGGGATGGTTTCGTAGAGGTCAGGAGGAGGGGTAGGACTGCTGTGCCTGTCGGGGGGTCCTTGCCCACACGGTCGGATGCCGGGAGGGTTGCCCCCCCTGTTCGTCCTCGCGCGGAGGGACGAAACCCCGTGGTGGAAGAAAAGAAGAAGAAGAAGAAGAAGAACAAGAAAAAAGAATCAGGGAGACTGCAGCGGTGTCTCTCACGTGCGCAGAAGGGGCTTCGTATTTAGAGGCTCTTAACCCCTTCCCGTACTTTAGCGAGTCTGACTCGCGATGAAGATTTTGGCCCAAAAATGCATATCGCGAGTCAGACTCGCGATGAATTACTTGGGCCAAACATAAATATCGCGAGTCAGACTCGCGACGAGATACTTGGGCCAAACATAAATATCGCGAGTCAGACTCGCGACGAGATACTTGGGCCAAACATAAGTATCGCGATTCAGAGTCGCGACCGGATACTTGGGCCAAACATAAATATAAGAAGCCGAGCTCGCGGACTGATTTTTTGCCCGTTATGGTCGTGACGGAATGCTAGTTTCTATCAGTACTTCGTGATAGCTAGACACGACTCGTATCGTTGCTTTCACGAAGCAGTTCAATTATTAAAATTTAAGAAACCCCTCCAAAATGCAAGGTACAAAAGTGCTATATAAAGGTAGTGATAACGAATCTTCTGACAGTGACATAATTATGCCAGTCGCAAAGCGTGTAAGGCGCATGATTACAGATGAGAGTAGTGAAGAAGAAAGTACAACACGACAAGCATGGATTTGGCAAGAAGTACCAAACACACCGATAATTTGGAAGTATTCCGAAAATCATGGAATAGAAGCGTCTGTCTTAAATAATTTAAGCGCCAATCCAAGAATACTAGACCTATTCTTCATTACATTTGATAATAAGTTTTGGGAAATCCTGGTTACGGAAACAAATCGCTTCGCAGATCAAACTCTACACGACGAACGTAAAAAACGGTATGTCGACGACACTTGGTATTCTGTCACTTCAGACGAAATCAAGGCCTATTACGCACTCTGTATATTAATGGGTCAAGTAAAGAAATCAAATATTCAACTTTATTGGACTAGAAGAGGTGTATTAGAAACGCCAATATTTAGGCAAACGATGCCTTTTAAAAGATTTCGACAAATTTCGAGATTTTTACATTTCTCCGATAATGAAACTGATAATAGTAAAGACCGACTTCGCAAAATAAGACCTGTAATTAATTTTTGGAATCAAAAATTTAAAGAAATTTACACACCGAGTGAATATGTTAGCATAGATGAATCCCTTATGAAATATAAGGGGCGTTTAGCGTACAAACAGTTCAATCCGTCAAAAAGAGCTCGGTTCGGAATAAAAATTTACAAATTGTGCGAGGCAAGTACCGGTTTCTGTTATCAATTTAAAATATATACCGGCCAGGACAAAATTGATCGAAACGATAGTGAGTCGGAGAACGTTACGATAGAGTTGTCAAAGTCTATAATTAACAAAGGATATACTTTATTCCTGGATAACTGGTACTCTTCACCCAACCTGTTTCTAAAATTACACCAGCGAAAGACAAACGTTATCGGGACCGTACGCAAGAACAGAAAAAATATGCCACAGGACTTGCAAAAGCATATTTTGAAGAAAGGAGAATTTATGTGGAGATCTTGCAATAATTTGATAGCTCTGCGATGGAAGGACAAGCGCGACGTTTATATGCTCTCCACAAAACACAAAACTATAGAGATGGTCGAGGAATCAAACAAACAATTACAGAAAGTAATGAAGCCAAAATGTATTGTAGAATATAATAAGGGTATGGGTGAAGTTGATCGTCAAGATCAGGCGTTAGCATGTTTCCCAATAATGAGAAAAGCCATGAAAGGATACCGAAAGCTGTTCTTCTACATATCAGATATGGCTCTGTTTAATACCTATATTATGCAGAAAACAATTTACAGTCGAAAACGGGAGACTTATGTTGATTACCGTGTAAATATAGCCAAGGCAATTCTACAAATTGTTAAATTACCGGACAACAAAATGCGTGGGAAATCATCAGTTGAAACACCCCTTCGACTCTAAGCTCGATATTGGGCTCATTTCCCCAAAAATATAGATCCGACACCTCGGAATAAGCATCCAACAAGGATGTGCAAAGTCTGCTATAAACAGAAAATTCGAAGCGCAACGAAGTGGGAATGCGCGAAATGTAAAGTAGCTTTACATCTGCCAAAATGTTTTGAGAAGTATCATACCATGGAGGATTTCTAGAATTGTACGTATTTCCTTTTTGGATATTCAGACAGTTTTATGATTAAATTCTTTTAAATAATATACCATTTACTTTTAGGTGTAGTATTATTATATTTCTCAGAGGACCAAACTATTATACATATCCTACAATATTATATACAAAATATAATAAATTTATAATATCATAAAAGTAAAAGCGTAAGAGTTTACTTCCTCAACAGCTGTATCGCGTAAAATTCACTATACCACAGGTATCGCGGGCATCTACATTTCGGTTCGTATTGCGACTGTTCACGAACATCAGTGTGGTCTGTTTAGCGCGCGTCGATGTGTACCGCTTGGGCCCGAGTTTCGTCGAGCTAAATGGCACGGGAAGGGGTTAAGAAGGTTGAAACCTGCGTCAACCTGGAGGAGATAGGTGCCAAGGGGCTCTCCTATATGCGCGGCCTGACCGGATCGTTCATATGGCAGGTCAGGGGGAAGGATGCCAACGAGAAGGCCGACAAAGTCGCGCAGGCGATGAGGGGAGTCCTGCCGGAGGCGAAAATTTCTAGGCCTCATAGGTCTAGCCCTATCAGGCTGGTTGGGATCTACCCGACAACCACCCTGACGGCCGTCAGGTGCGGGCTGTTGGAGGTTAGGGCGGGATATGATTCCAATCTTATCAGCATGTGAGATATTCGTCTGGGCAGGGGTGGTCGTTACGAGGCCACCGTTGTGGCCCCGACGACACTTTGCCAGGCTGCCGTAGAAAAGGGTAGCATTTTAGTGGGGTGGAGCAGGATCCGGGTGTTCCCGGTCAGATCCAGACCCCTTAGGTGCGACAGCTGCCCGGCGAGGGGTCACGTGGCGGCCTCTTGTCCAGCGCCGAGCGTCAGGATGGGCGTTTGTTTTAGATGCAGGGAGCCGGGGCACGTAGCCAAGGACTGTGGGGACAAACTGAAGTGCCCGATTTGCGTAGAGGCAGGGCGCTCCCAAACCTCGCACAGGGCTGGGTCCTGGGAGTGTCCACTGGTGCCTCTTATCAGGGGGAGGGACATTATCCTGGGGGTGGCCGCCGGTCGACAGGACACATCAGGACGTGTCATGAACGTTCCGGGTAGTGCGGGCGAGAAAACGATAACGGAGACAAAAACCAAGAGTGTTGTGGTTAGTGCGGGTTCGGGTGCGGATCCGAGTGCGAACGATGACATGGAGGTCGAGCAGGCGGATCCTGCCCCTCCATGTAGCTTAGACAGGCTGAATTAAGCTGCCACTATGGCTACGGTTGTACAGGTCAACCTTAATCATGCGCGTCGCGCCCAGGACTTGTTGGGCCGGCGGATGAGGGAGACTGGTGCGGCCATCGCGATAGTGTCGGAGCCGTGGTAAGTCCGTCCCGGGAATGAGAAATTGTTCTCATCCCTGGGGGGGTCGCCCCTCTCTGCGTTTATTGTGGGCAAAGGCGGAGGAACCTGTAGCCTGGTGCGTCGGGGTCTGTTTTATGTAGCCGTTAAGTTGGGGGACTCGCTGGTAGTTTCAGTCTACTTTCCTCCCAGCGAGAATATCAACAGTTTTGGTAGACTCCTTGATGAGCTCGAAGAGCTCTTAGGTACATTTCCTGCCCTTCCGGCGCTGGTTGCCGGGGACTTTAATGCCCGGTTCACTAGATGGGATCCGGAAGGCAGATGCAGCCTAAGGGGTGAGTTGCTCTGTATGTGGGCTAATAGGTTGAACCTAAGCCTGGGTAACCAGGTTTGCAACCCCACGTGCGTTCGGCCGCAAGAGTCGAGCGTTGTAGACCTTAGGTGGGGATCTCCGGCAGCTAGTGTCCGCTTATCGGATTGGAGGGTGGATGAGGCTGAGTCCCTTTCGGACCATTTGTACATAACATTTAGGTATAGTCACGAGGCTACAGGCTTCCGAAGCTTTCGCTCAAGCGACAGGATATTCCCTAAGTGGGATGCGAGCGTTGTGGACGAGGATAGGCTCGCTGCAGCCCTCGTATCTGGTGAGTGGTCACTTGCGGTAACTGCTCATAGTGACAACGTGCGGGATTTAGTAAAGTGGGTGCGGGATACTCTTCTTAGTGCTTGTGACATTTCAATGCCAAGAGTGAGAACAGCTTTGAACAGGAGATACACTGTACTGCGGTGGTCGCTTGAAATCGCGGTCCTACGGGGGACGACTACGGCAGCGAGAAGGCGCTACCTGAGGGCCAGGCGGGGCGGTGATCCGGTTAGGATTAGGGCGTGCCTCGAGGACAGAAGGGAGTCGAGGAGGAACTTTGTCCGGGCAATCAGAAGGGCCAAGGCTTTAGCCTGGAATTACTTTCTACTTACCATAGAGGAAGATCCCTGGGGGAGGCCCTATAAACTTGTTATGGTCAAGTTATGGGCTCGTAGTGTTCCCCTGACTGAGGCATTGGGTCCTCCTCTCTTAGCACGGGTCGTGGCGGCGCTGTTTCCGGGAGGCGAGCGACCAGTTGCTCCAAATGTTAAAATTAGGGAGCCGGATGATATTGTCGTCACTGCGGAGGAGGTTTGTAGGATTGCCCAAAGATAGGCTGCGGGAAGGCTCCGAGTCCTGACGGGGTTCCTGGTTTGGTTGTGAAGAAAGCAGCTGTGCACTGTAGTGAAGGACTGGCGGACTGTTTTACTGTGTTGCTGAGAAGAGGAATCTTTTCGCAAGCTTGGAAGAAGGCCAAGCTTATTTTGATAAAGAAGAAATTTGACTCAAGTGCCGATATGCCCAGCTTGTATAGGCCGATATTCCCGCTGGATGAAGTAGGTAAGCTTTTTGAGAGAATCGTCGTCTCCAGGGTGAGCGAGTTTATAGAATCCAGAGATGTGCTTTCTCCGCTGCAGCATGGCTTTCGGGCTGGTTTTTCTACCCTCGGAGCTATTGAAGAAGTTAAAAACTATATACAGGAGTGCGTGAGTAACGGACGGGTGGGTGTTCTCGTTTCCCTCGACATTAGCAACGCGTTTAACTCGCTCCCCTGGGAGATAATTATAGCTTCTATGGAGGAGAGTGGCTTCCCTATCTTCCTAATAAACGTTATAAAGGATTATTTGTGGGACCGGCTTCTGTCCTTCATCGGAAGGCAGGGCTGTGTACATAATGGAAGGGTGACGTGTGGAGTTCCGCAGGGCTCAATCCTAGGCCCCACACTCTGGAACATTGTATACGATCGGGTCCTCCGGGTCCCGCTGCCGGGGGGGTCCAGTGTTGTTTGCTATGCAGATGACACGGCCCTCCTTTCAGCGGGGCGGGACCTATCTCATGCGATAATAGCGGCCGAACAGAACCTACAGGTCCTTGTTAGAGAGATTGAGGGATTGGGCCTTAAGGTGGCGTCGCAGAAAACGGAGGCAATGGCCTTCCCTGCCTCTGCCTTCCGCAGACGCAGGATTTCTCCCCCCCCCTGCTGTTAGACTCAGGGGGTCTTGTATTGCGGTGAAGCCAAGTGTCAAATACCTGGGCATAATTTTACATTCTAGGATGACATTTAAGCCCCACTTCGAGGCTTTGATCCCGAAAGCGGAGGGTATCCTTTGGTCTATTGGGAGGATCCTTCCGAACCTCCATGGACCAAGGGAGAAGAAGCGGCTTCTCTACGGCAGCGTAGTCCATTCGGTGCTCCTTTATGGTGCTCCGGTTTGGTGGCGCGCTGTTGTGGAGGATTAGAGATTCAGGCGGGCTGTCCGGGCCCTACAGAGGAGGGTGGCGATCAAGGTGTGTTGCGCCTATAGGACGGTTTTTTTCCATGTGGCAATGATGGTCGCGGGGATCATTTCCCTCCATCATCTGGCACCGCAGCTGGCAGATGTATACACGGCGGTCAGGGAGGCGGAGGATCCCGTTTCCCCTAGCACGAGGACCGCGCTGGGAGCCATTGCCAAGAGGAGGGAAATTGCTTCATGGAAGGAGGAAGAATTAAATCTTGTTGGAACGACCGGGGCAACGGGGGTGCGCGTGAGGGCAGCCATTGCTTGCAGGTTAGGGGAGTGGGTTGGAAGGCCGTTTTCCCTAGAAACGACTTTCCACACAACTCAGCTGATGATTGGGCATGGCTGCTTCCCCGCGTACCTACATGGGATAGGAAGATTAGACTCTCCGCAGTGCTTCCACTGTGACGCGGACAGGGACGATGCGGAACACACCTTGATCGAGTGCCCGGCGTAGATGGATGCCAGGGATTTTTTTGTCAGGGAGTTAGGGTGGGTGCAGCCTACCCTGCCTGGGATAGTCAGGATATTCCTGGATAGCCCGGAGGCGTGGGCTGCATTCCAGTCCTTTTCAGGACTTGTGATGAGGGCCAAAGAAGATTCTGAGAGAGAGAGAGTTAGAGAGAATGGAGAAGTGCGAATCAAAGAAGAGTGCGTTCGAGGCCGCAAAGGAGACCAGCTCCTAGGCAGCCCCCCCGGGCGAGGCTCCGGGCAGCTCCGGCGGCGCATGACCTGGTCTAGTGCGTCGCTTCCCCCTCAAAGTACATTTGGGCATGCTGATGCATGGGGTAAGTGAACTAAGCAAGTGCATCTTGGGATGGATGGCTGGGTTTTTACATATATATATATATATATATATAAATAGGATAAGATGCGCCTCCGGTAGACCGTAGAGGAGCAGTAGCTATTAAGTGTGTTGTTTGGATGTAGCTATTATGCGTGTTTGTTTGGATGTTCTAAATGTGCCTGGACAATTCAACTTTCATGAAATAAATGAGGCTGATATTAGGCGGAACTTAAAAAGGATTATTACTACTGTTGTGGGTCCAGATGGTTTATCTATTAAATATTACAAGCTTTTACTTAATTATTATCTGCCCTCAATTGTGGACTTATTCAATAATTCAATATTGTTATGTCAATTTCCTCAACAGTGGAAGCAATCAATTATTTTGCCTTTGCCAAAAATTAAGTCTCCGCAGTCATTTAATGATTTAAGACCAATATCTATTTTGTGCACATTATCTAAAGTTTTGGAGCGTTGTGTCTATGATCAACTCATTAGGCATATTAAGTTTAATAATCTATTAGATCCGTATCAGACAGGCTTCCAGGAAGGAATGGGCACTCAAACTGCTATTATTCGTCTTTGTGATGATATTCGACTGGGAATTGATGATAAATTAATTACGATTGCAGTATCATTTGATTTTACTAAAGTTTTTGATTGTGTGGATCATTTACTACTCTTACGAAAACTTAAGGACTTAAATTGTTCATCTGATGTCATCAAATGGTTTTGTTCCTATCTAACTGAGAGATGTCAAGCTGTGAAGCTAAAGAACAAAATATCTGCTTGGAAATATCGTCGTTGTGGTGTTCCGCAAGGCAGTGTTCTTGGTCCACTATTATTTGCCCTGTTTGTTTCAGACTTAGGAAGTCTAATTAGCTGCAAACAACTCTTCTACGCAGATGATCTCATTATTTATTTAACTTGTTGCCTTTCAGATATAGAGAGAGCTGTGAATGAGCTTAACGAAATAATTACGTTAATAATCAATTGGTGTATGAGGAATTCCCTTAAACTAAATGCTTATAAAACAAAGGCTATAATTTTTGAAGTCCTCAACATGTTAACAACTCTGTATGTATTAATGCTCCGAAAATCAAAGTAGAACAAGTAGTTATTGATTACGTCCGATCAATTAAATACTTAGGAGTTATTTTGGATGATACTTTGTCTTGGCATCAACAAGTCATGTTGATTAGTAATCAAGCAATGAGTTGCTTGTCCCGGTTGAAAATGAACAATCATTTGTTTAATATGACTATGCGTAAAAGATTAGTTGCCACCTTAATATTATCAATCTTTGATTATTGTTCAGCAGTTTATACAAATATCTCAGGAACGTTACAAACTAAATTACAAGGAAAGTTTAACGCTTGTATTCGCTTTATCTTTCGTTTGCAACGATATCAGCATATTACTCCGTTTAGAAAAGCTTTAGGATGGTTTAATTTACAAGGTCGACGTGACTTCTTAATGGCCTGCATAGTATACAAAATGTTGCGTCTTCAGCACGACAAAATATTAAGAACGAAAGTTAGTATTCTTACTTCTGTTCGTGGTCGTGCTGTCAGACAATTGGATGTATTATGTTTACCTTATGCAAGAACCAGGACTTATGACAAATCATTTTTGGTTACTGCTGTTCGTATGAGGAATCAACTACCGGAAGATATCGTAGCTCTAAGTGACTATAAAGAATTCAGATTAAGATGTTATACCTACTTTATTGATAGAGATATTCAGCGTGTTTTGTGACTTACGATTTAATTTAATTTAATTTTTTTTTTTAAACCATATGTTTATTGCTTTCAACCAATACTACTATACTACTATTATAAATTATTATACTTTTATTTATTATTTACTATTTTCTTTTTACATTTATCTACTTACTGTGCGTTACTACTAATATAATGATAAGTTTCATAATAATTACATAATTTTAATTTCCGTTTTGTTTTATCTATACATTACATTGTACTATACTGTAATTAATGGCTATTAGGGAGCCTAGGCTCTAGGGTCAATAAAATATTATTAAATAAAATAAAATAAGTTTTATATGTGTGATGATTGAATGGATGAGAGCATGGTGAACCGGCCAGGCTCACCGGGATGGGAGAGTTCGCGTGTTTGCATTGTGTTTTCTTTCACTAATCCGCTTCTCCCATCCAAACGCGAGTTAGTATTAAGTATCAGGTTGGTTTTTTTCGTCGGTAAAAATCCGACACTCCCTTGGGTACCGGGCCCAGGGGACCTTTTAAAGGTTTTTCCCCTGACGAAAAAAAAAAAAAAAGGGTTGCGTTGGGGTTGCGTCGGGGATGGAGTCTCGTTTGTGTAATTGATGCCCAAGTGGTCAGTGAAGCTATGGCCTAAGACGGTGCACACGTGAGAAAGTACGCGTACTACGCCGAAAATGAGGATCTAAGATTTGAAGTCGGCAGTATGTACAATATTCGACCATCAGACATTCAATTCCACACTTTTACGCTCTCGTCGTGCGGAATAAGGTTTTTTAAATTTTCGGATGTGGTCTGTTGGCGACCCCAAAGCAGCGGGCAGAGGAAAGATCAATAGCAAGCACTGCCGGGCTTGCTGTAATGAGACAGAGACGGTAAACCACATTATGCAAACGTGTCATCAGACTAATGGTGAATGAGTGTCCCGGCACAATGCTATCGTCTCGTATATAAAACGTGTGATGACGAGAAAGTATGACAATGTCGAAGAAGAACCGCAATTTCGAACTTCTGCGGGTCTCAGAAAGTTAGACCTAATTGCAGTGAAAGTGTCTAAAGCTATCGTAGCGGATGTTTAGTTTGTGGGTGAAAAGAGAAAATTGGCAGTAGAACATGCTGGGAAGACAGGGAAGTACGCTGGCTTAAAGGCAGAGATCCAGGCAAGATATGGCGTGAAAAATGTGTTATTAACATTGATCACCCTGTCGTGCCGGGGATTATGGAGCCGTAACAGCATAGATGACCTCTTTCGAACGAACATCCTGAGGAGGTCGGAACAGAAAATACTGTCATTTCGCGTTTTCATCGACGGGATGGCTTGCTAAAATATGTTCGGCCGATCTACCACTGTACGTAGGGGAATGCCTCCCAAGGTCTGGAATCGAGTAGTGCATTAGTAGCTGCTGGATCGTTTTACGGAACTGCCTGCCATCTCAAGCATAAAGTGCGATGCGGTTTGTAGTCGGTAAGGCCGGAATAATCCGGTCAGCTCGAAACTAGTTGTAACAACATCTGCAAGTATGCGTAACGAATTTTTCCTACCCTTAAAAAAATAAAGTCAAAAAGATAACAAAATGCCTTTTCATGTAATTATTATCTAATTTGTGAGAGATTATAGTTCAGCAAGCAGCTATCTCTTACAAGGGGACCTTACACTGGGACCCCCACAAATCTTAACGAGCTTTGGTATATTAGTAGTATACTTTTAGGGTGATATCGTGCTAAAGGGTTTTTTCAAAATGCCGAGCCTTTTTTGAGAAGAAAGGTTTTGAAGTTTTAATTTTTGTTTTATATATGTTTATATTATATTAATTTCGACCGCGTATCAAGTGGCGTGATAGCGTCAGTAGTATCGTTCTCGCTTCTCGCGCCGTTAGTCAGTGTTCGATCCTTCGTGGAGGAAGCTTTTTTAATAATTTTTTTCTATCTGTTTTTTAATTTTTTTTTTATATTTCTTAATTTTTTAATATATACAGGAAAGAGAAAATTATTTATTACAAAAAAATTAGAAATAATAAATTTTTTAACATCTTGCGCAGATAATAAAGGAAAATAGATTACTTGAATTACAGTTAACATTTTATTTTTTAACAGGTATATAAAAATAGATAAGTCTTCAATATACTAACAAATAACATTCGTATATATTCTAATCATTAGCAATTTCATGTATAATTTTTTTATTTCTATGAGTTTTAACATTTATTTTAAATCTATTATTATTTAATAGACGCAGGTTCCATAGTGATAGTTATTGTAAAAGCATTCAAAACAATAAATTTTTTCACATCTCGCGCAATTAATGAAAGATGACTTGTTACATAAACAACGATTTTTTAAAAGATCTGTTGGAAAACAAACCTGATGAACGTTTAAAAATATTTCTCTTTCATTTGGTTTTAATAAGGCATGAACTTAATACTATATCTACATGAAATTGTTAATGATTAGAATATATACGATTGTTATTTGTTAGTATATTTAAGATTTATCTATTTTTATATACCTGTTAAAAAATAAAATGTTAACTGTGATTCAAGTAATCAATTTTCCTTTATTATCTGCGCAAGATGTTAAAAAATTTATTATTTCTAATTTTTTTTTGTAATAAATAATTTTCTTTTTCCTGTATATATTTAAAAATTAAGAAATATGAAATAAAAAATTAAAAAACAGATAGAAAAAATTATTAAAAAAACTTCCTCCACGAAGGATCGAACACTGACTAACGGCGCGAGAAGCGAGAACGATACTACTGACGCTATCACGCCACTTGATACACGGTCGAAATTAAGATAATATAAACATATATAAAACAAAAATCTAAACTTTAAAACTTTTTTTCTCAAAAATTGCTAGGCATTTTGAAAAAACCCTTTACCACGATAACACCCTAAAAGTATACTACTAATATACCAAAGCTCGTTAAGACCTGTGGGGGTCCCAGTGTAAGGTCCCCTTGTTAGTGGTTCTCGCTATTAATATCTTCCTTTGGAGAAGAAGCCACAGCTGCCTCTGCGATCAACGTTCCTGAGAATTGCCCGCCCTCTTGATAGGATTTTGTCAGCACAAACGACAAAAAAGTCTCGGATAAAAACGGATATGCACTTCAGCCGGAAAGCTGTCTGGCTTTTCCGGTCCGACAACGTCCCGCACTGAGGAGACTGGACTAAAAGGACCATACACCTATAGATATCCAGAATGTGGTCGTCGGTCTTTTTAATCTTTTAGAGGAAAGGGAGTACACGTACAACGAGCCCACAAAAACTGGAATGATGACAAGCTAATTAATGTAATAAGGGACAAGAAAACACCTTGGAGCACTGAAGATCTGGCCCTTGTGGCACGTCGTAAAGCTCCGATGATTTTTGAAGGTAAAATATTCGTTTATCAGGAACTAACGACATTGTTCAGAAATAGGACTCTTGAGTCTAATAAAGGCCAAAGACGAAACCTAAGGCATAAAGAAAAAGATTTTATTCTCTATTGTAGAGCTCGCACGGATATAACTGACAATAATAATTTACCAGAAATTAGCAAATCAGGAGACGTGGAATGCCTAAGATGACTAATAAATTATTTAGAGGCGAAATTACATTTCAGTCTACGGATAAACTATTAGCACTAAAATGGATGGACAAAAAAAAGTGCTAATGTTATCAAGCTATCATTTTGCTGAGTTTACGGAAACAAAAAGAAATGATGGTAAAACAGGAATACTAATACAAAAACTAACTGTTATAATAGACTATTATCGCGTTATGCGAGCAGTCGATAAGAATGACATGATTTTAAATTCTATTCATACTGTTCGTAACACTCACAAATGGTATAAGAAATTCCTTTTCCACATGCAGGAACTCTCGATTTACAATGCTTACACACTGTAAAAAATTACGTCCAAAAAGAACATAACATTTGGGAACTTTCATTTACGTCTCATTCGAGAAATTCTATTTAAATATCTAAATGAAAATATTTGGAAGAATAAGTCTTAGGTAGCGGGTAGATACTCAACTATGAACCCGATAGTTAACAGATTTACTTCAGAGACGCGCCCCTGCCTACGCGAGCCTTGGTTTATCTCCTAAGACCATACGGGTGAATTCATTGTCCTATCCCTGACTTTTCTTTCAAACCCACAAATTCTTCTTTCTTAATATCCTATAATTTTATACTCGCCAACCCGTATGGCCAGCGTGGCGAGTTATGGCAAAAAAAACTCTTAACATGCGTTAAGGGAAGCCTATGCTCAATACTGGGCACAAACGGGCTAAAAAAGAAGAAGAAGTCCAGTTGCCAAACTGCATCTAAAGATAATTTCTTAAGATTGGTTTCAAGACATTTTCCATCCAAATATAACAATCCCACAGCAAAGCAGCAGGACAATCGGCGTAAATGTGTGGTTTGCAGCAAACATAAGCGAACCGAAACACGAATCGAATGTAAAGACTGTAACGTTGGATTATGTATTGAACCCTACTTTAAATTTTATCATACAAAGGAAAATTATGAAAAATTGTTAAAGATTATCTAAAATTCATAAAGATTGTTAAAGATTACTAAAACTGTTGTTATTAATACTATTCTTTGATCGGCACGCCGGGCCAACAGCCTCAAGGACATAAACAACAAAATCGGCTCCGTACACCGCGTTAGGATCGACTCGCGTATCGCGTTATCCGCGATTTCAATCTTCTACCGTCGCGCCGGATTTTTCGAGCGCAATTCATTTCTGAGCGCTCCGCCGCGAAAGAGTTAGAAGGCAAAACGCAGGACATTCCGCCTGAAAAACAATCGATGGTTCGATTCTGGCACACAACTATAACTAGGGATCTAATAATACCCCTGAATAAGAACAAAAGCGGCCGGAGAAAATTGAACTTTGGTCAATAGTATTTCCTGTGAAGATAAAAACTCTTTTTTTGAATTTTCTACCATTCCAGATCCCGACGGACCAACAATTAAACAACTAAAGTCAATACCTCTACATATTCCTACAAAAATATTAAACCTTTTCTTAATATGCAGCAAACTGCCTTCAAACTTTCTTAAATCTAAGACCACCTTAATACCAAAAAAGGATTGTACAACCAATCCGGAAGACTATAGACCGATAAAAGTTCGGTTCATTTTAACAAGGACTTTCTATAAAGTTCTGGCGAGACGATAAACTAATCGAATCGTTCTTAACGAGCGACAGAAGGCTTTTAGGCACATCGATGGATGCGCATGTAACATTTGTAACCTCGATATATTTCTACGCTATCACAGAAAATACTTCAAAACATTTCAAATGGCATCCATCAAAGTAACGGAGGCATTTGTAAAAGAGTCACCTTGTGAGACATTGTAAGAGAGTGTAGGAAATCCATTACATCGACCAGGTGGGTTGGTGCGGGTGTGACTGGCGTCCCTATCAGAGACTAAATCCAATACTGTCACTACACCCGCATAAATTGTCTCCCGATAAATTGTCGTCCGACCAGAGTCCGCACTTCCCGCGGTCAGAGACTCGGTCGATCAGACATTAACTGCCGAGCGGAATGCGGCTAAATGAAGACAGCCGCGCATTTAATCCAATCTTGTTTTCGGACTAACATAGGCAGGATTAGGCTGCGCAACACAGTTAGCACAACTCTTGCAGATAATTTGCAGTTGCGGAAAATGGAGATATCAATAGAACCTCGTCTGAGAACGGAGGTTGGCGTAAGGAAGTCGGATCTTTTAGTCAAGATCGAAGACAGAGGCTTCATTGTGGATGCACATCCTATTCCTCCGTTGCTGTCATATCCTGTACCTTGTCGGGACAAAGTGCATGGAACGGAGCATCGGCACAATTTCTTCGATTACAGTTCGGCAACTACCTGAGGCTTCTATTTGAAATAAAAACGAGAACCCTACAAAAGTCCCATACAAACTGGACCAGTTTGGTATAAATGAAAACTAGAGCGCCGTCCTGACGCGATGTGGTAGGTTGAGCTAAAGGACCCAAATCATTCCCTCTGAGTAACCTGCATTAAGAAAGCCTAATTAAGCAGTAGGAAATACGGCTGTCCTGTGTATTCGAACGTGACACGGGAGAATATGGGTTTTTAGTGGATAAACCCTTGATTGATTGGGGAGTCCCAAACTACCGTGACAATCTCTTAAGAGTCCCCCAGGATGCCTATAAAAGTTTTTCCCACCTACCAACAACAACAAAAATAGCCAAATGCCTGGAGTAACTATGTCTCTCTAGCAAAAGTAGTAGACGGCGGCGATGCTGCATCTCTCGGTTTTATTTAGGTGACAAAGTGCTATCACCACGCACATATGGAAATCTCGTTAGACTTGCTGCTACGTCAATAACGGGGAACTCCACTCTCTCCTACCGACTATACGGGGCAGTAGTTAGCCTTCGAAACGAGAAAATATCATTTGCGTTTGCTTGTTCCGGGATAGCTAATCTCGTGGACAGCATATTCCATTTATGACGCAGCTACTAGTGGTGCTAGCTGGATTTACAAGGACCAGACGTTAAGAGTCCAACGAAGTGAAAGACAGGGAGTTGTCTGTAATGGCCTGGAAACCATAGAGTGTAGGGTATACCGAGTTTCGTTGTTTGCTCGTTAGCTCTTTTAAGGGCTGTCACTTGAAGGTGTCATCCCGAATCATAGGTACAAAAATCCAAGTCTAGTCTTCCTAGAGATCATAGTTTGGCAAGTAGCCTTCTTTTCGTGGGTCCCGCCATAAGTATCTTCGGGAAAACTAAGAACTACCGCTTCGCCACTCGTCACGGGTTATAACCCAGTTTCTTCCCAGCCTGAGGGTGTGACGAGTTGAAAACGATCCATTTTTTTGATGGTTTTTCTCGATCCTGTACACTCACTGCACTCATCGCCATGCCAAGCACACCATGTCTCCACTCAAGTTGACAATACAGAGCTGTAAAACCTGCTCACCAAATCATGGGTACAAGAAGAGTTACCATCCGAAACTGCAAGTGCACTAACTCCAGAATAGAAAGAGCGAGAATTTATGATGATTTACTGGGAAAATCATACTCTGCAACTCACCATTGCTTGCAACGAACACTCAAAAGGCTCCAGCGAGATGACCAGTATCGTCAACTATATACCTCATTCGTGGAGGAATATGAAAAACTTAGTTACATGATTATCATCTCTGGCAACTCAGTGAAGTCGGCGCGAAAAGGAGAGTCCAACATTTGTGAGACTGTTGGGGGATGACCTTGGCACCAGATGCTTTACAACTATCTGGAGGGTTGAGGGTCCCATCCAATAGCTCACAAGCAAAGACTCAGCCTCGACCGACATACTACCTGCCAAATCATGGAGTACTCAGGCCAGACAGTAAAACAACCAAGCCTGCGAGTGGTGTTTAATTGCTTCAGCAAAACCGCTTCGGGCTACTAACTCAACGATGTCATGCACACCGGTGAGAACCTACTCTCGGACATCATCGAAGTACTTTTATAGATTCGTTATCACCATCATATCTTCGCCACAGACATCACGAAGATGTACCGACAAATCATAGTGCATGAGAACGATATGGTTTTGAAACGAATTCTGAAGGTCGACAAAGGAACTCAAGGGGATCCATTATCACCTCACCACAGTCACTTATGAAACGAAAGCAGCATTCTTTTTTGCAGTACGAATATTGCTGCAATTGGTTGAGAATGAAGGACACCGCTTCCTGCTAGCTGTGCCCTCACTACTAAAAGGTCGATACGTCGATGACATATTCGGTGGAGCTGACTCAGGCGAGCAACTCATTGAAGATCGCTTTTCAACTCAAGAACCTGTGCAACGCGGAAGGCTTCCCACTTGAAAAATGGCAATTAACAGAGCAAAATTTGACATGGACGTTCTCACCGGCTCAAGAGAACTCAACAGTTATCTCATTTGACCGATTGCACTACCAAAACTTTCGAATTAAGGTGGCTTCCTCGATCTGACTCATTTGCATTCTCAGCTCAATTCACTGACTACTCACAAAAAATCACGAAGCGTCTAATCTTATCTGAGGTAGCACAAATATTCGATCCACTTGGCTTCATATTCCCAGTGACTATTGGAGCCAAATTGCTTTTACAGGAGCTTTGGTTGCATAAGATTAGTTATGACAACACATTACCATCTAACATTGCATAAGATAGTTAAACATCAAAGAACATCTCAAAACTTTGACCAAAGTCTCAATTCCCTGATAGTTCAACACCTGGACCAACTCAACTGTAGATCTCCATGGCTTTTCTGATGCTTCGCTACTAGTGATGTCAGCCGTAGTCTACATCGTTGCCACTTCATCGTCCACAGGCGCTAAATAAACTCTTAGGAACTTCGCAGGAAATTGGTTGAGGAAATAGCGAATAGAAATTTATCTTTTGGCTAGTAAACCCTACAGTGCTTGTTAAAGATACAAGGATTTATAATATATTTGAGGAATTTTGTAAAGCAACGATAGAGAGCTCCACACATAGCCGCATTATGTAACCGAATATTAAGCCATGCCGGCCGCTGTCACGTTGGCGTAACTTTTGCTCCCCAACGGTTATCGGCCGGGGTCACGTACGCGTGACTTCGGCTCAGCGCGGCAACAATGTTTCTACTATGCTTCTATTTTAACTATCCCGATTGTCTATTTTTGACATTTTTTAAGCAAATGCTTGTTCTGTTAGTCTTAGATAGAATTCGCAGCCTTCGTAACTTGAAAGTTTAGATTTACTGGTATAAAATATCCTTAACTCCGCCTGCATGATCGCAGATCAGCGATCATGTTGCCGGTCCTAAGCCAACAATATATAACATGAATAAATTAACGAAGAAGGTTAGACTGACACTAACATTCCTGAAACGAAACAATTTTTGAAATTTGCTATCATAATTGTGGTGACGTCCCGTCAGGCATATCTTCCTTAAATTTTCCACGTTAGAATAAAATTAACTAATAGAGACACATTATTCCAGTGATTTTCATAAAAGTCAACCGAAACCATTTTTAGTAGTAAGTGCAAAAACAATCACAACAGTAGTACTGATAGAGGATTAACTTATCAAACCCACTTTATAAAGAGGGCATAATAATTATTCTTAGAACTCGGCTGATTTTATTAAGACACACATCTATTAGCAATACAGAAGGAACCACGGTGAATCACCGCAAAATTTCCTAAGAATTTCCTAAGAAGAATGTGGCTCCTACCATCAACCCTTGTCTGCCAAAACGTGTTAACCATAAAATACTGCAGGCGATATAGCTGGGAGGATCGGAGAACGTGAAATTTTGGATTGATAGGATCAACGTTCTCCTATCGACTCCAGATCATTGTTGTCGCCATGAGCAAACTGCCATTCACTTAATAAAGAACTCTCAGTTAGAATCTTCACCTATGAAAATCGTTGAAACCGTCGCTAACGCTGGGATATCCGAAGCCTAACATAAACCAGAGCCAACACTTCGAGTCTTTCTCGGGACATAAATATCAAAATAATACTAACCGTTACTCAACCAAAATAATAAACCCAAAACAATTCTGACCTAAAAGAAACGTGTAGAATATTCTCGAACGATTCGAAAGGAAGTATATGGAAAGTTCTCAAAAAGTTTTGATATGAATTCTCGAAACCCAGAAATAACTATAACAATTGTTGAATTACGAATACTCGATGTATACTTGAACGATAAAAGGATAAATGGAAAGGGGAACTATAGAAATATTGTTCAAGAATAATTAAAAAGGGATTATTATAGGAATATCATCGAAATTAATTAAGATTCGAATATAGCAATAAGGAAAATTACGGCATGTTATAGGAACGAGCGATGAAAATATGTAAAAGAATTATTAAATAAGACTTAGATTTTAAGAATAAGAAACTGTATTAATTATCTACAAAATATCAAGGAAAACACGTAAGCATTCATAAGAATGTTCTAGAAACGGTGATTCATCAAGAAGGCTTGGATTGGTTTGCGTCAAAAGGTTGGGGAAAGGACCATCCCCTCCACAACAGGTTTTCTGGTCCCTATAAAGACTAGGAGGGCTTTGCCCTCACGCCAGCATTCTGACTTTTGTTTTCCAGTTATTAGCTTGCATTCCGATTTTTAGTAATTAGTTTTGATGTTGATTTTTTAAATTGAAAATTATACAAACTTATGTTAATAAGGGAAGAAGCAAACTAGCGACCAGCCCAAGATCTCTTGAGGAATTCGCAATCAATTTGAAACAACTTAAAAAGTCTTGTACTTTCACCTGACTGTAAGTAAACGAATTTATAATTAAATATTTCAGTGAATCAGAGCTACGGGAACTCATAATTTGTATCACCTTGTATCATTTCCCTCTTCTTCATCCTCATTTAACTCACTCTTTCGCTCATTTGCCATCTTTTATCACTATTCGATCTTGGAAGGACGAACCTGCCTGGTCCCGGCTAAACTCGGTGAACGCAATAATGGAAATAGTGAAAAAACTAGGAGAAGATTACTGATCTTCTCACTCCGTATTATATTTACTGATTTTCGGAAACACAACGGCAAGAAATAGATTCAGACAATTGTGGAGGTATTGGCACTTCAATAATAATGAGCACTGTCGCAACAGGCTGGATAAAAAATAAAACCGGTTTACGTAAACCTCAAAGATAAATTTCAAAATGTTTACAAGCCTGAGAAGGAATCATTGTTGGATGAGATCATTATTTCGTGGAGAGGAAGACTATCTTTCGTTACGTATAACCCTGCAAAAATTATAAAGTACGATATTTTGGTGCGAATGGTGTGGTGAGGGGTCATTCGACTATATATGTAACCTAGAAATATATTGTGCTGATGGAAAGTCTCCAATTACAAGAATATTTTCCGTAATATCGCCATATTTAGATCTATGGTACGATGTATATATGAACAATTATTATAATAGTGTGAACGTCGCAGAGAAATTACTCAAACGTAAATCAAACATTTGTAGCACAATAAGAAAAAACAAGGATGTGTCTATATCTGAAGACAACTGGCGTATTACTCTATCCTACTGAAGTGCCAAAAATGAACAAAGAAAACAATTCTACTTATAAAAGCAAACCAAATAAAAGAGTGGTTATTCTAAGTTCTAAGCATAAATTTGTGAAACTTGACAAAAGTAATAATAAACTTTTACCGCAATCTATTAAATTTTATAATATCACAAAATTTGGAGTTGATATGACCGATCAAATAGCCAGAAAATATATAGTAAAAGCTAGTCCGCATAGATGGCCTCTATAAATAATAGCTAATATTTAAGATTTGGCTACTATAAATGCTTAGATCCTTTACAAAGAAACGACAGGAATAAAAATGCAACGAAAAGAGTTCTTGTTTCAATTAGCAGAAAAGCTTTCCATCGAATATATAAATGCAAGACAAAAGTTTCTTGATCCTGAGTTTCAGTGATGCTGAGGACACACAAAGATTAGCTGCAACATCACCAAATACAAATCATCCAAACAAACGCAGAATTTGTCAAGTACGACTTTTCCAAAATAACAAAACAAATAATTGTTTTTCAAGTACACACAGTAGATCTTAATTATTTAATATTTACTAATGACATATTATATAACTTTAAATAATATAAAAGAATATTAAAAATTAATTTTAAATAAATTATTTTACGCTTTAGTTAAGTATTCCTTCACAAAGTAGTCACTTTCACTACTTTTGGGCAATATACATAGGTATATGGTTACTAAGTTTTAATCTTTCCAGTGTTAATAATTCTATTGAAAGTAATTTGGCTTTCCTGCGATTAATATAAAATTCTATTTGCTATTGGATCGAACGGAAAAGAGATCTTTTCGCGATGATTCGACAATTGAGAAAACCTATGATGTTTCTTTCTTACTTTAAGTGCCAATGAAATCGGATGGAACAATTTACTACAATTACTGTACGAATTAAAAAATAATAGAGCTGAAATTTCAACAGAAGCAGCTGCGTCACAGGATTATATATCTGAGACTACACTTGTGCAATATTTCAATAAAATAGCCAATATATTACTGACTACTCTCCAATTCAAGAAAAATAACCCATTTGGAAATTACCATAATGTCAACTATTTCAAACGAATTAAATTCCAACATCATGATAGTCTTGTCCTCATGCACACATTTTATTGCGGCTAAATGATGCTCCATCAAATGCGCTTGGTAGAGAGACAAACAAAAGGCCATACTGATGATCGATCAATAGATATCGATTTCTTCAACAGAGGTTTCTGAATATATTCGTTTGAAGACTCACAAATATACATTAACCTGCTATAAAAAAATAAACGCCAATCAAAAACCTCAAAAATGTCGACTTGATGCTCCATTCATTGCAATGTAAATTCACCACGACATTAAAACCAATGCAGAAAAATCGTCCAGGATATGTCAGTTATGCTCAGTGTTATAAACAATTACAAACCAACCACGAGAACAATGATTATGAAAACATTGAATCTTTTTATAAAGAAAATCCAATTTCTTCTAATATGGATTACTTTCGTATTCTTGAAGCTGAAATTATTTGACCGAAAGTATTTTTACAACACGACAACAAAGTGAAAAATGGCACAACTCTTTTAATCCTTTCATTCTTAATATATTACAATCAAATACAGATATGCAGTTTATTATCGAGGAATACTCTTGTGTCGCGTTCGTTGTTGAATACGTTAATAAAATAAATAGAGATATTAGCAATTTACAGCGACAAAGAATTGAAATAATGAATGAGAACCCAGAGTTCGACATGGTTGAAATAACAAAGAAAATAAGTGTTAATATACTCAATACTGTTGAATTGACGATTCAAGAAGCAACGTGGTACCTACTTCATGAACCTATGTCCAAAAGTTCTGTCTCAGGAGTTTATATCTCTACTGACCACATGGCCTATGGAACGATAGCGTATTTGACGAATACAAAAAGAGTTGAAGAAATTTATTTCCGACGAGAATTAAACAAATATTTGGAAGAAAAACTGGTTAGACAAGTACGAGCAGCAGCCAGAAGAAATAAAAGAGTTGTCACTTGCCCAATTCGTTGCTAAATCTACTAAAAAATCATAATGAATGTATATTCGTCGAAAGCAACAACGCATCATTCGTTATAGAATTTATAATATAATCTCAGATGTCAATAATATAAAAGGGAAATGGGAACTTTACACATCCCATTTCGTAATGAAGAAATCGACATTCTTGAAGAGATAAAATTTATTAAGATTTACGACGAAAATGAAAATCATTATTTTGAAACGTCGTAAAGAGTTCGAATCTGACTTATAAGGAGACATTTCGGTTGTACACTAACGTATTTTTACGAGCTTTGGTGTATATCAATAGTACACCTTTAACACTTGCGGTGGAAAGACGTGCCAGGCACGTCGAGATGCTTTTGTTACTGGAACGCAGCTACGTGTTACACATGTCGTCAAGCGATTGTCAGAGAAACAAAAACGACGTGCATGGCACGCGTCAGTGAAATATATTGCCTGAGCAAGTGGTTAAGGTATTCTTGCGGTAAAATATTTTCGTTCACTGGCCGGCCAATTTTGAGAAAAAAGTTTTTAAAATTTCCTCTTCTTTGTATGCGTGCTTAATATACTTGTAAATTCAATTGTTTATCAAGTAGCACGCCGGCGTAGGTCACAGTAACGAAGATCGTAGCGAACGGACGTAAACAGAGAAGTTCCAAGACAGTGATTGAAGCAGTAATACGCAATAAAGCGTAATTTAGTTAATGTATTATATTTAATTTGTGTATATAAAGTTAAATATTCCTTATTATTTTTTGTGTACTAAAGTGTAATAAAGTAGATACGGATATAGATAAAGAAGTCAGGAATATTCCTGACGATAGTAGCGATGAAATAAAGTCGCCAAATACAGAGAGCACGAAGGACTTTATGTCAAGCGATCAGTATGAACCAAAAAGCTTTGTCGAATCTCAATGACAGAAAGGAAGTAAGACTAATGTAGCTGCATTAGCCTTAGTTAAATGACTAACAAGGAGACCTTACACTGGGGCCCCCACAGATCTTAACGAGCTTTGGTATATTAGTAGAATACTTTTAGGGTGTTATCGTGGTAAAGGTTTTTTTCAAAATGCCTAGGCATTTTTGAGAAAAAAGGTTTTAAAGTTTTAATTTTTGTTGTATATATGTTTATATTATCTTAATTTTGACCGTGTATCAAGTGGCGTGATAGCGTCAGTACTAGCGTTCTCGCTTCTCGCGCCGTTAGCCAGTGTTCTATCTTTCGTGGAGGAAGTTTTTTTAATAATTTTTTTCTATCTGTTTTTTAATGTTTTTTTTCATATTTCTTAATTTTTAAATATATACAGGAAGGAGAAAATTATTTATTACAAAAAAATTAGAAATAATAAATTTTTTAACATCTTGCGCAAATAATAAAGGAAAATTGATTACTTGAATTACAGTTAACATTTTATTTTTTAACAGGTATATAAAAATAGATAAATCTTCAATATACTAACAAATAACATTCGTATATATTCTAATCATTAACAATGATGTGAAGCGAGAAGCGAGAACGCTACTGCTGACGTTCTCACACAACTTGATACACGGTTGAAATTAAGATAATATAAACATATATACAACAAAAATCAAAATTTTAAACCTTTTTTCTCAAAAATGGCTAGGCATTTTGAAAAAACCCTTTACCACGATAACACCATAAAAGTATACTACTAATCTACCAAAGCTCGTTAAGATCTGTGGGGGTCCTAGTGAAAGGTTCCCTTGTAAGTCTAAGACAAAAAATAAAGCTATCCAAAAGCCGAATTTTCCGTGTATAACGGAAAAGATGGCGCCGAAAAAAATACACAGTGATAGCAATTCATTAATTAGTGCAAAAAATAAGAAGCTTCTTTTTGATATTGGTAACCTCAAGAAGAAATTGGAGACCATGAGAGCTGTTCTAGAATTAAAAAATAAATTGCTATCATCGCGATCTTGTAAAAAGTCTATGGAAATTGGCTTGGAGGAAGACCCCTCCACAGTCGTCGAAACGAATCTAATCGCTAATATTAGATGAAAATAAAACCATTTATAGGACAAAGCTATCCAACTCAGCTTTTAATAGCCAGACCGGTATGCCGTTTAATCGCACACCGATCATAAAAGAAAGTGCTCGGAAATCACCATCAATGAAAACTCCCGGTTCCAATAGTGACAGGCGGCCACCCTCAATCGTAGTCTTCCAAAAAGATAGTAGAGATTCAATGTGCTTGTTAAAACATGCAGTAGATGGCGCTAATTTTCATATTAAGCGCATAAACAATAGTAGGCATATAATACAAGTTAAAAAATGTAGTGACTTTAATCGTGTATAAAGTCATGAAGAGTGATAACGTTTTTTGGGAGAGGCTTAAAAAAAACAGAGTACTACAATGCAAAGGCTACCAACGATTTGACCACACAGCATCAAACTGCAACCTCGACTGCAGATGTATAAAATGCAAGGAGGACCATGCCTAAAGCAGAAGCGCACGCTTCAGGTTCTGACAAGATCCCAGAGCCGTTTTGTGTTAGCTGTGACCAATTTGGTCACCTAGCCTCCTATAGAGAATACAAAAAAGAGAGAAAGTCCGCTATTTTAACCAATTTGCATCCAAGAGCGGATATATCCGCGAACAGCGACTGTGTTTTATCATGGTAACTATTAAAAAATTACGTACTTTTAAAAAAAAATAACAAAGATCGAGCTTTTTATGTTTATAAACAAAAATTAGTTAAAGAAATTATTACAAAATATTTACTTAATATATAAATAAACTAGGCATCTATCAATGATTCGAAAACGCGATATAGTGGTAGGCATTTTCTCATACGGATACCTCCAACTCCAGCAAAAGGAAAAAGAACTTCAAAACGATGCATTGTATTCTTATCTAAGTCTTTGCGAAGAGAAACGATCTATAAATGCCACGTTTGTAATGAAGCATTATGTATTGATCACTTTAAGGGATTCCACGAAAAATAAATTTGTTATTTTATCTATAAAATAATTTTTCTTTTTCTTTTTTTATAAACAAATGCGTTATTTACTATGTAAAACTTTGTATCAAGTTTTTTATAAAGTATATGCTAAAGCAACTCCACAAACAATTCTGGTGTCGTGTACTGCACTTACAACCGACCACGCGCGGTGATACGAGCCGATCGTCAACACGAATGTTTCAACACGGCATGTAAAGTAGATGGATTATGCAAATGGGTTAAAAATCAACGTAAAAAAAGCTGTATAAGAATAGGTTACAAAGAAAATTAATAATCGAGCTTTCTTACAGAAAAAAAATAACTTATTATCCAATGGATAGCAGGACTCCTCAGGGACAATCTCAGCTTCTCCATGTGCCCTCAGCTTTACCTGCAGCGCAGATCCTTGTCTTTCCAAGCACGCCCAGCTGGAAGCTAGAACCGATAAACAATAACATTCTTAAACATTAGTTTCTTAAACATTTAGTTTAATAAAATTAGCGCTTAAGTAGGTAGTTTATTATCGCTTCATTATGGCCAACAGTAGTTATTTAAGAACAAATTTTCAGTTTAAGGTAGCTTCACTAAATATAAACTCTCTTGTAAGCAACTTTAAACGTATTGAATTAATAAATTTTCTAGAATGTCATAGGCCGGACATAACGGTATTAAATAAAACATAACTCGAACTAAAATATATCGTCTATTTTAAAGACTATAAAATAATATATTTTTTCCATTTAATTGACATATGCGTTTGGAACGCTTATTGTCTATATAAGTTACAAACTGGAAAACAAATAAAAATGGCAAGCTTTCACCTAGAATCAATACGTCAAATTTTAAACCCTTGCACTATTCGAAACCTCAGGAAACGCCAGACCAAACGCGGCTGCATCGATCATCGCTGTGAAAGGCGAGCGGCGGAGCACGCGTGCCGAAATTTGTAACCTATTTTTACGACCGACCGCAAAATGTCGAGTACGAGTCGGACGCGTGATATTCATGTTCGGCCTGAAATGTCGAGTACGAGTCAAGCTCGTGATATTCATGTTTGATCTGGAACTGAACAACGAGCCCGACTCGTGACATCCATGTTTGGCCTAAAATTTTCATCACGAATCAAACTCGTCAAAATAGTGCAAGGGGTTAACTCATTATCAATCTTACAATAAGAATACCATGGCGAATAAATCAAGAGAAGAAAATCCTCTTCGCCTTACTGGAAGATACTCCCCGTCACTATATACAAATAAAAAGATAAAACGGAAGAATCAGCTGCGAAAGTGCTTAGTCTGTTCAAGCAATAACAAGAGGAGGAGATAGCGATAGCAGTGAAAAATTTGCAATGTTGGCCTGTGTGTAACATCACATGCTTTGAAAAATATCATACGCAGTTACAACATTATCAAATGCCATTATAATCGTACAATTATATTATATTATTTATATTGCATAATGTTATTTGCTGCCATACTGTAAATTAAAGAACGCATGCTAAGACGTTATAAATACCCTGAAATACTCTTTATTTATAAATATTCTTTGGAGAAAAATTCTTTTTGTTTAAGGGGGTTAGGGTTAATTCGGTCGAAAAATGGCATATTTTTATGAATTATTATTGAAGAAACGGTTAATATAAATGATGTTATTCTAATGGGTTATTGTCAAGTCATATTTCAAGAATACTCTGTGAAATTTTCGTGAAAAAATATAAAGATTTGAACCAGAAGAAGCAAGTTTTGTCAGGCGCCACGAAAAAAACGCGTTTTGCAGTGGACATCAGATCTCAAGACTGGCTAATCGAAAACAAAAAAACCCAATCTATTCTGTTAGTTTATAAGTTTATCTAGGTAGCCCTGTCGAGAAAAAAAAAATTTTTTTTTTATTTTTGGTGGCATTCTAAAGTTAAAAATTCGATTTTCGACCAGAAAATCAACATTTGAGCTCATATAGAAAATACTTAAATTTAAAAAAACAAAAACACCTCCACAGCGTTACCTCACTTAATATGTGTAGAAAAAGTGTGCAAAAAATCAAATCGATCGGTTCAGTAGATTTTGAGTGACAATGTCCACCGACTTTTAAAACGCAAGTTATGGGAAAATCGATATAAAGTTTGACATTGAGAAATTTCAAAATTCATCTCATAAGTTTCTTTTTACGTTCATAGAGTCGTCAATTCTGGGTCTGTACATTATAGAAATGTAATCAGAGGTGTCCAGAATACGTTTTTGCTCTTATCTATGTCTAACCCGACCTTCTTTGCTTTAAAGCGTTGTTTTGATATCAGCTCGATTAATGCTTTTTTTGTAATATAAAGCATACTAAAAATGCTGTATCTCCGTCATTTTCTCTCAGATCGACTTGAAATTTTCTCAGAATATTCCTGAAATATGATACCTTCGCCTCAAAAAGTTTAAAAAAATCGAAAACAGAAATTAAATATCCTACCCCACCCCCCTTAAAAACATTCAAGCAGCTTGGGTTCTTCGCCGCGGTACTCCCGCTGATGATCAGCGTCGCGTAGCGTGCAGTGATGTCGCGGCGCGTCGCAGTGCCCTGTTCAGCAGAAGCAACGCGGCGGAGAATCCGCCCGTAGCGAAAGGGTTAACACCTAAAACACAACAATAATAAGAACAGGCAATATGACAACGAAAAAGATCTTCATAACGAGCAGAATCAGACAAGGAGACAGTCTAACAAGGGGACCTTACACTGAGTTCTTCCCCAAAACACAAAGCAATTAATTTTACTGAGAAATATTCAAACAAATATATAATTAATATGCAGAAAAAAGAAAAATTATTTAATAAATAATTAAGGAATCTGAGGAAATAGAAATGTCAAAGTGCAGCAAAAGAGCACTTGATTTACAACCTTGTCAATATGATTGCTGAAATCAGGAGAAGATTAAAGAAAAGAAAAATTAAAAAACTATTTCGTAGTAAAAGCCGACAAAATATTAGCAATTTTGAAGTCATAGCCGGCAAAACTGATTTGCTTATCACAGTAGGAATTGACGGTCGCTTGATTGAAATAGACGACTATGGGAAGTAGCGTCATTCGCGACGACAAGACAAAAATTGATCTACTTGCTGCTCATTATATGTCTGTTAACAATCAAACCGAACTAATAAATAATAACGTTTTTAGAAATTTTATAGACAGTAAAGTAAACTTAATATTAGATGAAATAACCCTCGCTCATCCCCAAACCGTATGCACGTTTAGTGAAAATAACAACGCTTTAAACCCTAAACAACCAACAACGCGTGCTACACATACTTTACAAATTTAGAAATAGTCCAACTAAAATTTAAAAATCTTAACAACGAAAAATCTGCAGGAAACAATCAAATACCAAATTTTATATTAAAAAAACTTCCTAAAATATAGTGCGTGCTATACAATTTTGTTTAATAACTTACTAAGTTATGGTATTTTTCTCGATGTTAGGAAATCTGCTAAAGTTATTTCTATTTTAAAGAAGGGTAAAATAGCGTCAGATGTGTAACGAGTCCCTCTGTCTTGGTGCAAGGGTTAAAGGGCGTTATTATTTAAATAACAGTTTGTCAGGATTAAAAGTTTGGAATACACATATAGTTAATCGTACATAAGATCACTTAAACGTAAATCTTCGTAATTACATAAGCATAACATAAGAAAACATAAGACGTAAAACCGTAAGACATAAGACATAAAACTCAATAAGGCCACATTACACTTTCACATAATACGACCACTTAATACCTCAGCATAATACCATAAGACTTCCTAAGACTAAATCATAAGACTTTTCGAGGCGCAATCATCAGGCATAACTCCAGTGCAATCATAAGACTAACTCTTTTTCTTTTCTTATGCATCGGTCTTACCGCCGACGGAGAGGGAAAGGGGACGCAAGGAGGTCCTAGTCCCTTTTCCGACCCATTATTGGTCATCAACCGTCTTTCTTTCAAATCTACGTAACACCTTAGAGTGGGAGTGCGTACAAAGCGCACAGTCTATAAAATCTCCACAGTCTAGATCACCAGATGCTATTTGTTCAGAAATAAATATTATATCCTTTTCTTAAAAGGACCCTATCTTACGGATTTTATAGTGACATAAATTCTCTATTCTATCTTATACAAACTAAGATTAGATTATCCTATATCTATCCTAAACTAATATTACTCCTTTACAGATTTTAATAATTATCAAATCAGTATGCTTTCCAATATAGGAAAAATTTATGAAAAAATAATGTATGATATAAATATAAATGTTTGCTTAATTAATAACGTTATATCTGAGAATCAGTACGGATTTAAAAAACGTCACTCTACCTTGCTATTAATAAGCTCTTGTCTGATGTTAACTAGACTCTTAAAGGGGACAAGTTCGTTAGTGCATGTCTTGTCGATCTGGAGAAAACATTTTACACTGTATGGACCAATGGCCTTATTTATAAACTAAAAAAGAAAAACTTTCGATTAGTAGTGATAAAATTAATGAATAACATGATTAGTAATCGTGTAATGATCGGAGATCAGGAATCGAACGTATATGTAATTACAAATTGTCTTCAACAAGGTACTATAAATTCATCTGTACTTTTTAATATCTCTACAGGGACGATACATTACAATTATTTGGTTTTGACAAAACTAGTTGCTCGTTGATAACGTTTACTGATGACGTAATAACGTATAGAGAAGAAAAAGATTAAAAAAAAAAAAAAATTCAAATGGACTTGCAACTAGAGATTAATAAGATCTTCAGTTATTATACTGCATGAAAATTAAAAGTAAACACTGACAAATGCGAAACAATACTATTCAGACCATCTATAAGAATTGCCTCGCGTAGAATTGTAAAAAATTATAAATTATTTTATTTAAACGCTGATCCGTCTTCAAGCAAAAAAATCTTAAACAAAAGAAAGGTCAAATATCTTGGATTATATATTGATAAAAGGTTTTTACTGAATATTCATCCATATTTGCAATTTAAAAAAGCTAAAACCCATGCATATTTTATACGTTAGACTATTCCAATCACGTGCGTTATCAGCTAAAGCAAAAATTATCTGCTATTTAACTCTCATAAGGCCTATTTGGACTTATGACTGCGAGATACGGTACATCTGCGCTAGTATGATAGAGAAACTTCGCGTATTTGAGAGACGATGTCTGAGAGCTTGCTTGGGACTATACAAATCCGCAATAAAATTATTTACGATAAAGCTAATATTAAAAGAACTGATAGATTTATAATTAAATTAACACGAAAATTATTTTGCAAACGCGGCTGCTGTAAATTGCAACAATCTAATCTCATCAATATCATATCCTGATGATAACTATATAAAGGCTGCTCTATTTAAAGGATTCATTCCTTCTGATGCCTTCCTTTATCTTGATAGGTTTGGTATGATTCAAAATATGAAAACAATTCCGTAGTTGTATTATGTTTCAAGGTATAGAGCCAAATAAGTTAATCGTAACTGACACACACACACAATTACCAACTTGAGTTTGTAACTGCGCTTCTGAGTTGGGATATCGTTATGACACGAGAGTCCCTTGGCGAGACATTCAAGAAATGAAAAAGTTAAATTATACTTACTATTGGTGGTTTTAAGACCGAATCAAACCCCAATAAAAACTGGTGTGTGTACTTATCTACGGACGTTTGAAATTAAATTAGGGGGACCGGAAAGTAATGTCGTTTTCTTACGCTAAATACAAACACATACATTTTTAACGAGTCTTTATTTTTAATCAATGATGTATTCCCCATCATTGTCAATAACCTTTTGCCATCTAGTGAGTAAATTTTCAATCCCTGATCGATAAAAATTAATTGGTTTTTCGGCAAAATATCTAGAGATGGCATTTTGGATATCATCCAAATTTGCAAATGTTTTGCCACTTAAAAAGTGTTGCAGCGCTCGGAATAAGTGGAAATCCGATGGTGCAACATCGGGCGAATATGGTGGATGAGGCAGCACCTCCCACCCCAATTCATTAATTTTTTCTAGAGTTCGCCTTGCGCAGTGCGGTCTTGCATTGTCATGTTGGAGAATGACGCCTTTTCGGTTGACAATCGCTGGCCACTTTTGAATTAAAGATTGATTGACTCGCTGCAATTGTTCGCTGTAGAGGTCTGCAGTAACAGTTTGTCCAGGTTTCAGTAATTCAAAATGAACAATGCCGCGAATACTCCACCAAACACACAAAAGCGCTTTTTTGGGGTGTAAACCTGGCTTAGCAGTACTCCGAGGGATTTCATTTGGAGAGAGCCACTGCCTTTTGCGTTTTGGGTTATCATACAGGACCCATTTCTCATCTCCTGTGATCAAGCGATCAAAAAACGCTTCTGTGTTGTGTCGTTGAAGCAATAAGTTGCATGTGATTGATCGGTTAGCCTTATTCTGTTCGGACAGATTATGCGGGACCCAAACACCTGCTCTGCTTACTTTCCCAATCTGCTTCAAATGTTCTTGGATGGTCGACCAAGGTTGGTTGAGACTGTTTGACAATTCCTCGATCGTCTGACACGGATTTGCTTCCACTTCCGCCCTTAACACGTCGTTGTCTAACGCTGATGGTCTTCCTGATCGATACGAGTCGGAAAGATCAAAATTACCCGATTTGAACTTGGAAAACCACCTTTGGCATTTACGAATGTCCAGTGCATTTGGATAAACATCGCAAATGTTTTTGGTAGCAACTGTTGCGTTATTTCCCTTGCGAAACTCAAAGAGCATGCAATGCCGGATGTGTACCTCTTCTGGTATTTGGCTGGCCATTTTACCCAAAATTACAAAAAAAATTGTAATTCAATTGTCTATAAGTAAAGAAATCACTATAACCTCACAATGTCTTTGGTACGCCTCTGAACCAAACAATGAGCTGACAAATGACAATCAAGTATTGGTATGCGCAGAAACAACATTACTTTCCGGTCCCCCTAATACTTCTTCTGCGTAACAAAACATTTTTGTTCGCAGCCTATATGCCTTACAACGTTCCGCGTTTGTTTGTCATGGATACTTTCTTTCGGATACATTTTTATAACGATAGTAATAGGCATTACACTTCTCAGAACCAGTTTTAAAAATCTCGGAAACTGAAACAAAAATATAAATGTATACTGATAATGATCAAAAAGCTGCAAAAGATTATAGTTTAATAAGAATTATTGTAGAAAATAATTTATAAATAACATGCATTCTTTTTTTAATTCTTTTGATAGATTACTAATGCACATGGTTTCTTCCCAGTGTGAATAAAAAGAAGGAGTCTTCCAAAATCTTTTATAATTTCAGTGTCATCAGCTTTTTCTTATCATTGTTGAAAATAATGCGCACTCTCTTCCAGTAAAATAATTGATCATCTATGCAAAGAGAATAAGTTTTTTAATGCTTTGAATAAATATTTTTCATGAGAATTTTAAAGAGAATTATAATATTTGATTCTTTCAGAAGCAAGATTATTATATTTACCTTTTAAAAGATTCATGTCTTGCTTATTCCTTGTAACTATGGTTAAATTATATTTGCATAATAATTCACATGAAATCTCTCTACGAAGGAGACATTAGTTAAAAGAAATTTTTACATCATTAACCATTGGAAAATGAAATTTATACGCATAGATCCGTTGCTGGAATGGA
The DNA here is from genome assembly GCF_010416935.1 of Polistes fuscatus. Taxonomy (NCBI): domain Eukaryota; kingdom Metazoa; phylum Arthropoda; class Insecta; order Hymenoptera; family Vespidae; genus Polistes; species Polistes fuscatus. The sequence continues at coordinate 100,588 of NW_025113123.1, read as the reverse complement.
GTATTTTTCTTGGATGTATTATGGTCTTTGATTGGAATAAAAAATGTAGAGCTGCATACTTAGCTAATCCTAATTAAGAAAATAGTTTATGTTTGAAATATAAAAAATATAAAAAGAGAAGCAGAGCCCCATAAATTGAATTATAAAATAATATATTATATTAAATTTTTGTTACTCTGTAAAGTATTTTAACTGAACATAATATTACTATTCTACTTACTATTGTCTGTTATAATATCAGGATAAAGAGAACGATTTGTAACTCATCGGTATACTTAGATTAAAATCAGAGAATTGTCATTCTATGGTTAAAGTATGAAAAATCGCACAGCATATTATCCAGTTTATTCATTTTCAATCTAAATTGATGATCACTATAGAGAAGGAACAAAACGTAATAAAACTAAAAAATAATAATACATACCTCTCTCTCAGAGTTAACCTCAAAGAATTAATAAATAATAATAAATACCTCAATTAACCTCAAAAAAAACTTTGATTAGTAATATTCACAAATAATCAATGTTTTTGAAGATATTTTGAAAATATGCACAGTTTTATAATATCAATCTCCACCACATGTAATAACAATAATAAACCAGTGGAAGAATAGGACGAGTGTCTTTGTTAATGGATCCAGCAGGACGTACTCAGCAAAGGTTGGAAGAGTGTAGAGGCGCGATAACAACATTCCGATATAGATATTCTCATATTCTTACAAAGAAAGAATTTTCTCACTTCGATATTCTCGAAAGGATTGAGGCGCGTATTTCGAAAATATACGCTAAGAATTTACAATCTTTATGGATCGTACATAGATCGTTAACACGTTGAGTGTCACAAGAATTCTTAAGAAAATCCTCGTCAGGCCACGCTCGTTATTTAATATTGAAAAAATATCAGAATATAGATATCAGTTCACACTAAATGTAAGAGAGATAATACCGAATTACTTTATGCCGGTAATTTGAAATTGCTTCGCCCGCGAATCGTAAATACCGAAAGACGTTGATCACTTTCAGAAGTTTGTTTGATTGGGGTGCGCACATACCGCAAAAATTCACTCACATCATTTTTTCCCAAACGCGCCAAAATAAGTATAACTTTAAAAAATCCAAAGAGCACGTTAAAAAATTGCGAATTAACACTCTAGTTTTGTTTCGTATAGGATGTTTTTATTCTTTAGTTTGTTGTAATGTATAGCGATCTACATTTCTTCTTTTGTAAATAGTCTTTTTGATACCCCACCTCAATCCTACCTTCCTTCTGCTTATTCCTCTTTTCCTCTCTTGCTTAAGAGCCCATGGAAAAACGACACAACATATTTTATTAAAGTCCAAATTTAGTCCAGTCGATCTCTCATACTTACCATACATTAAAGGGAGATTAACTGAGCTCAGCGGCGATTCCTATGACGTCACTCAAGTAGCAAAGATACAAAATTTAGACCAATTTTAAAAACATTTTTATCAAGGCTTATATTTAGATATGTTATTATTTACCGTTATTATTACTCAAAAGAAAGAATGGCAGACGATTATAACGATTCCAAAGTTATGGCAGACACTTTTGAAACAAAATCAAATATCAAATGTACTTTAACAACTCTGAAATTTTAATATATTTTTTATTCTAGTATTAGTAGCTTACATTTTATACGGCAGACATTTTTTTCGGTAATAACATGTAAGCAGACAACAAAATCTTACCTCATGTACATGAGAAGATTTTTTGCTTGTATGAGTGTCGTACACGTTGATTGCATTTGTTTTTTCATTACCGTCCTCTGAGGGCGTACTGCTGTTCCTGACAAACTTTTCACAATTTTTTCAGTAAAGGTCATCTTAAGGTCTGAATGTTGCACACCGTTGAATTCGGTTTTTGAAGTTATATTTCTTTTGGCGCGTTAGGGAAAATGTAATGGGGAGTGATTTGGTTCCGAGCGTCTGGAAAAACGACACCATGAAGTTTGTCGGTATTTACGACGCGCTGCAAAACGATTTCAAGTTTACGGCATGAAGTTGTCTCTCTTCTTCTTCCCCTTTTTTACTCAAGCGGGTCACCCGTCCAAATACTAATCGTACTAAGCGCTGCTTTACTTAAATGGTCGAGCGAGAACTAATGCTGTAACCGCGCCATGGCCGTTGACGCATAAAGTAATTCGATATATCTCCCTTACATTTAATGTGGACTGATATCTATATTTTATATTTTTGAAGTTATTATTTTTATTCTTTCTTATATATATAATATATCGATGGATTGAAAATATTTTTCTTTTCTTTTTTGAAGTTATTTAGTCAACTTAATAGAAAAGAATAATTAGTAGCTTATCTACTCATATTTTCAATCCTCCTCCTTTTTACCTGGTCACGCTATAAATATATGTATATAATACGCTATAACGCTATAAATATATGTGGGATGCGAGCACCTCCAGGCCAAACACTTAAATAGGCGTTCGTGAGGAGATTGGACGGTGGGCCCTGGATAGCTCAATTGGTTAAAGAGCAGTCGCCCGGAAAGCGGAAGATCCGGGTTCGAGTCCCGGTCCAGTCTGTCCAACGGCCCAATATTTTCACGAATCATATAAATTGGGGGCTCAGCCGGGATGGAGGTTTGCTTTGTGTCACACTTCTACGACCGCGCAATTATTTGTGAAAAATAATTAAAATGAACATCTATGAAAGAGAGGTTAGGCCGACATAAGACGCACAGTGGCGACATGAACGATTGGCTGAAGAACTAGGCAAGGTTTTCCATCCTCGTGTAAGTTATACAGCGTTGGTGGTTAAGTCTGTATTAAAGATCGAGGTTGTATTGGGAATAGCACCCTCGTGTAAGTTATACAGCGTTGGTTTAAGTCTGTATTAAAGATCGAGGTATTACACAGGTTTTGGTTTGTCGGTTCGTTGGAAAAAAGATCTAATGACGAACATTCGGGGTCGAATGTAAAGTTGCGGGGGGTAGAGTGTGGGATGCGAGCACCTCCAGGCCAAACACTTAAATAGGCGTTCGTGAGGAGATTGGACGGTGGGCTCTGGATAGCTCAATTGGTTAAATAGCAGTCGCCCGGAAAGCGGAAGATCCGGGTTCGAGTCCCGGTCCAGTCTGTCCAACGGCCAGATTTTTTCACGAATCCTATATATATATATTTATATAAAAAATTAAATAACTTCAATAAATAAATGAGAATAAAAATATAATAGTAAAAGAAAAATAATCTTCTTCCATTAGAAAATATTATCGATCATCAAGCAGAGAAGAGGAACAGGTTTCTTTATCAACTATATTCTATGTAAAAATAAAATAATAATAATAATACTAATAATGTAATAATAATAACATAAATTAAAAAATAAACTAGGAAAATTAAAAAAAGTAACAAGGAAAATTAATAATGATAATAATAATAATATGTTATCATTGTGATAGGTAATATGTAATTAATTATAAAAATATGGAGAATTTAGCATGAAAGAATGGAAACTTATTGTGCAACATGAATTTTTTTTTATTGTTTCGAAGTTATACTTCTTTTTCAATACTAAATAACGAACGTAGCCTGACGAGGATTTCCTTCAGAATTCGTGAGACACTCAACGTAATTACAATTTATTTACCATTTATAAAGATTATAGATTCTTAGCGTATATTCGAAATACGCGGCTCAATCATTTCGAAAATATTGAAAATAAGGAAATTTTCTTAACGTCCTTCCCCACTTTTTAAATCGTTGCTAAGCACGCCCTGCAGGGCCTATTAAACAAAGCACTCGTCCAATTCTTCCACTGGACGCCTACGACGACACGTCTTAGATAAGCAGCAAAGAATTTACAAAGAAAGCGACGAACAAAGCGATTTAAGCTAGAAGCGAAATAAGAAAAGCATAAGTATTCCTTATACTTCCATAAACGAGGTGAACATTTTTGTTGAATCCGTATACAAGCGAAGCGAGCAAGAGGTGAGATAAGTGTTTAATTTTTTGTTAAAACCGCAATTCCTTAATATATTTAATTTATCAACCAGAGCTTTTATGCTACAAGACTTTTTGCCTGATGAGCCAATATAGTATTATACTTTATATTGATTTAACCAAGAGTTTTTTTTTTCTTATTTGTTGTTTTATTTTATTAATTTTTTTAATAATTGTATTTTATTTTTAAATTGTTCCTAATATCTTTATTTTGTTAAAGTTTTTATTGAAGTTATATTTTATGTTATTTACAAATGTAGAGTATATATTGGCATTCAGGAAAATTATAGTTATTTCATATTGAATACAATGAAGATGGAGAAGTAAATGTTGTGTGGCTTTAGTTTTCAGATTCACTAAATATTTGCCAAAAAATCGTACAAAAAGTTGTTGGACACGTTGCGATTTAAATTAATAAAACAATAGCGTCTGTTTCTAGCAATTATATACGTTACCAGAAAATGGTCGAATCCCTCCCAATGAGTTCTATTAAACAGTTTAACGCTGGAATGAGTGAGAAAGGACAGGATAGATAAATGAGCAAAACACTTTTACACGGCACAAAGCTACTTGCCTCGGCATAAAAACTCTCACGGAATTGAGAGAAATGCCGGGGCAAGAGAACTTTATTCAATAAACTGATGAAGCATACAATTACAAACAAAACGCTGAAAGAAATATATTAATAGAATAAACGACGCGAGGTACCTTTTGGTCGCACGCTAGAGAGCTCTCTTACCGTTCGCTTCCGACGCAAGACGACAATCGAACGCACGCGGTTTCTTATCGCACCTAACGATGGCCTGTCTGGCCAGAACCTTATCTCGCGTTGGTAGCCTGGCGACCGGTTGCAGATAATTCGCCACAAGCCCACGTGGGGAGCCTGGAGACAAGTTGTGGATAAAACGGTACAACGCTCCGACTAGAAGCCCACGTGAGGAGCCGGACGGCAGGTTGCAGGCAATTCGCTACACCTGGCCAGCTAGACGCCCACGTGGGGAGCCTGAAGACAGGTTGTAGAAATCCGTACAACTGCCCGACTAGAAGCCCACGTGGAGAGCCTGTTGGGAACAAAAACCAAAAAACTCCACACACTCCTCACTCACTCACACACGCTCTATTCACGTTGCCTAGAACAAAAGGCTAAGATAATGAGAAGCTCAAGATGAGAAAAAACACTGTTGGTAGCTCAAACCAGAGTGCCCACCAGAATGAGACTCGTGCGTGCACACGGCCCCACGCATCCTATTCCCCCCGCACACCTCAAGACGCTCTCCCTTGCCTCTTGCATGGTAAGGCGTGTCCGCACGCATCTCGACAGCCCTTGCGCGCCCTCGCAACTTAATTAACGCATACGCCGCCTATCCTATTCCGCGCGCAATATAATTATTCTAACAACGTAAATATCGCCGAACAGCGCCGATCGAGCGTAGATCTTCAACTATTCTCCTTAGCAACAATACAAAAATTAAGATTAAGCGTTCACATTTATCTACAGTTTAAATTTAATTATTTATTATTAATTATTGAAAATTTATTTATTTTATTTTAATTATTTTAATTTTTTTAATTTTGAAGTAATTATTAAACTATAATCTCTTGCAGCTTTTTATTGACCAGGATCAGTATACATTTAAATTTCTGTTTTAGTTTTCAATATGCCTAAAACTAATGCAGAGAAATGTAGAGATTATCGTCTTTGTAGGAAAAGGAATAAGGAAAATAAGGAAAATAATGAGGAAAATAAGGAAAACATAATGCACGCTAATGCCAAACGTTGTAGGGTTCTTGGCTGCGAAGAAAAAATATTCAAAAAGGTTATGAACTGCCTGCGAATGAAATTTTATGTACTCCGTCAACTTCTAATTTACTTTGCGAACCATCGGCTAAGCCTGTGATTACCGGAACAAATTTAAATAATTTAAATGTTCCAGCAATAACTAATATTATTGCTAATTATTTATTTTTTTTGTTTGGTTTTTTTGTTTTGAAGTTCTTTGAAGTTACTTACATTTATTTTATTTAAAATTTATTTTACATTTATTTCTTCAAGGAATCCAATTGTCTGCGAATGGAATTTTTGTGCCCCATCGACTTCGAATTTACTAGTAACTTCTGAACCATTGGCTCAGCCTATGATTATCAGTACAAATTTATACAATTTAAAATTCTCAGCAATAACTAATAGTACTGCTAATTATTATTTTTGAACTTATACTTCTTTTTGGTACTTTTGGGAATTTGGTCTTTATTTTTTACTTTTACTTCTTCAAGATGCATCTGTTGCGCAATCCTACGCAAGCGAGTGAGTGGGAATCGTTTCGAGACATCTCGAGACGTATCGATAATCGCCGAGATATAGGTACAAAAAATATCTTAGTTACGGTGTACTGAAGGAGCGCATCAAACTCCGTGTAGGGTGCTTGTGTCGCATAGCACGCGTTCTCCCACTATTTCTATTAGTCCAATCATATGCATCGACAGCTACGGTTTCTACGGGTTTTTCTATAAAAGCTCGTGCTTTGACGCTTCAACATGATTCTACCACGAGACCTGCGAGCGATCACCTCGAAGAGAACTACACTCCTGCGCTACTATTACATCAGCGGAACAAAGGAACAAGAGAAGAAGGCCACGTGGTCAGAATTATATTCTGTTTTTGATTAACATCATCAGCGATAGCTGCCGATAGGCAAGCCAGCGACACATCAACAACAACTGTATTTTCAACCAGGGCTTTTATGCCGAAATGCTTTTCCCTGCAACGAGCCAAATAAATCGTACTTATTAGTACTGACTGGGCTCAAAAAATATACTTTAATTTATTTTCACCTACCCTCATTCCTCATCCACCTACAAATGCATTTTCAACGACAAGAAAACCACCGGAGTACCGATACAAGGCGTCGGTCGTTCAACAGCATCGTTGTCTACTGCAAAAGATGACTATCACAACTATATTACTGTGCAAGCTGATGTGCATATGGAAAATTCTTCTATGCCGTGTCATCATCGTATAACATCAAAAAACATTACATTAACAACTATGGAGCAAAGTTAACGATCTCAAGCACGAAATAATCAATATTTAGCTGATGCTTCGATTATACATGTATTGTCTAATCAAGACATTGTACCGGATGAAGAACGCAATTCGTTAAACCAAGACACAATCATGGATCAGGAATTACCTCAATCAGATGTACCCTCTATTTACTCTAACTCTTCAGACCAGTTAGTAATTAATCATTCTACTGGCGAGCAAATTGATATGGATTTACCATATAGCAATTACCATCAATTTAAACAAGCTCATAAGGAATTTAAAATAAAATTCTTGGACAATTTATTTGGACATCCATGCTCAGTATGTGACAAATTGTGGTTTAAAAAAGATTTAAAAGAGCCATCTAATGAACATAAGGATATTCTAATACAATTTATACCTAATGTACCTATGGAAAATACTAAGCTTTGTAATACATGCATACAAGCTTTAAACAAGAAGAATATTCCTCTAATATCAACATATAACGGCTTCAAATATCCAGATATACCTCAGCATCTACCACCTTTATATTTAATTTTTTGAAAGATTAATTTCGCCTCGTATTTCTTTTATGCTGATCAGACGTCTGAGACATGTGAATGGTAAATACGCCAGTTATTGTCAATTAATTAACCTGCCTGTTTCAGTTAATACAATAGTCAAATCTCTTCAAAGAAATATCGATAACGATTATTGTATAAATGTACTTATTAAACGTAAGAAAATTGACCGATCTAGTTACTTACATGGCATTGTTAACAAGCGTACAATTAAAGCTTGGCTACAATTTTTAATGCCGTCTCCATTGTATAGAACGTACGATATTAAAATTAATGATTATTATTTTAATAATAATCAAATTCACGACAAAGTTGGACAAAATGATGTCAGCGAACACATTCCTGTAGAAGAGAGTCTTACGGCGCACCAACTGACATTAATGTGGGATGAAGAACAATATTTACGCATTGCACCTGGCGAAGAAAATTTACCTCAAAGTTTATTATTTGATGAATTTTTTTATTTTTTATTTCTTATTTCATTTTTTATTTCTTATTTTATTTCTTATTTATTTTAATTAAACCCTTCTTCTTCTTCATGTATAAATAAATAAGATTATATTTATTTTTTTTGCAGGTTTTTTTGAGGTTGTTGATGCTATATTCATTTTGGTACGCCAAAGAAGTATAACTTCTGACGTGCGTACATAAGTACACACACCAGTTTTTTTAATCTATAAGAATATTGTAGTAAAAATATGCAGTCCTATTTAAAAAAAATACGATGACCTTGATATCTTAAAAAAATAACCTTGGAAAAAAATTCGGCCTCACGCTATATTGGCGCCTTCGGACAGAATATCTTTTTCCTTTAACATTTTTTTCTATCGTACGAAATAAACTACATATTTTAGGTGGTCGAGTTAGGCGAAAGACCCTGTGTAGTACAGTACTCATATACATACCTATGCACGGGCTGTAGGTAAGGTTTTCTTTGTCTGCCGGGATGTTATTACCAAAAAAAATGTCTGCCGTATAAAATGTAGGCTCCTCCGACTGCAAGGTTTGTCCCGCTAAAAATGAGATTTCTCGACGACGAATCAGTGGCAACTCATAGATACATTCGGCGTTTGGTGATAGCAGACAGTCGCAGTATATATAGCAATATATTAGCGCTTGGATGCAAATGGGTTAATTGTGCAGGAAGGCGATTGATCGTCATTTGGAATATTTCATCGTATAACTCGGGCTGTGTCTTAAAGATATAGTTCTGTCGTGAGCTTTCCAGACTTTGACGAAGTTACAATGACATTTTTATATTTTTTACATAACGATTTAACGTCGACAATTTTCCCTAGCTTCAACAAAACGATTGAAAGTTCAAGAATCAATAGTATTATACTTATATAATATACCACCGGCTTCTTTTATTTCCTTTTTCCATTTGGATACAAGCTTCTTTTCCTTTAAATGACAACATCCTTTCGTCTGCAACGTTCGCAGTTTCCATTTGGGATGTGCTTTTACTATATTAATTACTTTCACATTATAGTCTAAACTGATTTATTTTTTCTTTCGTCGTTTCTCTTCTGGTTTGTAGTTATTACCTTCGTCGTCCGAAATATCATATTCGTCGTTTGAGACATCACCTTCGATGTCTTCGGAAATTTTTTTTTCACAGGTTTCATTTTCAATACAAGTTTTTCACCATTCACGGTAATGTTTTCGGAAAGAATTTCTAATATCCTGTTATATATTTCTTCACCAATTAACATAGCTTCATATTATATTGAAGCTGAAGATTCTGAGGCAATTAAATAATTTGCAACTAGCAAACTTTGAAAGTATACGACTGCATCTTATAATCTAAATTTTGTTACTTCACTGTGTATTGATTCTCCATTCACTATATCTTCAACTTCTGATACACTATCAATACTTTTTGTAATAGACATTTTTACTTTAAAATATATAGTTATTATGCATATTATATTTTTGAATGATATTGGTTGTTTAATCGCTGTAAAATCCAGCAATAAACTGACACGTTATTATGCAGGAGAAAATTTTGTAAGGAAAGACGAACGAGCGAAATAAAACAAAAGTGAAGAAAACAGTTGAAAAATAACTGAAGATAGTGTATAATTAGACAACCATTAACCAGAAGAAAAACGACAAAAGAAAAAATATATATTGGGTTGGCAACTAAGTGATTGCAGATTTTAAATAATAAAGGAAATTCAAAATGTTTGCTAAAAAATAAAACTTTATTCAATTACGTACTGTCCGTTTTTGTCGATGACCTTTTGCCATCGTTCAGGACAGTGTCATAATTCCACGTTCATCAAATTTCTGATCTTTGCTATAAAAAAACTGAATTCAATGTGATTTGTCTATCGATAAAAACAGACATTACCACAACAATTCGCAAAAAACCTCGTCAATTAAAATATGTGAATCGGTACAATGCAAATGAATTTCGATTATTTCTATTGTATATTGGTCCAACTGTTTTGCTAGATGCCAAAAAATATTTAATTCATTTTATAAATTTCCACTATGCGATTTGAATTTTATGTCATGAACAAGATTGTATTACTAATAATGAGTATTCTAAGTATTTATTAAAATATTTTGTAGAGAACTCTACTAAGCTTTATAGTAAAAACTTTCTAAGTAATAATAATAATAAAAATCTAAATAATAAAAATAATAAATAAAACTTCTAAATAATACTCATAATTTGATTCATCTACCTAATGATGTTTTGAATTTCGGTCATCTCGATTCATTCAGTTTTTTTCCATTTAAAAGCTTCTTATATAATTGTGGGATGCGAGCACCTCCAAGCCAAACACTTAAATAGGCATTCGTGAGGAGATTGGACGGTGGGCCCTGGATAGCTCAATTGGTTAAAGAGCAGTCGCCCGGAAAGCGGAAGATCCGGGTTCGAGTCCCGGTCCAGTCTGTCCAACGGCCCAATTTTTTCACGAATCCTACATAATTTAAACAAAAATTTTTTAAATCTGCACAACCAGTGCAGCAATAGTATTAGACCTGTTGTAACGGATAAAAACTTCGACTTTCCTGAAAATCTGAGTGTTCCTTTGTATAACAAAATACAGTATAACAATTTCATTTTATCAGTAAAAAATCAAGGAGATCAATATTTTTATTTAAAAAATGATGCTATTATTTAAGAGAGTAGGTAATATTTATTTAAATATTGAAAATATTTTAATAACTGGAGTATCATTTTTAAATCCAGCTAACTTTCCCGATTGTCCAATAGATTCAAGTAAATTAATAATGTTGATGCGACCGATGCCTTAATCGGTACTCCAGTGGATAGTAGTGAATCGAAAAATGCCTTTACGAGTGATATCGAGATTCCTTATCATTGGGAAGAAGGATAGGAAAATGCCTGCATGATCGATGGGAGCATCGAAATCAGCGATCATGTTGCCGGTCCTAAGCCCGGGAAAAGGAGGAAGGTTGTTGGATCAGGCTAGCTCCCTACCCAACGTAAAAAAAAGAAATTTGCTCATAGAGAAGAGTTTTTGCCTCGGAACAGGACGGATTCAAAGATGACGACCCAAGCAAGAAAAAGGACAAAGAGTTGGAAAAAAGAACACATAATGCGTCTGGCTACCTGGAACATAAAATCACTTAATAATAAAGATCAAGAAACCCTGAAAGAACTGAAGGACAATAACATCGATATTTGCGCCTTACAAGAAACCAAAAAGAAAGGCAAAGGGCAAATACAGTACGACGACTACCTAGTGGTCTATAGTGGAGTCGAAAAACAAATCAGGGCAAAAGAAGGGGTAGCCATCGCAGTGTCGAAGAAATACCAAAATAACATAAAAGAATGCAGCTACGTATCTTCGCGTATCTTGGTTGTAAAAATGAAAGCGGAAGACCAAAAATTAAATATAGTGTCAATCTATGCACCCGAAGATAATAAACCGAAAGAAGAAAGAGAAGCCTTCTACGACCAACTACAAAATTTAGTCGGATCATTACCAAGTAACCAACAAATGATAATCCTTGGAGATTTTAACGCCCGCATCGGAAATGAAATAATACCTGGAATAAAACAAAGGTTCAACGAAAACGTGTTAAATGACAATGGAGAACTAATGACACAGCTATGCACATTTAACGAGCTAAGGATTAATAATACATTTTACAATCATAAGGAACACTATAAATTTACATACAGCAACACCAGAGGCTTCAGGTCTACAATTGATTACATTGTTACCAACAGATACGTCCAACCAAACCAAATATTAGATATCAGGACGTTAAACTCCGCGAATGTAGGAAGCGATCATAGCCTGCTATTAGCAAAGATAAGAATGAAGTTTAAACCCCAAAGAAATCTTGCACGAGCAACTCAAGAATTGAAAATAAACATCGAGTCACTATGGAACTTATCAACCAAACAACTATACGAGAACAGGTTGAAAGAAAAAATCGAAAAAACCCAATAAAAGAAGAAGATAACATAAACATAGCCTGGAAGAAACTAAGAACCAACATTTTAGAAGCTGCATATGAAGCCCTGGGAACACGAACTGTAAAAAACCGGGCTAGAATGATCAAAACTCCTTGGTTCCGCCCAGAGATTAAGGAAATATGCAAAAAAAAGAAAATGGCATACCTTAACTATAGGACATTAAGAACACCTGAGTCATACGAAACGTATAGACGAATCCGGAATCAAACAGCGACATTAGTAAGGCAAACAAAGCAAAATTATTGGGAGATTTTTTCGAAAAGAATGGAGAGTGACTTCTATGGACTCCAAAAACAAATCTGGCGATTTATTAGAAATCAAAGAAAGGAGGTCAATGAAATGATAGAAACAAACCAGATCAAAAAGAAAATTGGATTAACTATCTAACAGAGCTCTATAAATCAGAAGAACCTCAAACGGAACTAAATACGCCAGAAATAATAACCAGAAGCGACATACAAATTGAGTCCAGTGATGTAGAAACAGCTATTCGAAGACTAAAGAATAGGAAGAGCTCAGGGCAAGATGGCATCCAAAACGAGTTAATAAAATATGGTGGCCAACGTCTACACAACAACTAACATTCCTAATCCAAAAAATACTATGCCAACACAAAATACCTGACGAATGGCGCACTAGCACAACTATAGTTATGTTTAAAAAAGGAGACAAACAGCTGCCTACAAACTACAGGGGAATAAACCTTTTAAACACTTCATTAAAACTAACAACAAAGATTATAACGAATAAAATTAACAGCTTAACGAATCTAGAAGACGAACAGCAAGGATTCAGATCAGGCAGATCGTGCACAGACGCGGTTTTCATCATAAGACAATAACAGAAAAATCAATTGAATACAACAGGCCAGCATATATGTGTTTCATTGATTTGGAAAAGGCATTCGACCGAGTGCAGTTAAAGGATGTTATACACCTCCTTTAACCGGCAAATTCCGAACAATCTTATCAAGACCATAGAGGAATCTATAGAAACAATAAGATCCAAGCAAAGATAATGGCGCCTTGACTGAACCGATTGATGCAGGTCGTGGTATCCGACAAGGGGATTCCCTAAGTCCCCTGCTTTTTAACATCATTATGGACGAAATAATAAGAAACGTAAGACTGCTAAAAGGATATAAAATGGGCAGTGAAGAAATAACCATCCTATGCTATGCTGATGACGCTGTATTAGTGGCCGAAAATGAGGATGATCTACAACGTCTACTACACCGATTTAACTGCATAGCCAAATCATTCAACATGAAAATATCGGCCCAGAAAACAAAATGCATGACAATATCAAAGACACCGTTAAGATGCAAACTGGAAATTGAAGGGAAGGTTATTCAGCAGGAAATGAGATTTAAGTACCTAGGAATAGAAATCTCAGGATATGGTGATGTTGAAGCAGAGGTAAGAGAACAGACAATGAAGGCATCCAGAATAGCGGGTTGTTTGAATGACACAATATGGCGAAACAAAAACATTGACATAGAGACCAAAGCAAGAATTTACAAGGCAATGGTAAGACCTATTATGTCACATACCGCAGAGACTCGACCAGACACGGCGAAAACGAAACAGTTACTAGAGACAACCGAAATGAGAGTTCTTCGCAGAATAGTTGGAAAAACACTACTGGATCGAGAGAGAAGCGAAGATATAAGAAGAACATGCAAAGTGGAAAACATCAACGAGTGGATACTAAAAAGAAAAAAAGAATGGAACGAACATATCAACAGAATGGACAACGGAAGAATTGTCAGAATTGCACGGGATAAGTCACCGGCAGGCCGCAGAAGCACGGGGCGCCCACGAAAACGATGGTGCGACAATTTAACAGTGCAATAGGCAGAAAAACGTCGTTACGGAACAGGCAATTTGCCTAAACTAAAGAAAGAAGAAGAAGAAGAAGATAGGAAAATAAAGAACACAATAACAACTTTATTTGAGCCCAATCAGTATTAAAAAGTACGCTTTATTTGGCTCGTCAGGGAAAAGCCTTTCGGCATAAAAACCCTGGTTGAAAACGATGAAGAAGAATCCACAAATCCGGATAATTCTGGCCAAGTGCAGGACCGCCTTTGTCCCTTGTCGCTGGCCGAACTTAGATGATATGGTATTACGCAATACAAAGAATTCTCCTCGAAGTAGTTCTCGCAAGTCTTAGCTAGATGAATCTCGAGCGATGAATCCAGAGTGACAACAGGCGCAAAAACGCGCTTGCTTTTATACCAAAAGGCGATGCAAATGATCCGACGAGAAAATTAGTTGTATTTAACGAAAATATAAAGCGTATACTAGACATAAAATATTTCATATAAATAAATTTTATAATCATAAAAAAAATTGTTTCTTTGGTAACATATTTTTTCTTCTGTATTCTTCTTGATTAGAAATATGCCACTAAAAATATTAATACGCAACAATCTAACATTTCTGTACTTACACACAAAGATATAATTACATTTCGGAATATAATTGACTTTTTCCCTCGTATGTATAATAGAAAAAAAAATAAAAAATCCAGTTTTTAAATTAACCCTAAAATCGAAGGAATTAAACGATAAAAATGTAACACGTATATAATATGCAAACGAAAAGAAAAAAAAATGAAGAAAATTATGTTAAAGGGAGATAGATAAACAAATAAGAAAGTGGAAACGATATAAATAGAGATATAAAGAAAGAAAAAAGGACGAAAAAAAAGAAAGAAGATCAAAAAACAGTGAGTACGCTTCTGTTTTCCGTAATAATTTCTGTACATGTGAGAGAAGCAGGAATTTCTCTTAACAGTAGCCTCAGAAAATACATTGAATGGTTTTTCTTCTATACTTCTTTTTTCACTACTCTTTCGTTTACTCGTCTGGCTTTTTCTTATTTAAAGAAAAGGACTTGCAACCGTAGCAATAGACCTTTTTGCGCACTGGATTGCAATTTAAAGGAAAAACAGTTATCATTGTCAAGAAAAGAACAAAGCGAATCGCAAACAGAATTCAGGATCGTGACTTTCACTAAACTTCAACTCGTTCTATTCACTTTCTTTTTCCTTATTATTATTTTCTACTAATTATCGGTTTTTAATTAAGAACAATTCAGCACGAAATTACTTGATCGATGGAATCTCTCACTTTTCCAGGAATACAAATCCCTTCGGTATAACCAATAAACTTCTAAGGCTCATATTTTTTCTTTCGTAATTATAAAGAAACGTATCTAACCAGAATTCAACAGATATGAGACTTTAATAAATAGAAAATGCAAATAAATTAAATATTTCCAAGAATATTAAATTCACATCTATGTCTTAAGTTAAAATTGATTATTGCAACATGAAAACCTTATTGGTTACATATAAAAAATTATAGAACAAAACGTGTATACCGAATTTAAAAATGATGAAAATTTAATTAAATTAAAAAATATAATATTTTTTATAAAAAAGAGTATAAAGTAATTGCATTTACGATAAGTATTTTTGAAATTATACTTTTTTTGGCACGTTTGGGAAAAAATGATGAGACTGAATTTTTACGATGCGTGTGTACCGATTAAAACAAATTTCAGCCAGCGACACAACGTCTTCCGGTATTTGCGATACGTTGGCAAAGCGATTTCAAATTTACGGCATGAAGTAGTATTTATTTAAATATATAAAGTAAACATTTTATTTTCGAAATCGAACAACACGAACCAATATTACAAAAAACCATTAAATTTACATCTTTAACCCTAAAACCATATACAATACCCTTCATACCATACTGTTTATTTTAAACCATACATGTTAACTTAAAACCATACATTCTCCCTGTTTCTTTGTCGTCTATATATACAGATTATCCCATCTAGCATCCTTTTGTTCTTTCTTTGGTTTCGGTTCGAGAATATTCGAGAAGTTTTGGTACGACCACAAATAAGGTGATAATTTCAATCGGTTCAACTTAACAACACAGCACACTCTTACGCAACAAAGGAGTTATATTTAGTTTCCTACTTTCTTTTCTTATACATATAATAATATACTTCAACCTTAGAGAAAATAAATCTAACAATCTCAACAACGTAATGTAAAACGAGATAACGTAAGATTTTCGATTTGCGAAATGTAACTATGTATTGTACCTTGCTTTGCTTAATAACAGTCAACAATAAAAGATTAAACTAAACTAATCATTTTTCTTACTAATTGATTTTCTTTTATATATATATCTATGTTTTATATTTCTTTTATATATATTTATATATTTTATATAATATAATCATTTATGTTCAACCAAAAGTTACTAGCTACACTTTTGGCCAAAAATATCTTACGTAGCTTACATTGCTCACAATTTCATAAACAATCCAGAAAATGTTAACTATCTACTCTATTACAATATAAACATGCAAATTAGATTTTAAATATTCACCAACTTTGACATTAGAAATTGATTTTTCCTATTACAAATTCATTTGACGATTAATAACTCGGATTAGCATAAACGTCGGTCAGTGACTTTGAACTGAGTAAAAACGATGTATTTCGATTAAGTAGGTCTTCATTACTCTCCCCCTTTTACGGCTTGAGGTATCTATTCTCTCTACACACATTTATTATATCCTCTCATTTCTCCGCATTGATACACAATTAAATTAGATAAATAAATAAACTTTGGTAATAAAATTAATAATTCTATAAAAAAAGAAAATAAAAGTCATTTGATAACACAAATTAAATATTATAATAGCAATTAATAACTTGTATTACACTCTTTTCTAAAAGTTCGCTACATCAAATTGATTAAAAACAAAAATTGAAATTTCATTTGCCTCTAATTTCGTTGGTTTTTTCCTGAAAAATGACCTTCAAAGATGTATCTATTTCTTTCTTCCTCATGATCAAAATCTATATATAATGTGTCGTTTGCTGTGTACTTTTGCAGACCCTGTATTGACTATAAAGTTCGACGCGAAGTTCGAGAAATAATATTATCATGGAGAAAGCACAGGAAGGCAAACGCATCTTTATTGGATCTTAACGAAGAAGAGAAGGAAACTCCACCTATAAAAGACACCTTATTAGTCCAGGCAAATTAACGATCAGCCTCGGAATGAGAGATAATAAGCTTTTTTTCGTATATACCTTCATTTTGGCGTTTTAAAAGCTGTCTCCAAAGTCTTATGAAATATCTCTTGTCTCTTTCATAAGACTTTCGAGACAACTTTTAGAACGCCAAAATGAAGGTATATACGAAAAAAAGCTTATTATCTTTCATTCCAAAGTTGAATCCTTTTTTATGCTAAAGTGACTGGATTATATATAAAAGCTTTCGTAACGAAAAAAAAATATAAAAAAAAAAAATAACCTTAAAAGCACTTGCTATTTACGCCACTGTGTTTCTACGAGCAGTTGTCCCCCATCTAATTCGATTTTGGCTAGTACTTTCGTTATAGTCCAGTCGGCCAAGAAAGAATACAGGGGTTGTTTACCACATCCAGAAAAAATGTCTCAAATTGAAAAATTCTTTTTTAAATACTCAGAAAAGTATAAAGATCATTTTTACGAAAAACTAAATAACGGAAATTCAATTGTTTAAAAAATAGCCATTTTCAAGTAGTTTTAGATTAAAATACCTCGTAAATTAATAAAAAGTAGTCAAGACATGCTGCGTACGAAATTTAGAGAAAAGAATAACGAATCGAATGAGCAAAGCCCGATTCATCTACGACTAATAGCTTACAATTTATGAATTTTTTAATGAAAAATTTAGGGGCCGAGCGCGAGCGTTTGTAAACAAATAGCTCTAACTCGGCAAAAAATCCATCGATTTTAAATTTTTTTTTTAAATTGTAGCTCAAATCAAGCTTTATAACGAAAAAATTCAGCAAAGCTCAAAAAATTGTTTGCAATTGTTATCGCCAAAAACGAATTTTAGTTTTTTGGCATTAATAAATAGTCAATATTGAAAAATTAATTGTTTTTTTAATATTGACAGATTCTATAGACCAAAATGCGTAAGACTAGCTAAAAATTAAATATAAAATACAAATTTGGGTATGTGTAAAAAAAAGCAGTTCTAAAACATTTAATTTTTCTATGGCTTATTCCGAAGCCAATGAGTAAGACAGAGGTAACTATTCGAACCTCTCATATGCTACACAGCGCATGCGCGAGTCCCCACTAGTAGTAATAAACGAGATTAGAGGAAATAAGACTGAATTTCTTCTTTTCTAAGTTTTTAAACAACAAGTAATTTAATAAAAAAAAAATCGTTATCACAATATAGGTATCAAACGGTTTGGAATTTCATGAATCAGATAAATACATTATTTTGTGGTGAACTTTTTTTCAAAAAATATTTTTTTTGAAAAATTTTCTTGGCCGACTGGACTATTAGCCATATGAACTAACTTTCTTTCATCTTCCCTTCCCACCCAGGAATTACAGGAATAAAAAGAAACAATCGAGTTTATCGAGAATGAGGAAGTAATCATCTACTTAAAAATAAATAGTAGATTTGAACATATTAGCTAACATATACTTTAGTCTTCTTATTATAATATTGAACAGAAGCCATATTTATTAATTACGACAATGAAGTAAACAAAAGAAATTCTAATAAACTTAAAAAAATTAAAGTAAAGTAAAAATAAAGTAAAACATAAAATCAAATTTTTCGACCTAGTATGACTCATATATTTATCTTGTTTTCTCGATTTAACAAAATACAAAAAAACAGAAAGTTTTTTTGTTATTTAAATGTAAGAAAAGAGAATGACCACTTTTATCGAAATTGTAGTATTATATTAATTACAAAACTTCTATTAATTAATTGTTCATATGTAATATTTATTTTTTCTGTTTTCTCTATTTGAGCATAAAATAATAAAGGAACATAAAAATAAAAAAATAAACGCTTTTTATGTTTTTTAAATTGAGTTAGATTTGACGAATTTAAGTTACAACTGAATAATTAAATAATGTTACGTATGTAATTAATTTAATAGTGCAACGGCAGTATTATGATATAATAATATTACTGTAACAAAGTAACAAATGAGGCACGCATATTCCTTTGAATTCTTTTTTATATATAATGATAATAAACGAAATGAAATAATAATAAGATATAAACGACAATGAATATATTTCTACTTCTACTAAATCAGCTAAAATGTTTGAATATTGATAAAATTCGTAGTACAAAATAAATGCTTATTCAAAATTTGTAAAAAAAAAAATACTTAATATTAAACGTATTTTCATTATAAAAATAAATTAATAACAGATATTCCCTTCACAAGAAGCAGTCTTTTTGACTGGTATACAACCACCCATCCCTTAGTTATGCGGATTAGCCCTTTCGCATTGATTTCTGTACGCTTATAAAATCGCGTAAGAGTCTTCTTATATGAAAGAAAAGCCATTGTAAACAAAGCTAGCATAAAATTTAAAAACATTTAAATCAAACAACAGGTTTATATAGATAAAATAATTATAATTGAAGAAATCAAAGCAACTTTTATTCCGTATCAGAATCTGTACTATTGTAATTATATCTGACGGCGTATAAAATATGACAAATAGTGTGGTGTAACAAAAATTGTCTGGTCAAAAAGCTTTTTGTTAAGCTGTGAAGCTTTGGCCAAGAAATGACCTAAAAGAATTAAAAAGGGAAAAGAAATTCAGGAATGCACAAGAAGCGGAATTTCTTCTTGTCTCGTGTGAATGTATATAAATATAAGAAAAGAAGAAATTTAGGCGTAGATAACAAAACAATCGCTATTTGAAGTACGTACGTATATAGATATTTCTAGAATAACTAAAGACGATTTTCTGGGAAATAAAGCACAGATGTTTTTTTTTCTGTCGCGTTGAGTAGTGTCAGTATGAGTATATGAAAAAGTATGTGTACGTACTTAAGGCGTATGTGACCGTAAAAAGAGAAAACATATACGATCGACTGTCGTTTGCGATGAAGCAGAGTAGGGATTTCAAAGAAAAAGAAGGTTAAGGAGAAAGACGCCGAAAAGAAATGACAATAGACGACAAATGATAGACAAGAGACGATAGACGATAGAGTAGTAAGAAAGTAGTTAAAGTAGGAAAAATTAGAATATTATCACAATGTTAATATATTCTGTAATCTCGTTTTCAGGTTTCTTCGACTCAATCGATGATTTAAGAAATTAAAAATAAATTACCTTATTATGTTATTAGGGTAACTAAGTGTCGCATATTTTCCTACCAAAACATTTGCGAAAAAAATTAATGTCGACACTCCGAGAGTGTAAAAATCAATCGGTCATTATACTATTACATCGGTAGCTCTCTATCGTACTTTATAAAATTGTAAAGCATTTTATTTAAAAATCGTGTTTTAATTTGTTAAGAAAACAGCTTTTCAAAAATCAATTATATTTTTAGTCTTTTAAATGATAATTTATAGTAAAATTATTAAATATTAAATAAGCCTTAATTCTAAAATAGTTGCAAAAAGACGAGAATAGAATTAAAGAAATAAGAGACAAAGAGTAAATTGTTGATTGATAATTAATTGGACGCACTAAATAATACTATAGACAAAAATGAACTTATTGTTAGTTGTAATTGCGACATTTTTTAATTAAATGATTTATTAAACATAAAATAGCACCCAAAAATGTATGGGTCCTAAGAAAAAAGAGCGCTGTACGTAATATATTAAAAATAAAATATAATTCTTACCATTTTCTGTTGCAGCTTGTGAAATTGGTCCTTTGTCACACCTTCGATCAACAATAATAAAATAACACCAGTGAAGGGAAAAAATAACTGATTTTACAAAAATATATTCTCTTAAATTTGATTATCTTGAAATTAACTTTTTCACGGTAACGATAAATCTTACAGGAAAGTTCACTGATTTTACGTTAAGAAGATACAGACTTATTAACAAAAAGAAACATAACTATATAAAATTTAACAAGCCGAGCAAAAGTGGCTCGCTTTGCTTCCTGATCCTCTTTATAAACCTATTCTGCCCCCACTACCCAGCCAGTTACTTCCATCTTTCCACACGAATCAGTTTTTATGATATGTGAACTTCGTTCCTCATTTGATAGTCTTCCTGATGCCCACGAGACGTATTGGCTCAAGAAACTAACAAAGAGCTGACAATTGCCTTCGACGACGAAACCTTCGAGCGTAGCCAATAAAATACAGAACGATCTTTTACAAGAGATATAATATTTCCAGTAAAAGAAATTCGTGGATAAAAAGGACCGCGTAATCTAAACATAAGCGTATATTACGTGATAAACTTAATTCCTCCAACTCGTTACTATGATATAAAGAACAAGATTCAATGCTAGTAAGTTTTGACTGTAAAATCGTCATAAAAATATGTCTTTTGAAATGTTTATGTTACTGTTAAAGTACAGAAAACAGTTATTTTGCAGATTATTTAGGTATGTGCAGATTAACAAGGGTGATTCGTTACAGCATCGAAAATTATTTCACTTCTCATATTATCTAGGTAATCTGCTAATTATCTAAGTAATCTGAACATTACCTGCAAGGTTATGATTGGTTACCTACTAGGTTAAAATGATAATAAGATATTTGTTGGAACAACTGCAACGTTTTTGTACGCCTAAATTAATATAATGTTATTTATTTTATAATCAGTTCATTAATTGTATTAGGCGAAGCTGCATGTTGCATCGGTTATATATAATTAAAGAATTCTAGATTTTGATCGTTTAAATCGTATTATATGTTGAAACAGATTTACCGGTATAATATACATACTTAAAATCCTTTCTCTGCTTAGGGATATATATAGATATTTAGAACGCTCGACATTCAATGGCCAAAGACGAAAAATATTCGCTACCGCATGAAAAAATAGAAAGAGAGAAATATCGGTTTCTTCTCTCGCTCGCACTTGCATTCACGACCGAGAGGCCCAAAAATAGCCTATGATTAGTACACGTTTTGATTAGTACAAGCTCGCACGCACAATATTCCGCTCGCGTGTAAAAACCGACAGAGAGAAAGGATTTGTCCCCACTCTTACAATTATGCTTTACGTTTTTTTCCAAATATTTCTTGCTTATTTTTGCAAATACGAAGATGGATTTTAGAACATTTTTTATGTATTTTTCAATTCAAGTATTTTATACGCGGTTCGTTCCTCACCCATACGCGCCACGTGGCCAACCCATCTTAATCAGCGTAATTTTATGACGGTCATAAAAATGTCCGGTCTATTATACAATATATGCAATTCCACGTTGTGTAATTTTTTCCTTTCGGCTGTTTCCTCTCGCGTTTTGTACTGAAGATTTTACGAAGTATTTTTTTCACAAATATCCTAAATTTCTTTTCGTCCTACATTGTAAGTGACCTTGCCTTGCATCCATTAAGGACTACCGGTAGAATGACTGTTTTTTAAATTCTGATCTTTAAGCGCCTACACAATACCCCCGAGCTGAGTAGTTTATTGACTGAATAAAAGTATGCATTTCCCACAAATTGATCCTTTTTTTCAATTCTTCGCTAATTTATTTCGATTAATTTGGGATCGATCCTAAATATCTAAAGTTGTTGATCATATAAAATATTCAAATCATGGATTTAATTTAAAATTTTAAGTCAATGTTAAATTATTATTAATTTTTAATTAGAAGTGAAATGTTAACGATTTTAAATATATATAGTTTTTTAGAATTGAATAAAATTCAGCTTTAAAATTTAAATTTTATATTTATATTAATTTTTAAAAATAAATTATTTAAAACTAAATATATATTCGGGATAAATTGAATATATTATTTATAAATACAAATGATTGTATTAATATTTAAAAGTAATTATAAAATTATATTCTTTTAAAAAAATGTTTTAATTTATAGTTAGATATAATATAATATTATTAAATTTAAAAATTTAATTTTTATTTTAATAATCAGTTCAAATTTTATCCCTAACGACTAAGTTTCCAGTATTATGCAAATTCGCATTTTTTCGGTGACCATATATTTGATTTTTACCAAATATATTTTTTTTTATTTGCAACCCTAGTTCTCTTGTTTTGTCCAATAGAGTTCTTGTGTTATTTACTAATGTCTCCTTATTGTCCCCCAGCAAAGCAATATTGTCCGCATATGTTAGTAGTAGCGTTGTGATATACTAATATATTATACTTAATATTATACTATAAATATTTAATACTTTTTGATTAAGGTAGCACGTACTTGTAGTAATTGATGTGAATATCTAATTAAAAATATATCAATTCCTTTAAAAATTTGTTGTAAAATTGCCTTTGATCTGTTTCAACATAGAATCGATTTATAATAAAAATTCGTTTAACCCGTTTGATACTAACAAAAACTACAATTTCTTTGCATTAATCTTTCGCAGTGTACTAAATGATGATTATTTTAAAACAATTTTTTATATTATATTATTGTAAAATGCATTTAATTATGAGACAGGGTTATTTCTTTTCAAGACTAAATAAGTTAATCAATCACCCTGTGAGGCCTGGGTCAAGTTGCTACCAGGGCTCTGAGTTTAGACAATATAAAATTTATTAATCAGAACAGAAATAAATGTTAGGCGCCAGTTAGATTTTCCCTAATAAATATATTAATCAAATTACCCAATCTAAGCGGCCCCGACTAGTAGAAAGAAAATGAGACAAACACAGGCGGGCGTCATTGGGTGACCCAAAATATTGCGAAATTTCAATAGAAAAGAATTAACAAAGACTAAAGGAGGTAACTTACGTGACTGGTGCACAAAACACTGATCACTGATTTTACAATTAACTCTTTTAATATGAAAATATAAAATACACTTATACTCTCGGTTGAGCTCGTAGTCGGTCAAAAGTGATTCAAGAGTAAATGATATAAAATAATCTAATAAGAGAGAAATGATATATATTATAAAATGATAAATTGAAATACATATAATTAATAATAATAAGAAGGATAATAGACGCAATTAAATCTATACAATACAATATAATACAAAAGATAAGACAAGAAGTAAAATAAAGAATAGTATAACAAAATCGAATATAGAGTAGACTGTTAAAGAATTTAATATAAAAAAACTGACGATATCGCTTCTAACAATTAAAGAAATGTACAAGTTAATAGGTAAAATAAGTTCGTATAGAATTTCGACTAAACCGTGCAATTAGACGGCTGGCGGAAGAGTATCGATCTTTTCCTCTCTGACGAAGAGGTTTCCATTTTTGGCAACAATGTTCGACGTTGCCATCGCAATTCTTTCCTAATTGACGAATCGCTTGCTCTTATTTTCTAGTTTCTACTTCGTTAGCCTCTCCTAGTCGTCGGTTGTCGAATTCGTCGTTATCTAGGAACTACGAACAGGCACTACCTATGACAATGTAGATACATAGTGATCTTTTAGTTATATTTCATAATATCGAGCCGTGTGACGTCGAGGTGCGTCTTTTGACGGATTTTCCTATCGCAATTATAACTACCTTCAACCAATATTTTACATTACACGACCAAATTTAATTGCTATGCAGTTCACCCGATAAAATGATATTCGTGTTATAATTATTTGGTACGGTATGCATAGAAACGGAAAACAAAAGTATACCGAAATTATTAAAAATAATGATTCTTTTGAAAAGGTATTTTATTTCCACAACAAACTAAAATTCAAACGATAAAACTTGCGTAGCTTATCGATGTATTATGCTTGATCTCTTTCTTTTTTTCCTATTTCATTATAACGTAGATAGAAAACAAGAACTTTCAGCTCGTTGTTGTTGAACTATCTCACTCGCTTTCATCATATTTCTCTAGTTCTCTCTCTCTTTCTTTTCTCATTTTATTTTCGTCATACTTTCGTTACACTACCGTTAGCATTTCCATTGCAGTTTCGTATATCTCTCATCTCTCACTTATTCTTGCTATAGAACCTTTATATCAAAAGCATGAATAATATTATAACATCTTATCTTTATAAACGCAGCCATATTAGAACGCTTCAAGGGAATTTACAAAAATGATAATTGTGAACATTTATATAAAATAACTTACTTGATTAAAGGTACACAGGCAAAATGCAGAGATTCGAATTATTAAATACTGACCAAGTTCGAGCCCATTTATTACGACGCAAATACTTTGCTTGTTGAATATTGACAGAAGAAAAAATAAGAATATAAAATATCTGTTAATGAGAGTTAGCGGCATGAAATAATAGCCTGGAGAAAAAGGCTATTTCATCTTATTTTAATGAAATGTGAAACAAATTTTGTTCACATTTTGCATGTAACCTTTACAAAATGATTTCAAATTGCTTTGTACTCCTAATTTATTTTCTTATCTATATCGTTACTACCAACGTACTGTTCATACTTAATTTTTTGCATCATTTCATCGACTTTATCAGAGATTGTTCGATCATAACAATAAGCATATTTCACATCAAAATTTCTTTATTGAAAACAATCCAACGAGTATTGTACCACTTATATAGATACTGCATCATATTCATGAATATCACAATTTTTGTATACATGTGCCGAATTTTCCATGCTTTGTAATCTAATTCTCAATTATATCGAATATCATTATTTTCACTCATTTTCGATCAACAGTAACTTTTAACTGAATAAATAAATATCACAACTTTTATTTAAATTATTGTATGATACATCTTTCAAATGCACACACGCATTACAAGATCCGATTATTATTACCAGAATTATGCGATCTTAAGAAAATTAATTTTTCCCCAACCTACTATAACACCTCGATGTATCTCGATAAATAAATAACGTAAACCGAATTAAATATTTGTTTTTTAGAAAAAAACAGTCATAGTATCATTTTAGTTTTTTTTGAAAATCCAACATTCGAAACGTATCACTACTATATTCGATTGTTCCTGACAATTTTTTACAATCAAATAAAATTTTTGATTTCTTAGTGAATGTTTGTTTTGCAAAATTATATCAGCATTATCAATCACTAAACATGTTTGATTTAAAATATTCTAAAGCACTTAATTAGTAAATTTCTATCGAAATATGTGCGTATTCAATATGGAATATCAGAATAACTGATAATGCTCATATTAAATGTTTATTTTATAATTTTCATTATAAAG
This sequence comes from Polistes fuscatus, assembly GCF_010416935.1. NCBI lineage: Eukaryota > Metazoa > Arthropoda > Insecta > Hymenoptera > Vespidae > Polistes > Polistes fuscatus. The sequence goes on along the minus strand of NW_025113123.1, from coordinate 74,393 downwards.
TTGCAATAATAATGAAAAATCGATATATTTTCTTCCCTGTTCTTATTAAGATCGCGAAAAACGTGAAACTTTAGTTGTTTTTCACGAGGCAAATTTGTAAAAAGCAGAAAAATTTAAATGATTTAATTAAATGTACAAATCTCTAGAACATATTTTTTTTTTTTCATTTAAATAAATGTCTATTTTCTATAATAGACATTATTAAAATGTATATTATTACAAACAAAAATAATAAACACACAGTTATAAAAAGAAATTTTGAAATACCTATTAAGAATAAAACACTTACATACATATACTCATACAGATTCTCTCGTTAATAAATAAACCGAGCAATATTATTAATTTGTAGAAGCTTTCAAACGAAATATTTGTATTAAGTGGACCGGAAAGTAATGTCGTTTTTGCGTATGTTGATATATGATTGTCATTGGACAGCTTATTTTGTACTTCGAAGTCGTACAAAAGGCATTTAAAGGTTAAATGTGATTTTTCAATTCTAAATAATTAAATATTAAAATTTTTTTTGCAATTTGAGGTGAAATTGCAAGCCAAATACCAGAAAAGCATATCCGGCATTGTACGCCTTTAGTTTCGCAAGAGTAGTGGCGACTTAAAACATTTGCGATGTTTATTCAAATGCATTATGCAAATCATTAGATTATAATTGAATGATAATCCAAAACGCAAAAGGCAATGGCTCTCTCCACATGAATCACCACAAGTACTGCGAAGCTGGGTTTACATCCAAAAGGCAAAAGGCCAAAAGGTGCTTCTGTATGTTTGTTGGAGTATTCGCAGAATTGTTCATTTTGAAGTGCTAAAATCTGAAGAAACTGTTAACACAGACCTTTATTGCGAACAACTGGATCGAGTGAACAAATCTGTAATCGAAAAGTATCTTGCGATTGTCAACAGAAAAGGCGTTATGCTGCATCACGACAATGCAAGTCCACACTGTACAAAATGAACCCTAGAAAAAATTAATGAATTAGAGTGGGAGTAATGCCTCACTCACCATACTCGCCTGATATCCCACTCTCGGATTTACTCCGATCGCTACATTTTCTTAGAAGCAAAAAATTTGAAAATTTGGATGATGTCCAAAATGCTATCTCGAGATATTTTAATAAAAAAGCAAATGATTTTTTCGGTCTGGCATTAAAAATATGTATACTAGATGGCAGAAGGTTTTTGATAACAGGGGTGATTATATTATTGATAACAAAAATAATGTTAGTTATGTAGGATGTTTAAATTATAAAAAATAGTGAGGAGTGCGATCAGAAGTAACAATTTATTAATATAACACTAAAACTTGATTATACCGTAGCTGGACTTACACTGAACTCGGTTCGAACCGAAACGCTTCTCTTTTATATTCCTCTTATCGCTCTAGAAACCCCTCGGTCCCTCTCGAATATTCATCTATTTATCTACGAGAAACATCGAGTGGTTTCCATGCGACGAAACATGAAACGCATTTCTCACGTGGTATCGCCCAAACAAACGAATGCCGGATATTTTCGAAGAGAAAGTTTCTTTTCTTTATTTCCTATCCTTCAGTTATATCATATTTACTCATGTACTAACAATGTTAGTTATACCATATATAACCATGGACTAACAATGTTAGTTATATTATTTGTATAATAATTCTTACAGTTGAAATATTTGATCGTTTGTATTAAATGAAACAATTAAAATTTGGTATACTAACAGAATCATTGTAATATAAAGAAGTTTCACTAAACATTAAAATTTAAGATTTCTGTATAATTGAATCAATCAGTTCATCGGAGTGAGCTTGCTGACTTTTATAACTGAAAGTATCAAATTGACGATAATTGCTACACGCTAAAGATGAATCTAAATAAACATCAATTTTTGGCCAGATGCTGAGACGATGGTCCAGAAGTCACTAGTAAATTCGAAGTTGATGGAGTCCAAAAATTTCATTCACAAAGATTGATTTGCATGTGCAATCATTTTTTTTTTCGCAGGCTATATGCGTTACAACGTTCCGCGTTTGTTTGAGCAGGAAGAGCCGAGATGTGGGTATACTCAACTCACTTGAATGTAATAAAATAGATAGTGCAATATCTTCCTAAGAAATGAATGAAAGTTAATGCAATAACAATAAAATTTAAATAAAATGCAATGAATAAATAATTTTTAACAGTAATATAATTTTATCTTTTAACAGATTCACGTCTTGTTTACCCTTCGTATCTGCTGCAACACTCTACTCGCATCATAATTTAAATGGAATTTCTATGGAAAGACGTTTAGTAGATGCAAGTATACAATATTTTCTTATAAATTAATAAACAGTAATGTCTTTCAATACCTGTTAAAACGCTTGAAGATACATTATGTGAGAATAAAAAATCTCTCTATATAATGTAATACCTGTTAGTGTTTTAAATTTGTAATAAAACTAAGAAGCATTCTTTCTTCACTACTTTTGACAAATTATTATTATAAATAGATTTCACCCGATATATATAAAAAGTAGGCGGTGTCTTCAGAAAATTTTTATGATTGCAGTATTGTTCAATTCTTCATATGGTTGTGTAAAATTATACGCTCTTTCTTCCAGTAAAATGATTGATCACCTATGGAAAGAGTATAAGTTGAATACTGCTATGAATAAATATTTTTCATAAGAAATATAACATTTGTTTCTTTTAGAAGCAAGATTGTAAATTTTACCTTTTACCAGATTAATGGTTGCTTATTCCTTGTATCTGCAGCTGCACTCTATTCGCATAAAATTTAAATGGAATCTCTACAAAGAAGATATTAGTTTACACAAGTTTACAATATTTTCTTGCAAGTTAATAAACAATAATGTCTTTCAATACCTGGTATGACGCTTGGAAATACATTACTCACAAATATAGATTTTTAAATATATTGTATCGTGGGATGCGAGCGCCTTCATGCTAAATACTTTAATAGGCATTCTTGAAGAGATTGCTCGTTAACTATTCTTTTTTCTTTCTTATCCTAATTTATGTGGGAAATAAAGGCCTGGAGTGTCAATTGATTGTAATTTCTGTAACCAAATAATCAAATTTTATTAATTAAAAAATGACCTTAACTTAAACTCTTGTTTGTACTCTTTACTCAGACGCTTATCTTTACTCTGATACTACTCTTACTCTTTACTCTGATGTTACTCTTTACTTTGACGCTTTTCTTACTCGACTAATTAAAATCCATTGTCTTTTCTGTATCTCGCTGCTTACCACATACACACTCATACACGCTTTCTCCTATATATTTATATTCGCTTTTGTCTTACATCACTTATTTCTTCATCTCTACGCTAAACAAACGTACACAAGCATGCACACATACTCTCTCATTCCTTCATATCATAATAACGAAAGACAACATTTCTTGTAGCTTTACCTATCAGAAAAAAATCTTTACTTATTCTAGAAATAGCTCTGTAGATTTAGAAGCATCTTCGTCTTATTCTAGAAATATCTATTTGTTGTCTTTTCTTTCTTGCAAATCTCACCTTAAACTACTTTTTCGTTTGAAATCACCACTTTGCACAATCGCAGGTAGCAACGAATTTCATGATCGACGCGCTTAAGATAACGTACCCTACTAGCAAGTTCTCTATTATTTCTTACTTTTATCCTTGGATTCCCACATTATTGCTATTAGTTTTTCAAATATATAACTAAGATGCATTCTTTCTTCACTTCCTTTAATAGAATATTAATAGATATGATTTTCTCCCAGTATACGTAAAAAGAAGGCGGTATCTTCCAAAATCTTTCATGATTGCAGTGTTGTCAGCCTCTCCTCCTCGTTGTTGAAAGTTTACGCTTTCTCTTCCAGTAAAATAATTAAAAACCTATGAAGAAAGAATAAGTTTAATAATGCTATGAATAATTTTTTTAAGAGAATTATATAATGTTTACCTTTTAACAGATTCTGGTATTGATTATTCCTTGTAACTGCGACTGCATTTTATTCGCATATAATTCACATAGATCCTCTACGAAGGAGACATTTGTTATTAGGTGTACAAATAAGTTTCCGCCGTTTTAATGTAGATAGCGCGGCGCGGAGTTTCCGTTAACTTTCGCTGATGATATCCTGCTTAAAAATTAGTTTGGACGTTTATGAACAACATAACCTATTAATATTATTGATTTCATATTTGTAAAATATAATTTTTTTTATTCGAAAATGTCCAAATTTGAGCCAAATAAGCGTCATTTGCGGGAAATATTAGTTTACTTCTTTAATATAAAGAAATCTGCTGCTGAGGCGCATCGATTGCTCGTAGAAGCATATGGTGAGACTGCTTTGAGTGAGAGAACGTGTCGTGAGTGGTTTCAAAAGTTTAAAAACGGTGATTTCGACGTAGAAGACAAAGATCGCAGTGGAAGGCCAAAAATTTACGAGGATGCAGAATTGGAGGAAATATTGGAGGAAGATTCACCTCAAACACAAAAAGAACTTGCTGTAACATTAGAAGTAACTCAGCAAGCAGTCTCACATCGTTTAAAATCATTAGGAATGATAATAAAAAAGGAAATTGGGTTCCGTACGAATAAAGCCGAGAGATATTGAACGCCGATTATGCTTAAGTGAAATACTGCTTGCTAGACATAAAAAAAAGGGTTTTTTACATCGTATCATCACTGGTGACGAGAAATGGATACATTATGATAATCCAAAAAGAAGAAAATCATGGGGATTACCAAGCATGCGTCAACATCAACAGCAAAACCGAATATTCACGGAAAAAAAACTCATGCTGTGTATTTGGTGGGATCAGCTGGGTGTAGTGTATTATGAGTTGCGTAATCCGAGCGAAACAATAACCGGAGCCCTCTATCGAACACAATTAATGAGATTGAGCCGAGCTCTAAAGGAAAAACGCCCTCAATACTATTCTAGACACGAAAAAATTATTCTCCTGCATGACAATGCTCGTCCACATCTAGCGGCTCCCGTGAAAAAGTATTTGGAAACACTTGATTGGGAAGTGTTACCCCACCCGCTGTATTCACCAGACATTGCACCGTCCGATTATCACCTATTTCGGTCCATGGCACATGCTCTGTCGGAGCAGCGGTTCAAATCATATGAAGATACCAAAAATTGGGTTGATTCGTGGATAGCCTCAAAAGACAAGGAGTTCTTCCGACGTGGGATCTGAATGTTGCCTGAGAGATGGGAAAAAGTCATTGCAAGTGATAAACAGTATTTTAAATAACCTTAAAATTACTATTCTTCTAGAATAAATACTTAATTTTTAATAAAAAAACAGCGGAAACTTATTTGTACACCTAATATAAAATGTTATAACAAGGTCATTTTAAAGCACTTTTAATGCTCTATAACCTGAATTAAAACTTATGTATTTAAAACGTATATGTTTTCTAAAAACAAAGAAAGAAGAAGTAAACATAAACTTTAATTTCTCAAGTCTAACTTATTTTAAAATTTTTTAAAATAGCCACTTTAAAGCACTTTAATGCCCAACAACATGATGTTAAGCAAAAGTATTTAAAATACATAGAGTGTATGAAAGGAAAGAAGTTCTTGTCACACTTAAACTTTAATAACTCGAAAACTAAAAAATTCTAAAATGTTATAAAATGGTCATTTTAAAGATCTTTTAATGCTCTACAACCTGATTTAAAACTTAAGTTTTTAAAATATATAGGGTTTTTAAAAATAAAGAAGGAATTTGTTCACAAAAACTTTAATTACTCGAAAACTAACAAATTTTAAAATATTATAACATAGTCATTTTAAAGCTTTTTTAATGCTCTACAAACAGATTTAAAACTTGAGTATTTAAAACTTATAGGCTTTCTAAAAAAGAAGAAAAAGATGCTGTAAAAGTAAACTTTAATTTTTCAAAGACTATCTTATTTTAAAATGTTTTAAAATAGACATATTAAAGCTAATTTAATGCCTAACAAAATGATGTTAAGCGAAAGTATTAAAATACATAGAGTGTCAAAAGGAAAGAAGTTTTTGGCACACATAAACTTTAATAACTCAAAAACTCAACAAATTATAAAATGGTA
>NW_025113123.1:56219-66548 GCF_010416935.1 Polistes fuscatus | reverse complement strand
AAGTATTTAAAATATATAGGGTTTTTTAAAAAAAAGAAGGAATCTGGAACAATAAACTTTAATTATTCGAAAACTAACAAATTTTATAATGTTATAACATGGTCATTTTAAAGCTCTTTTAATGCTATAAAATCGTATGCTGAACGTAAGTATTTAAAACTTATAGGTTTTCTAAATATAAAAAAAGAAACAAGCTCTACACTAAACTTTAATTTCTCAAAGATCAATTTTTAAAATGTTTAAATAGCCAATTTAAAGCTCTTTCAATGCCCAACAACATGTGTCCAGCAAAGAATTTAAAATACATAGCGGGTCTTAAAAAGAAAGAGTACTTTTGTACACAAGAACATTAATAACTCGAAAACTACAAATTCAAAATGTTAGAAAATGGTCATTTATTGCTCTTTTAATGCTCTAACCAGATTTAAAACTTAAGTTATAAAAAAAATCGGGTTTTTTAAAAAGAAGAAGAAATTCTGGTAAACAAAAACTTAAATTACTCGAAACAAACAACTTTAAATATTATACCATTGTAATTTTAAAGCTCTTCTAATGCCCAACAACTTATGTTAGAAAAGAATTTATATAGACATAGGGTGTCTAAAAAAGAAGAAACTCTATAAACAAAAAACTGAATATCTCGAAAACTAACAATTCTAAAATGTTAAAACATGGTTTTTTAAAGCTCTCATTGCACTGCAACCAGATTTAAAACACAGTATTTAAAATATGTAGTGTTTTAAAAATAAATTAGTAATCAGTAACAGAAACTTCAACAACTCGAAAACAAGCAAATTTTAAAATGTTATAAATGGTCATTTTTAAAGCTCTTTTAATGCTAAAATCGTATGCTGAACATAAGTATGTAAAACATATAGGTTTTCTAAAAAAAAAGAAACAATCTCTACACATAAAACTTTAATTTCTCAAAGACAACATTATTTTAAAATGTTAAAAGTAGCCATTTTAAAGCTCCTTCAATGCCCAGCACATTATGTACTCAAAAGAAATTAAAAATTCATAGGGTGTCTTTAAAAAAAGATGTACTTTGTACACCAAACAACTTGAATCTCGAAAACTAACAAATTCAAAAATGTTTAAAACATGGTCATTTTAAAGCTCTTTTAATGCTCTACAACCAGATTTAAATCTTAAGTATTTAAAATATATAGGGTTTTTTAAAAAAAGAAGGAATCTGTACACAAAAACTTCAATTACTCGAAAACTAACAAATTTTAAAATGTTATAACATGGTCATTTTAAAGCTCTTTTAATGCTCTAAAATCGTATGCTGAACATAAGTATTTAAAACATATAGGTTTTCTAAAAAAAAAAAAGAACAAGCTCTACACATAAACTTTAATTTCTCAAAGACAAACTTATTTTAAAATGTTTTAAAATAGCTTTTTTAAAGCTCGTTTAATGCCCAACAACATGATGTTAAGCAAAAGAATTTAAAATACATAGGGTGTCTATAAAAAAGAAGTACTTTGTACACAAAAACTTTAATATCTCGAAAAATAACAAATTCAAAAATGTTAAAATATTGTCATTTTATAGCTCTTTTAATACTTTGCAACCAGATTTAAAACCTAAATATTTAAAAAATATAGGGTTTTTAAAAAAAAAGAAGGAATCTGGAACAATAAACTTCAATTACTCGAAAACTAACAAATTTTATAATGTTATAAACATGGTCATTTTAAAGCTCTTTTAATGCTCTAAAATCGTAGCTGAACATAGTATTAAAACTTATAGGTTTTCTAAAAAAAAAAAGAAACAAGCTCTACACATAAACTTTAATTTCTCAAAGACAAACTTATTTTAAAATGTTTTAAAATAGCTTTTTAAAGCTCGTTTAATGCCCAACAACATGATGTCAAGCAAAAGAATTTAAAATACATAGGGTGTCTAAAAAAAAGAGTACTTTGTACACAAAAACATTAATAAACTCGAAAACTAACAAATTCAAAAATGTTAAAACATGGTCATTTTATTGCTCTTTACTGATACAACCAGATTAAACTTAAGTATTTAAAATATATGGGTTTTTTAAAAAAAAGAAGGAATCTGGAACAATAAACTTAATTATTCGAAAACTAACAAATTTTATAATGTTGTTATAACATTCATTTTAAAGCTCTTTTAATGCTATAAAATCGTATGCTGAACATAAGTATTTAAAACTTATAGGTTTTCTAAATAAAAAAAGAAACAAGCTGTACACATAAAATTTAATTTCTCAAAGATCAACTTATTTTAAAATTTTTAAAATAGCCAATTTAAAGCTCTTTCAATGCCCAACAACATGATGTCCAGCAAAAGAATTTAAAATACATAGGGTGTAAAAAGAAAGAGTACTTTGTACACAAAAACATTAATAACTCGAAAACTAACAAATTCAAAAATGTTAAAAAATGGTCATTTATTGCTCTTTTAATGCTCTACAACCAGATTTAAACTTAAGTATATAAAAAAATATAGGGTTTTTAAAAAAAAGAAATCTGTAAACAAAAACGTAAATTACTCGAAAACAAACAAACTTTAAATATTATACCAGTGTAATTTTAAAGCTTTTCTATGCCCAAAACATGATGTTTAAGAAAAGAATTTAATATACATAGGGTGTCTTAAAAAAAGAAGAACTCTATAAACAAAAACTGAATATCTCGAAAACTAACAAATTCTAAAATGTTAAACATGGTTATTTTAAAGCTCATTTAATGCACGCAAACCAGATTTAAAACACAAGTATTAAAATATATAGTGTTTAAAAAATAAATTAGTAATCAGTAAACAAAACTTCAACAACTCGAAAACAAGCAAATTTTAAAATGTTATAACATGGTCATTTTAAAGCTCTTTTAATGCTATAAAATCGTATGCTGAACATAAGTATTTAAAACATATAGGTTTTCTAAAAAAAAAGAAACAATCTCTACACATAAACTTTAATTTCTCAAAGAACAAATTATTTTAAAATGTTTAAAATAGCCATTTAAAGCTCTTTCAATGCCCAGCAACATGATGTTAAGCAAAAGAAATTAAAAATACATAGGGTGTCTATAAAAAAAGAAGTACTTTGTACACAAAAACTTGAATATCTCGAAAACTAACAAATTCAAAATGTTAAAACATGGTCATTTAAAGCTCTTTTAATGCTCTACAACCAGATTTAAAACTTAAGTATTTAAAATATATAGGGTTTTTTAAAAAAAAAAGGAATCTGTAACAAAAAACTTCAATTACTCGAAAACTAACAATTTTAAAATGTTATAACATGGTCATTTTAAAGCTCTTTAATGCTCTAAAATCGTATGCTGAACATAAGTATTTAAAACTTATAGGTTTTCTAAATAAAAAAAGAAACAAGCTGTACACATAAACTTTAATTTCTCAAAGACCAACTTATTTTAAAATGTTTTAAAATAGCCAATTTAAAGCTCTTTCAATGCCCAACAACATGATGTCCAGCAAAAGAATTTAAAATACATAGGGTGTCTAAAAAGAAAGAGTACTTTGTACACAAAAACATTAATAACTCGAAAACTAACAAATTCAAAAATGTTAAAACATGGTCATTTTATAGCTCTTTTAATGCTCTACAACCAGATTTAAAAACTTAAAGTAAAAAAAATATAGGTTTTTAAAAAAAAAGAAGAAATCTGTACACAAAAACTTCAATTACTCGAAAACAACAAATTTTAAAATATTATAACATTGTCATTTTAAAGCTCTTTTAATGCCAACAACGATGTTAAGAAAAGAATTTAAAATACATAGGGTGTCTATAAAAAAGAAGAACTCTGTACACAAAAACTTGAATATCTCGAAAACTAACAATTCTAAAATGTTAAAACATGGTCATTTTAAAGCTCATTTAATGCTCTGCAACCAGATTTAAACAAAGTATTTAAAATATATAGTGTTTTAAAAAATAAATTAGTAATCAGTAAACAAAAACTTCAACAACTCGAAAACAAGCAAATTTTAAAATGTTATAACATGTCATTTTAAAGCTCTTTTAATGCTCTAAAATCGTATGCTGAACATAAGTATTTAAAACATATAGGTTTTCTAAAAAAAAAGAAACAATCTCTACACATAAACTTTAATTTCTCAAAGAACAAATTATTTTAAAATGTTTTAAAATAGCCATTTTAAAGCTCTTTCAATGCCCAGCAACATTATGTTAAGCAAAAGAAATTAAAAATTCATAGGGTGTCTATAAAAAAAGATGTACTTTGTACACAAAAACTTGAAATCTCGAAAACTAACAAATTCAAAAATGTTAAAACATGGTCATTTAAAGCTCTTTTAATGCTCTACAACCAGATTTAAAACTTAAGTATTTAAAATATATAGGGTTTTTTAAAAAAAAGAAGGAATCTGTAACAATAAACTTCAATTACTCGAAAACTAACAAATTTTAAAATGTTATAACATGGTCATTTTAAAGCTCTTTTAATGCTATAAATCGTATGCTGAACATAAGTATTTAAAACATATAGGTTTTCTAAAAAAAAAAGAGAACAAGCTCTACACATAAACTTTAATTTCTCAAAGACCAACTTATTAAAATGTTTTAAAATAGCCAATTTAAAGCTCTTTCAATGCCCAACAACATGATGTCCAGCAAAAGAATTTAAAATACATAGGGTGTCTAAAAAGAAAGAGTACTTTGTACACAAAAACATTAATAACTCGAAAACTAACAAATTCAAAAATGTTAAAAAATGGTCATTTATTGCTCTTTTAATGCTCTACAACCAGATTTAAAACTTTAAGTATATAAAAAAAATATAGGGTTTTTAAAAAAAAGAAGAAATCTGTACACAAAAACTTCAATTACTCGAAAACAAACAAATTTAAAATATTATAACATTGTAATTTTAAAGCTCTTCTAATGCCCAACAACATGATGTTTAAGAAAAGAATTAATATACATAGGGTGTCTATAAAAAGAAGAACTCTATAAACAAAAACTTGAATATCTCGAAAACTACAAATTCTAAAATGTTAAAACATGGTCATTTTAAAGCTCATTTAATGCACTGCAACCAGATTTAAAACACAAGTATTTAAAATATATAGTGTTTTAAAAAATAAATTAGTAATCAGTAAACAAAAACTTCAACAACTCGAAAACAAGCAAATTTTAAAATGTTATAACATGGTCATTTTAAAGCTCTTTTAATGCTCTAAAATCGTATGCTGAACATAAGTATGTAAACATATAGGTTTTCTAAAAAAAAAGAAACAATCTCTACACATAAACTTTAATTTCTCAAAGAACAACTTATTTTAAAATGTTTTTAAAATAGCCATTTTAAAGCTCTTTCAATGCCCAGCAACATTATGTTAAGCAAAAGAATTTAAAATACATAGGGTGTCTATAAAAAAAGAAGTACTTTGTACACAAAAACTTGAATATCTCGAAAACTAACAAATTCAAAAATGTTAAACATGGTCATTTTAAAGCTCTTTTAATGCTCTACAACCAGATTTAAACTTAGTATTTAAAATATATAGGGTTTTTTAAAAAAAAGAAGGAATCTGTAACAAAAAACTTCAATTACTCGAAAACTAACAAATTTATAATGTTATAACATGGTCATTTTAAAGCTCTTTTAATGCTCTAAATCGTATGCTGAACGTAAGTATTTAAAACTTAATCGGTTTTCTAAATAAAAAAAGAAACAAGCTGTACACATAAACTTTAATTTCTCAAGACCAACTTATTTTAAAATGTTTTAAAATAGCCAATTTAAAGCTCTTTCAATGCCCAACACATGAGTCCAGCAAAAGAATTTAAAAACATAGGGTGTCTAAAAGAAAGAGTACTTTGTACACAAAACATTAATAACTCGAAAACTAACAAATTCAAAAATGTTAAAACATGGTCATTTTATAGCTCTTTTAATGCTCTACAACCAGATTTAAAACTTAAGTATTTAAAAAAAATATAGGGTTTTAAAAAAAAAGAAGGAATCTGTACACAAAAACTTCAATTACTCGAAAACAAACAAATTTTAAAATATTATAACATTGTCATTTTAAAGCTCTTTTAATGCCCAACAACATGATGTTAAGCAAAAGAATTTAAAATACATAGGGTGTCTATAAAAAAAGAAGAACTCTGTACACAAAAACTTGAATATCTCGAAAACTAACAAATTCTAAAATGTTAAAACATGGTCATTTTAAAGCTCATTTAATGCACTGCAACCAGATTTAAAACACAAGTATTTAAAATATATAGTGTTTTAAAAAATAAATTAGTAATCAGTAAACAAAAACTTCAACAACACGAAAACAAGCAAATTTTAAAATGTTATAACATGGTCATTTTAAAGCTCTTTTAATGCTCTAAAATCGTATGCTGAACATAAGTATTTAAAACATATAGGTTTTCTAAAAAAAAAGAAACAATCTGTACACATAAACTTTAATTTCTCAAAGACCAACTTATTTTAAAATGTTTTAAAATAGCCATTTTAAAGCTCTTCAATGCCCAGCAACATTATGTTAAGCAAAAGAAATTAAAAATACATAGGGTGTCTATAAAAAAAGAAGTACTTTGTACACAAAAACTTGAATATCTCGAAAACTAACAAATTCAAAATGTTAAAACATGGTCATTTTAAAGCTCTTTTAATGCTCTACAACCAGATTTAAAACTTAAGTATTTAAAATATATAGGGTTTTTTTAAAAAAAGAAGGAATGGAACAAAAAACTTCAATTACTCGAAACTAACAAATTTTAAAATGTTATAACTGGTCATTTTAAAGCTCTTTTAATGCTATAAACGTATGCCAACGTAAGTATTTAAAACTATAGGTTTTCTAAATAAAAAAAGAAACAAGCTCTACACATAAACTTTAATTTCTCAAAGACCAACTTATTTTAAATGTTTTAAAATAGCAATTTAAAGCTCTTTTAATGCCCAACTACATGGATGTCCAGCAAAAAGAATTTAAAATACATAGGGTGTCTAAAAAGAAAGAGTACTTTGTACACAAAAACATAATAACTCGAAAACTAACAAATTCAAAAATGTTAAAAAATGGTCATTTTATTGCTCTTTTAATGCTCTACAACCAGATTTAAAACTAAGTTATATAAAAAAAATAGAGGTTTTAAAAAAAAGAAGAATCTGTAAACAAAAACTTTATTACTCGAAAACAAACAAACTTTAAAATATTATAACCTTGTAATTTTAAAGCTCTTCTAATGCCCAAAACATGATGTTAAGAAAAGAATTTAATATACAGATAGGGTGTCTATAAAAAAAGAAGAACTCATAAACAAAACTTGAATATCTCGAAAACTAACAAATTCTAAATGTTAAAACATGGTTTTTTAAAGCTCATTTTATTGCACTGCAAACAGATTTAAAACAAGTATTTAAAATATAGTGTTTTAAAAATAAATAGTAATCAGTAAACAAAAACTTCAACAACTCGAAAACAAGCAAATTTTAAAATGTTATAACATGGTCATTTTTAAAGCTCTTTTAATGCTAAAAATCGTATGCTCTAAGTATGTAAACATATAGGTTTTCTAAAAAAAAAGAAACAATCTCTACACATAAACTTTAATTTCTCAAAGACCAACTTATTTTAAAATGTTTTAAAATAGCCATTTTAAAGCTCTTTCAATGCCCAGCAACATGATGTTAAGCAAAAAAATTTAAAATACATAGGGTGTCTATAAAAAAAGAAGTACTTTGTACACAAAAACTTGAATATCTCGAAAACTAACAATTCAAAAATGTTAAAACATGGTCATTTTAAAGCTCTTTTAATGCTCTACAACCAGATTTAAACTTAAAGTATTTAAAATATATAGGGTTTTTTAAAAAAAAGAAGGAATCTGTAACAAAAAACTTTAATTACTCGAAAACTAACAAATTTTATAATGTTATAACATGGTCATTTTAAAGCTCTTTTAATGCTCTAAAATCGTATGCTGAACATAAGTATTTAAAACTTATAGGTTTTCTAAATAAAAAAAGAAACAAGCTGTACACATAAAATTTAATTTCTCAAAGATCAACTTATTTTAAAATGTTTTAAAATAGCCAATTTAAAGCTCTTTCAATGCCCAACAACATGATGTCCAGCAAAAGAATTTAAAATACATAGGGTGTCTAAAAAGAAAGAGTACTTTGTACACAAAAACATTAATAACTCGAAAACTACAAATTCAAAATGTTAAAACATGGTCATTTTATAGCTCTTTTAATGCTCTACAACCAGATTTAAAACTTAAGTATTTAAAAAAAATATAGGGTTTTTAAAAAAAAGAAGAAATCTGTACACAAAAACTTCAATTACTCGAAAACAAACAAATTTTAAAATATTATAACATTGTAATTTTAAAGCTCTTCTAATGCCCAACAACATGATGTTAAGAAAAGAATTTAATATACATAGGGTGTCTATAAAAAAGAAGAACTCTGTACACAAAAACTTGAATATCTCGAAAACTAACAAATTCTAAAATGTTAAAACAGGTTATTTTAAAGCTCATTTAATGCACTGCAACCAGATTTAAAACACAAGTATTTAAAATATATAGTGTTTTAAAAATAAATTAGTAATCAGTAAACAAAAACTTCAACAACTCGAAAACAAGCAAATTTTAAAATGTTATAACATGGTCATTTTAAAGCTCTTTTAATGCTATAAAATCGTATGCTGAACATAAGTATTTAAAACATATAGGTTTTCTAAAAAAAAAGAAACAATCTGTACACATAAACTTTAATTTCTCAAAGAACAAATTATTTTAAAATGTTTAAAAGTAGCCATTTAAAGCTCTTTCAATGCCCAGCAACATATGTTACTCAAAAGAAATTAAAAATTCATAGGGTGTCTTTAAAAAAAGATGTACTTTGTACACAAAAACTTGAATAGCTCGAACTAACAAATTCAAAAATGTTAAAACATGGTCATTTTAAAGCTCTTTTAAATGCCTTACAACCAGATTTAAATTAAGTATTTAAAACTATATAGGGTTTTTTAAAAAAAGAAGGAATCTGGAACAATAAACTTCAATTATTCGAAAACTTACAAATTTTATAATGTTATAACATTGGTCATTTTAAAGCTCTTTTAATGCTATAAATCGTATGCTGAACGTAGTATTTAAAACATATAGGTTTTCTAAAAAAAAAAAAGAACAGCTCTACACATAAACTTTAATTTCGCAAAGACAAACTTATTTTTAAATTTCTTAAAATAGCTTTTTTAGAACTCGTCTAATGCCCAACAACATGATGTTAAGAAAAAGAATTTAAATACATAGGGTTTCTATAAAAAAAGAAGTACTTTGTACAAAAACTTAATATCTCGAAAAATAACAAATTCAAAAATGTTAAATATTGTCAATTTATAGCTCTTTAATACTTTGCAACCAGATTTAAAACCTAAATATTTAAAAAATATAGGGATTTTAAACAAAAAGAGGAATCTGGAACAATAAACTTCAATATTCGAAAACTTACAAATTTTATAATGTTATAAACATGGTCATTTTAAAGCTCTTTTAATGCTATAAAATCGTAAGCTGAACGTAAGTATTTAAAACTTATAGGTTTTCTAAATAAAAAAAGAAACAAGCTCTACACATAAACTTTAATTCTCAAGACCAACTTATTTATAATGTTTTAAAATAGTTTTTAAAGCTCGTTAATGCCCAACAAACTGATGTCCAGCAAAGAATTTAAAATACATAGGGTGTTAAAAAGAAAGAGTACTTTGTACACAAGAACTAATAACTCGAAAACTAACAAATTCAAAAATGTTAGAAAATGGTAATTTATTGCTCTTTTAATGCTATACAACCAGATTTAACTTAAGTATTTAAAATATATAGGGTTTTTTAAAAAAAAGAAGGAATCTGGAACAATAAACTTAATTATTCGAAACAAACACTAACAATTTTATAATGTTATAACATGGTCATTTTAAAGCTCTTTTAATGCTATAAAATCGTATGCTGAACGTAAGTATTTAAAACTTTAGGTTTTCTAATAAAAAAAGAAACAAGCTGTACACATAAAATTTAATTTCTCAAAGATCAACTTATTTTAAAATGTTTTAAAATAGCCAATTTAAAGCTCTTTCAATGCCCAACAACATGATGTCCAGCAAAGAATTTAAAATACATAGGGTGTCTAAAAGAAAGAGTACTTTGTACACAGAAATTAATAACTCGAAAACTAACAAATTCAAAAATGTTAAAAAATGGTCATTTTATAGCTCTTTTAATGCTCTACAACCAGATTTAAAACTTAAGTATTAAAAAAATATAGGGTTTTT
>NW_025113123.1:0-55356 GCF_010416935.1 Polistes fuscatus | reverse complement strand
AAAAAAAAAAAATGCTTTAATTGGCTTTAGGAAAAAAAAGAAAAAATGTGATTAATTTAATACAATTTTGTAGATTTTTTAATATTTACACACAGTGCTAGTTGTGTTAACTTTAAAACTATCTTTTGTTTGATTGTGCACTTTGGATTTTTTATTTAAAATTCAACGCTACTATTTACGCACTTGACAGATTTAAACCCACGTGTTGGGTGTTGTCATTTTCCGTCGCTGTATTTTGCTTGGCCACCATCTTGTCCGATTTTGCCACACTTTAGCAATTTTCTTTTCTCAATGACAAAAGCATTCGATTTTCTTTCTTCATAATCATTTGGTTCTTCATTTCAGTTAATTTGATTTTATTTTTTACGTTTTCTCTCTCATTTTAATCTGTTGCAAAAAAGGGATGTTACATTTCTCTTAATTTTGTAAGTTAATGAATCTTCGATCCAGTTGTAAATCAACATTAACTCTTTCAACTATCACTCAAATATATATTCAGGTTTCATATTCTCAATGCTATTATCTACCCTGCAGTTACAAAATTAATAGTATATTGTTGAGAAAAATTAGAATATTTCTGAAAAAAAAGACGAAGAAGAAGTAAATAATACAATGTACTCAAACTAATCGTTTGTATTTATTAACATTTAGCAATTTATTATTTAGTACAAAAATTTATCTTAAACAATCTAATCAACTTCAGCGTAGTGATATATTTATTAATTGTATATAGAAATTTATTCGATATCGTTTATTAAAATTATTTATAATAAATTTATATTTATAAAATTATATATATATATTATTTAATAAATTTTATTTTAGTTATATTATATAATTATTTAATTTATTTTCTATAAATTTTATTGAAATTTATTCGATCATTTATTACAATTATTTAATAAATTTTATATATTATTATAATAATATTTTATTTGAGTTATATTATATAATTATTTATATTTATATATAAATTTTTATTGATATTTATTCGATCGTTTATTAAAATTTTAATAAATTTTTTATATATTATTTGATAATATTTTATTTGAGTTATATTATATAATTATTTTATTTATATTTTATATATAAATTTTTATTGAAATTTATTCGATCGTTTATTAAAATTATTTAATAAATTTTATATATATTATTTAATAATATTTTATACTTTTTAGTTGTATTTATTTTAATTATAATATTTTGTTATTTCTTTCAAGTTACAAAATGCTATACTTGCAACCGTCCGACTGACCATTTGCGGTCTCTACATTGTCCTGCATGTCAACATAACAGACAAACCGGTAATATAATTCTAGTTATATTATATATATTCTGTACACAGTAATTGACACGTTTTTTCGTTTAATTTGTTATAAAGTTCCGTTTATTAATCTTTCAAACGTATCTTGAATTTTTCTTATCGACTTCTATTTTATTTGTACTTACGTTATATTATTATTCTTAAACGTTTGAATCACATTCGCGAAACAAATCCAAAAAAAGTAAATGTTTTGAAAGATTTTTTTCCCCCTTTTTTTCTTTAGATCTTTTCTTAGAAACGACTAATTTCTTATACAGTAATTTCGAATATTCGTTGTCTACAAAATCTGTAACATTTTATACGTATAAAAATTCTTTAACGTTTTCTTGTGTATTTGTCAGCACGAATTAATATCACACATTCTGGTGTAGTTAAAATAATACTAATTTATTCATCATCACAGTGATATAATTGACAAAAACAAAATCATAATGAGATTCAGAATGACAACAACGCCATCTAGTGAAATACGTTGTACTAACGTAAAAATTATTTTTTATTGTTTTAGAATTTGATATATGATTTATTTTATAATATTAGTTTTTGAAACAGTCATAAAAAAAGAACTAATATCGCATTTTTACATGCACATTTAATTCGTATACTAACGCGTCCTAAATTATGTTTTATATCCTATTGGACATATTTCTATCCTACTTGTTTGTTCTCTCTCATTAGAATCAAACATTAAATCTTAATATGATTAACTGTATAATCTTATTACCATACTAAAATTGCAACAAATTATTAACAAGAATATATGCTGAGAAATAAAAAAAACGAATTTTAATGTCAGATTATGTAAATTGATTGTTTGTTTTTTATACGCAGAGATTATAATGGTAGAATTCCGTCGTAATGGGGTTGACTTTGACCCTGAATCAGAGGCGAAAAAGGTAAATACGCTATCACCAATATCAAATATTTATCTTCGACTACTTTGGCTTCAATTAAAAAAGTTAAAGAAATTGAAAAGAGATGTATATGTATTTTGTAAGAAGAATAGTGTACATGAATTTTTGTATAAATTTTATGTACTTAAATACTTCAATAGCCGCATACAATGCTCTATTTTAAAAAAACCACTGATTTACTATCATTTTATTCAGTATCATGTTGTTATACTAACACATTGTTAGCAATAACTAACCCATCGAATCTTATTAGATTAATAAAATATAACAGCATTAAGAAGTTGGCTTAGAATCTCAACAGCTGAAAAAAATAATTAAGGGCATTTAATTGCTAGTTATTTGCTAATACAAAATCCGTAATTGCCAACTTTTTAATTAATTATTTATTTAGTTAATAATAATTACAAATGTGGAAACATCATGAGTTGGAGATTTGTTATACGCATACGCAACCACAAATTTAAGGCGCATGCGCACTTTGAAAAAATCTCCCATTTATGACGTTTCCACATTTTTAGTTATTAACAACTAATTAAATAATTAATTAATAAAGTTAGCAATTATGGATTTTAAATAAGCATTTTGTTAGCAATTTAGCACACTTATTTATTTTTTCTGCTGTTACAAATTACGTTGCTTTACTTAGAAATAAAAAGAAGTTTGCACATTTTTAATTATCAATAACAATTAAATAATTCATTCAAAACGTTAGCAATTATTTTTGAATTAGCAATTAGCTAGCAATTAAATGCACTTATTCATACTTTTTAGCTATTGAGGTTCAATGCCAACTTTTTAATGCTTAAAACGTTTATAGCGACAGATTTCCATCTTTTTTCTTTTTCACATCGGTCGGTAAGAAAGATTCCTACGTTATTATATTTAATTTTCTTTATATTATACTTTTACATTAGTTTGCATCACAAACGCGTGCGCAATTTTGATGATAAGAGGCAGGGGGGTTAAAGGAATTTCTTTTTATTTTTTATTTTCTTAAAAAAGAAAACAATAAAACAAGGGGGAAAGGGGTAGAAATTGACAAAAAATATATATTTTGGAATTTCTTTTCCTTTTCTTTAATTTACAAATCCTCGGTTAGTATTAACAATTAATAAATAACGATATAGTGATTTTATCTTTTTGCATTTGCATGTTTTATATTTGTTAATATTTAAATTAAACATATTTCATTATTTTGTTTCTTCTCTAGTCTTCCAAATAAAAAAGGTACACGTACCTGATTGATGACGCAATTGGAAACAAAGAACACGCTAAAGGTCATTGTCAACTAAAAATAAGCACAAATATAATGAAGGAAAAGAAAAACGATAAAAATGAAGCAAATGAATTTATGGAGGAATTCGAAAGAAGGATGCATTTTTTTAACATAATTTTATAATAATTTGACCATACAATGATTGATTTTAACCTGAAATTATATTGAAGTATTGTAATATATAGTATATTTAATTAAATATATATTTTGTTCATGTTGTGAAAATATTGAAAAAAAAAAGAGAAACTTTGTATTTTATAGTGTTTATGAATAAATTATACTTTTTATTCGTATAATTATGAATTAGTAATTCCTTTAATTAGAATTCAATCCTGATACCTTTTAAATTTCTTTTCTTTTTTTCTGCGATATATATATATATGTAGGATTCAATACAAAGATGAATAGAATGTTTCCATGTAAATACAATAATAGCTGTTTGCTTCTTAAAGGCTATACGATGACTGTTTTCCTGCATAGCAACGTACCGCTGCACGTCGCTGCCTCCCAACGGTCATACCAACCATATCGTTTTTTTGTTTCGTAGTCCCTTTGTCTAATTTCCCTTCCCACATATATATATACATACATGTAGGATATTTTTCTAACCTCACTTTTTTAACTCTTTTACTCTGATACTCTGATACTCTGATACTCTTTACTTTTTACTCTTCACTCTTCACTCTGTGACTTCTCTTCTACGACTAACTTATATCTGATATTATTCTCCGCTTCTCGTATCCCCTCACAACCACGCTAAACACACACATGTACTCATACTCTCTCATTTTTCACACCATAAAAACAGAGGACAACATTTCTTATAGCTCTACCTACCAGAAAAACAACTTTACTTTTATTCTCGAAATATTAACGTATACATTTAATAATGATCATTCACAAACATTCATATCGTAACATTTTTTGCCTTTACATTTATATTCACTCTTTTAGTTACAAATTTTTTCTTCATTCTGCACACACATTCGTCCTCGAATGTCTCTCTCCTTTTCTTTTATAGTCCACTTAAATGGATCCAATTTCTGAATTTCAGGTGTAATCCAGATTCTTTGATCTAAGGGTAAGTCGACGACGCTGAATCGAATGGTGCTAATTCTTTTTCAATAAAATGTGCCGTTTTTGAGGAAAAGGGTTAAAAAGGGAAAAATGGCCTTATCTTAGAATCTAGGAATTTAATCGAAAAAAGTTTCAAACAAAAGTTGTAGAGATTTGAAAAATACATAAAAAATGTTGTATGGTTTATTTTCGTATTTGCAAAAATAAGCGAGAAAGAGTGGTAAAAGTAATTGTAAGAGTAGGGGAAAGCAAGTCTTGCCCCTCTGTCGGTTTTATCACGCGAGCGCGCTAGTATGCTAGTTGCGTGCGAGCGTCCGTGTGTACTAATCACAAATGAAGGATCTTCGGACCCCTTTCTATTTGTTTAGGCGATAGCGAGTATTTTTTCCTGGCCATCGATAGTTGAGCGTTCTGTATAAGATTTTTCTTTTGGTAGCGAGAATTTTTCGTTCTGGCCATCGAGCGTCGAGCGTTCTGTATATCTATATATATCGGCGTATAAGCGCGGCGTTTTAAATCGAATCTTGATGCTTATGGCACGCCGTTACTTTATTATTGTCAAAAATAATGAACCTTGAATAAAAGAAAAACAATAATTCTTTCTTAATAAAATTTATAATAAATTTTTCTTTCTTTTTAATTTGTTTTTCTTAATAAATTTTTCTTAATAAAATTTATAGCACGAGAGCCCGTGAGTGCCAGACCTTCGGATTTTCAAAAAGCTGAAAATTTTTCTATGTGTGTCCCTAATACAGGTAAAAATGATCCCCACCCATGAAGCTGAGGCAGCGGTGGCTTTGGCAGGTAACAGGTAACAAAGGTGTATAAAATTCCATCTCAATTTATAATAAATAAAACTGAATTAAATAATTATTTATTTATTTTTTTTTTTTTTTTTTTTTTTTTTTTTTTTTTTTTTTTTTTTTTTTTTTTTTTTTTTTTTTTTTTTCTCTTTAATTATCTCTCTATAATCTCCCAACGCAAGTTTTGATATTATTATGAATCAAATATAAAAAAATTCAGTTTTATTTTATGATAAATTTGAGATGGAATTTATACACCTTGTTACCTGTTACCTGCCAAAGCCACCGCTGCCTCAGCTTCATGGGTGGGGATCATTTTTACCTGTATTAGGGACACACATAGAAAAATTTTCAGCTTTTATGAAAATCCGAAGGTCTGGCACTCACGGGCTCTTGGACTATTATATCGTTAGCCAAAAATAAATTCGTACTTCCTCTAATACAAATGCATTTTCTTTTAATTATATTTTCTATAAAATTATTATAAAATACGATTGAAAAAATAGAAAAAAAATTTATTAAGTTTACTTCACAATAACGAAAAAAAAGAATAAGAAAGCAAAGAAAAAGAACGAAGAGAAAAAGAAAGAAAGAAAGGTAAACACACTTGTTAGGACTGTCAATACAAGATATAGGTATCGGCGACGTGAAAAACACACACACAATGTAGCCAATGTAGCAACTTACTACTGTAGCAACACTACTACAGCCAAAAAATACGTATCAATGTGAAATTTCAATACGCGTTTTCTATATCTACGGCTAATTTTCAGAAGAATGAATTTTCTAATGGAGTACTACAAGTGTGCAAAATTTGAAAAAAATCTGAGATGGGACTCACTGACCGTCTCTTTGTTAAGGATAGAAAAACTTATAAAAAAATAATTCCCCCACGAAGAATCGAACACTAATCACCGATGCGAGAAGCGAAGACGTTACTACTGACGATAACGCACCACTTGACAAGTATTCTATTTTTTTCTTACAATTCTTAAGACTTCGAAGATGAATCAGAATGCATTAGTTTTCTTATAATAATAAAAATGAATTAAAATTATATGTGTAGACAAAAAACAAATTCCATGGTTTTAGAATATCTTTTCCTTGAATTAATTTTATGTGTAGATATAAAATTCATTTTTTTCAAATATGTATTCTATTTGATACACAAATAAATTTTTACAAGACAAAAAATCAGTAATTTAAAATTTCATAAAATACGTAATTTATTAGAAAAAATATTTAAATTTTAAATTTAGTCTTACAAAGAATACGTATTCAATCTAATATACAAATCAATTTTTGAGGCAAAAAATTAATATCAATTAATTATTCTAATTAATTTTATGGCGAGGCACAAGATTAATTCATTATTTTTACTCTCAACTATAAATAATAATAGTTTCTGTTAAAATGAATTATTGTTTTTCTTTTATCAAGGTTCATTATTTTTGACAACAAATAAAAAACGCCGTGTCTTAAATAAAGTCATTTCAATCTGACCTATAATCCAAACACTTCTTGCATCTCATTTAATGTATCTCGTTTATTCACTTTATTAGCATAATACAAAGTCAAACAGAGGGAAGGGAAAAAAAGAAGATTTCTTTAAGAAGAAACTATGTTTATAACAGCGATTAACTTCTTCTATTTATGTAAATTAGCATTATTACGCACGGAATAAATGAATTGATAAAATAGATCTTTTTGTCTAACTTTGCCCATACGTGTTGATGGTATCCTTGAAAACTTGAAAAAGTAATATATTGGTTTTGCTTAAATAGGCTCCCGTTTATGTTTCTTTCTTAGTTTCTGTTAAGACGCAAAAGATACAAGAAGTCACTGCGGAGTATCAACTTATCTGTTCTTAGCATACAAGAGAAGATCTAGAAGTATTTTAATACTATTTTAAGTTGTTTTATAATTTATAATTTGTTAAACTAATCATGTTGTATATTACTAAATTTTTTACTCCAATAGTAATAATGATACTGTTATTTTATTTAATCAAATATATATCAGATAAATTTCGTGAACATAAATTGGTAAAAAAATGCTCAGGTCCAAAGCCTTATCCTCTGATTCGAAATCTGAATGTATTACTTGTGATATGAAAGGTATACTTTTATTTATTATTTATATATCTATATTTATGCGACTTCTATTCAATAAATTTGTCTTACAATTAGATATAACTCATAAAATAATAAAATTATCTACAATCTATTCTTCGCCGTGGCTACTGTGGGTTGGCCCAAAATTAGTCGTAATCTTGGATGATCCTGAAAATATTGAGGTAAGATCTATCAAATTTACTGCACTTTTTAGAAACGATTTCCCCGAATAGATTTTTTATTCCGCCTTTTTTTATATTAATTTTTGTTTTCCTTTTTAGATTCTATCAAAAAGTTCTAGCGGTTATGAAAAAAGTTCTCTATATTTCCCTATGAAAAATGCTTTAGGTGATGGATTATTTACTGCACCAGGTAAACTATAGGTTTACTTGCTTTCTTCTTAATTAATAAAAAAAAACTATGTATACTCTACTGTAATACAGTATTTTTTAAATATGTCTTTTAGACGATTGCTAATTAAAATAGTTTTCTTTTTTATGATTGCATATAATGCCTACACACCTACACATGAATATATGAGAATCTCTCTTTTCTTATTTATTAATTAATAAATATATAAAGATACTATAAATATTTAAATTAAGAAATATTCTCGTATTTAAAGCATCAATATGGGACATTCATCGAAAAATCTTAAATCCAGTATTCAAAGAAAAAATGTTTCGACTTATATGGACTCAATGATAAAAAATTCAAACAGACTAGCTAATATTTTAGAAACTACAAACGGAAAAAACGTAGACATTATGCATTACGTACATTTATGTACGCTGGATATAATATATGGTAAGATTTGGAAATTATAAAAATATAGATGGACACATTAAAATTTTCTAAAAATTGTTTTTTTTGTACTGACAGATAGCCTATTGGAAAGTGATTTAAATTTGCAGAGCAATCCGGATTGCAAACTTGATGAATATATATCAGAGTAATAATCAGAAGAATATTTTTAAATTTATAATATAATCTAATATTATTGAATATTCGTCTTTTTATTGTGAATTTTATTTTTATTTAGAGCGATGGACATAGCTGCAACAAGAATAGTGAAATTCTGGTTACATCCAAATATTATATTTAACAATTCATCTATGGGGAAACGGCTACAAGAAATTCTTTCCCCCTTAAATAAAATAACAAACGAGGTAAAAATACCAAGAAACCATTTTTGTTTTAAATTGTCAAATATCAAAAAAATATTACTTTGAAATAAAATAATAATTTATTCATGTATATATAACTTTTATATTCGTTAAGATTATAAGGAAAAAGAAGAATTCAATGAATGAAGATAACTTTACCCGGAAGGAAAAGATCCACATGCAAGTAAGAATAATCATTTTAAAAAATATTTTTTTAGTAATGAATTTATCGATGAATACCTTTTATAATAATAATAAATAAAATATTATTATTCTCCTTTAAAAAAGAAAAAGATACCAGTCCATTTTTAGATGCAATATTTAAATCCTTTTACGAAACCAGAGATATTCGGAGGCAGATATTCGTGATGAAATAAATACAATGGTTTTTGCAGTAAGATGAATTTATTTAAGATTATTTAAAATTTTTTTTTCATTTAGTAAACGTAAAAAACAATTTGTATTAATTTTTAGGGAAGTGATACTGCCGCTAATTCGCAAACATTTTTATTTTTAATGTTAGCCACGTTTCCGGACATTCAAGTACGCTCAGATACCACTTATGCATTATTATTTATTATCTTTTAAAAATCAATTATATTTTCATACAATACTTGTATCATTTATTCGGCTTTTTCGATTCCAGAATCAAGTATACGAAGAGCTGTACGATATGTACGACTCAAGCGATCCTATAGATGTTCCTATTACAATGGAAGATACTAAGAAAATGAAATATTTAGAACGAGTCATCAAGGAGACGTTACGTCTTTTCCCACCTGCACTACTTATTGGGCGAACACTAAAGCGCGATAAAAAGGTATTTTTATATATAATAAAATTTTTATTGTTTTTTTTCTTCTCCCACTGAGTTTACAGTCCTATGTAGTAATAATATGTATTTATTTATTTTATTAAGTGAACGACTATGTGATATTACCAAAAACTGTCAGGTTTTTTTATGATATTTACACTACACCGAAAAGAAAAATGTTGGGCTGATCCTTTAAGATTTAACCCGGATCGATTTTTACCAGGAAAATATAACTCTAAATGTTTTATTCCGTTCAGCACAGGGAGAAGAGGATGCATAGGTAAAACACATGTTTATGCATTCTTGAAATAGTATTCTAAACAATCGATCGGCTAAGTACATTTTTATTGAATATTGCTTTTTCAGGTCAAATATTTGCCATGACCAAATTGAAGGCAATAGCTGCTACCGTATTGAGAAAATTTATTATTCAAATAGACGAACCTTTACCAGTTGCAAATGTTAACCTAAAACTCAGTGTTACTACGAAACCGGCTGAAACTATATTCTTGAGATTTAAAAAGAGATAATATTTATCATTGTTGTCATTATTATGTTACTAATCAAACAATTGTAATATATAATTAACCGTACAAATTAAAAATAAATTCTCAATACTATACGTTTCTAGTTTTTTATTAGGATATCGATATTCGTATTCCTAACTATAAAAGATGCAATTTCAAAAATAAACTGAAAAATAAACACATTAAAATAAAAATTCAGTATATTACAAAATAACTCGAGTGATACTTAAATTACTTTTATCGGTAAATTGGTTATAATAGTATATTTGAATTTATTCGTAGAAGTCAAAGTATCACAAACCTCACACACACACACACACACACACACACACACATATATATGTTTATTTTTAAATGTCATATAAAGTTATTACTTTGAATGAGAAGAATGATTCTTTCCTCTGCATCTTCGCGGAACGACTCTCACGGTCCGAACGGTGTTAATATTCTGTTATAACGGTGTTTATATTCTTATAAATTCAACTATATATTAAGGGACGTAATTGCTTAGGTAGTAGTGTTCGCGTCTGTTGCATCGGTAGGTTTAGTGTTCGATTCTTCTAGCAGAACTTTTTTTTATTATTTTTTATATGTATAAATTTAAAAAATTTTTTAACGTTTATAATTTTTAATTATTTAAAGGAAAGAGAACGAAAGTTATCACAAAGAAAATTAGAAATATAATAATAATTTTTCAAATCTTGCGCAAATATTTAGAGACGATTATTTTTAGAATAACAGTTATCATTTATTTTTTACCTAGTAAACACAATAAAAATATATGCAACTTAATAATAATAAATAACAATTATATATACTTTAATCATTCAATATTTCATGCAAATACTGGTCTGTGTACTTATGTACGCATGTAAGAAGTTATACTTCTTTGACGTACCAAAACGAATATAACCTCAATAACCTCAAAAATAACTTCAAAAAAAATAATAATTATTATTATAAATACTAATTTTCTTGTTACTTTTTTAATTTTCCTTGTTTATTTTTTAATTAATGTTATTATTATTATGTTGTTATTATTATTATTATTATTATTATTATTATTATTATTGTTATTAATAATTTTTTTTTCATAGAATATAGTTGATAAAGGAACCTGTTCTCCCCCCTAATTAATGATCGATAATATTCCCTAATGTAAGCTGAGTATTTTTCTTTTATTATTATATTTTTATTCGTTTATTTATTTATTTAATTTTATAAATATATATATATATATATAGCGTGACTGGGTAAAGAGGGGGAGGATTGAAAGTATGAGAAGATAAGCTACTAATTATTATTTATTTATTTATTTAACAAAAAAAATAAAGGAATCATATTTTTAATGGATTTAATATAATAAATTTATATATAAAAGGAGAATAAAAAAAGAAAAAAACATGAAAATATCAAAATATAGATATCAGTTCACACTATATATAAGGGAGATATATCGAATTAATTTATGCGTCAACGGCCATGGCGCGGAGATAGAACTACTTCCCGCTCGATCATTTAAGTCAAGCAGCACTGAGTACGATTAGTAATTGGATGGGTGACCCGCTTAAAAAAAAAGAGGAAAAGAAGAGATGTGAAAGACGACTTCATGCCGTAAATTTGAAATCGCTTTGCTGCGCATCGTAAATACCCGACAAACTTCGTGGTGTCGATTTTTAACCATGTCGCTTGGAAAAAAATCACTCCCATCACATTTTCCCAAGCGCGCCAAAAGAAGTATTACTTCAATAAAAAAAATTTTAAATCGGTTAACATTAGCGAATATTACCGATCATCAAGTAGGAAGGGGGAAACAGATCTCCTTATTAACTATATTCTATGTAAAAATAAAAGTAATAATAATAATAATAATAATAATATGTAAATATTGTGATAGTTGACCTGTAATTAATTATAAAAATATCGAGAGTGTGGCATAAAAGACTGAAAACGTATCGTGCAATGTGAATGTTATTGTTTTTGTTTTGAAGTTATACTTCTTTTTCAATACTAGATACCAAGCGTGGCCTGTCGAGGATTTCCTTCAGAATTTGTGTGGCACTCAACGTGATAACGATTTATGTACCATTTGTAAAGATTATAGATTATTAGCGATATTTACCGATATCCTAAATGAAAACTGGAAAAGTATAGTTTTTAAAAATTATTTTTTATTTGTACAGTTAATTATTACAGTTAATTATTTTATTAGGAAAATAATATCAACAAAAATTATAAATATTATCGCTCGTTAAATCTCAAGAATATAGTTTCAGCTGGTTGCAAAGTTATTCTGGACTTTAAGTCAATATTTTCAACGGAAACTGGGTTGTCTATTCGAACAAGAAATTTTCTCATTAAAGTGGCAGCTATTACCCGCATTTGCGTCATGCCAAATTTTTGACCTAAAAAATGTAACGGAGTAATATTAGTTTAGGATAGGCTATAGGATAATCTAATCTTAGTTTGTTTTACGATAGAATAGAAAACTTATGGAACTGTAGAATTCGTAAGAAAGGGTCCTCTTAAGAAAGGAATATAATATTTATTTCCGATCAAATAACATCTGGCGATCTATACTGTGGAGATTCCGAGAACGCTTTGTACGCACTCCCACTCTAAGGTTTTACGTAGATTTGGAAGAAAGACGGTTGATGACCAATAATGGATCGGGAAAGGGACTAGGACCGCCTTGCGTACCCTTTCCCCCTCCGACGGCGATGGGACCGATGCATAAGAAAGAGAGTTAGTCTTATGATTGCGCTTCGAAAAGTATTATGATTGCACTGGAGTTATGTATTATGATTAAGTATTAAGAAGCCTTATGGTATTATGTCGAGATATTAAGTGGTCGTATTATGTTGAAGTGTTATGTGTTCTTATTGAGTGATTATTAGTTCTTATGTCTTATGTGTTACGTCTTTTATGCTTTATGTTTTCTTACGTTTATGATTATGTTATTTTGAAGCCTTATGTTTAAGTGATTTTATGTATGATTAAATATATGTGTACTCTTAACTATTAATCCTGACAAACTGTTATCTAAATAGTAACGCCCTTTAATCCTTGCATCCAGAAGAAGATCTATCATCATTCATATCAATCTTTATCGTTTTTCCCTTTACAAAAAGAAATATTAAAATAACAAATACCTTATTGATCAACTATTTAGAATACTAATTCAAGAATGGATAAAAATATGCTTTTACCTATACATCCTCTATTCCCAAAGCTGAACGGACGAAAACATTTCTCGTTATAATTTCCCGGCAAGAACCGATCCGGGTTAAATCTTAACGGATCAGTCCAATATTTATATTTTCGGTGCAATGAAAATATTGAAATAACTACGTGACAATTTTTTGGTATTATCACATTGTCGTTCACTTGATAAAATAAATAAATACATATTATTACTATATAAGACAGTAATGTCAATGGACAAAAATATATACTAAAAAATATTTTATTATATGTAAATATACCTCTTGTGTCCCTATATAGTTTCCGTGCAATAAATGGAGCTGCAGGAAACAGACGTAATGTTTCCTTGATGACTCTAACAAGATATTTCATTTTCTTAGTATCTTCCATTGTAATAGAACCTCATTTGGATCGCTTAAGCCGTACAAATCGTACAGCTCTTCGTATACTTGATTCTGGAATCGAAAAAGCCGAATAAATGATACAAGTTTTGTATGAAAATATAATTGATTTTTAAAAGGTAATAAATAAAAATGCATAAGTGGTACCTGAGCGTACTTGAATGTCCGGAAACGTGGCTAACATTAAAAATAAAAATGTTAGCGAATTAGCGGCAGTATCACTTCCCTAAAAATTAATACTAATTGTTTTTTACTTTTACTGAATGAAAAAAAAATTTTAAATAATCTTAAATAAATTCATCTTACTGCAAAAACCATTGTATTTATTTCATCACGAATATCTGCCTCCGAATATTCTCCGGACTCGTAAAGCGATTTAAATATGACGTCTAGAAATGAACTGGTATCTTTTCCTTTAATTAGAGAAGATATAGAGAAGATATAATTATATATAGTATTTATAATTATTATAAAAAGCATTCTTCTATAAATACATTATGAAAAGAATAATTTTTCAAATGGTTATTTTTACTTGAACATGGACCTTTTCCTTCCTAGGTAAAGTTATCCTTGTGCATTGACTCCTTCTTTTTCTTTATAATCTTGAGGAATGAAAGTTTTATACATGAATAAAATATTAATTTTTTTAGAAAAATATATATTGAGGAAAATTGAGATAATTAAAAGTGTGAATAATCGTTTTATTTATACCTCGCTCGTTATTTTAATTATGTGGGAAAGATATTCTTGTAGACGTTTTCCCTTAGATGAATTGTTAAATATAATATTTGGATGTAACCAGAATTTCATTATTCTTTGTATAGTTATGTCCATCACTCTAAATAAAAATAAAATTCACAATAAGAGGACAAATATGCAATAATAGTAGATTACAATAAAAATAAAAAAATATTTTACTAATTATTATTTCGACATATATTTATCAAGATTACAATCCGGATTGCTCTGCAAATTTAAATCACTTTCCAATAGGCTATCTGTCAGTATAAGAAAAATAATTTTTAGAAAATTTTAATAGTTCCATACATATATTTGAACTTTTCAGAATATCCAAATCTCACCATATATGATGTCCAACGTACAAAGATGTACGTAATGCATGAAATCTATGTTTTTTCCGTTAGTAGTTTCTAAAATATTATTTAGTCTGATTGAATTTTTTACTATTAAGTCCACATAAGTTGAAACCATTTTTTCTTTGAATACTGGATGTAAGATATTTCGATGAATCTTCCATATGGATGCTTTGAATAAGAAAATATTTCTTACTTTAATTTTTTATAATGTTTTTTTTTTTCTATATATTTATTTATTAAAAAAGAGACAAAGAGAGATCCTTATATATATATGTAAAGAAATATTCTTTAATCGATTTACCGCGTTAGTCGAAATCATTGGTACGTACCTGACATACAAGTCAACTGATGTAAAAGAGAGGGGGAATAAATAACATAAGAGTTGCGAGAGCAGTCGCGAGCGTTTACTTGATTAGTAGGAACGATACGGTTTATAACGAACACTAAATGTCGTTTCTTCTCGTTACAGGTAAGAAATGTAAATATTTGTCACATAAGTTTGAAAATAAAAGTTTAAATCTTCTCGTTACAGAAACACAATTTTGTTTTTAACTGTACTCGACCTACACCATAAATAGTCTTATAAAACGACATTTTTGTACGTTAAAATTCAAAAAAGACTGAAGAAAAATGGAGAAATTACGTTTCGAATTTACCATGAAAGCAGCCACAGACAAGAAATTGAACGCGCTATTAGTGACTTCCATTACAACACCAGACGGCGAAATTTTTGACCTACCAGGAGAATTGCAGGATGTGAACTTACACACGGAATTAATGAAGACCGATACTCTTAAGAAAGTTAAAAACGCAAACTTAAAAAGGAATCAGAAGTGAAACGCGTGGATTGTATTGAACTCTGAGTTGCGGGCTGAATACATTGATGAAGGGGGTAATATCCAGTTCGGGGATATGTTATTAGAAGAAAGATGGGAAGAACCGAAGGCTAATAATTCAAACGACCTATCAAAAGACGATCTGAAACAAACTTTACGTAGTGATCCCCAAACAACGACTGAACAAAAGAGGACAATTAAGTCATCTTCAGAAAGGTTCATGTTAGAAAAATTCACCGACAAAAATAGCAATGTTACCCAATGGATAGATATATTCGAAAGAGAATGCGAACGCCTGGATGTGCAACGAGATGAGGAAAAGATAGAAATTCTGAGATTGTTCTTAGAAGGTTCTTGTGTGGACTGGTACAGTTCAATGTTGATGAAACACTCCATAAATTCGAGTTGGGCAGATTGGAAAGAAGATTTCGTTGAAACTTACTCAGATAAGGGATGGTCAACAGCAAGGTATGCTATAAATTTTAAATATATAGGTGGCTCATTATTGGACTATGCATTAAAAAAAGAAAAAATACTTCTGGAAGTAGATAAAAATATGAATGCGGAAATGATGATATTATTGATAGCCATTAGTCTGCCAGAATACATCTCGGATAGAATTGACCGAAACGAAATTAAAGGAACGAGAGATCTGTTAAAAAGGATCAAAAGTCTGGAATACTTGGTAGAAAAAGGAGACTTCAGTGAGGAAAAAAATCCACCCCCAACTTATAAAAATAAAGTAGGAAAGAAAAATCCCTGTAAAGTATGCGAGTTAATGGGAAAAAAAAATAGACACCACCCCGAAAGCGTTTGCTGGTTCAGAACAAAAACGGATAAAGAGGAAGAAAAAAATCCAATAAAATTAGTTAATAACTCACACTGGAAGTTGAAGAGCCACAAAAACTAGTAGTGCTGCCATTGATAAAAGTAAAGGTATTATTGGATAAAAAAATGGAGGTTAATGGAATTTATGATTCTGGTGCGAATGTTTCGTTAATCAGTTCAAAGCTGTTAAAAATCAAAAATGGAAAATCCAATGAGTCCAAAAAATACAAGATTAAAACGATCATTGGCATAAGAAGAGCTAGTGGTTTCATCACTTTAAGTATAAAAATTTTTAATATGGAAAAAAAAATGAAGGTTTACATAGTAGACGAAGAAAAGTTCGACAATGAATTTCTTATCGGACTCGATTGCATCAAAGAATTCCGTTTGATGCAAGATGAAAATTTAACAGTCAGTCAAGTAGAGGAAGAAAAAAACCAAAAGATTAGTGAAGATATCGACATTTATGAAGACTTGCCTAGTTACAATGATGAAACAGATTTTAAAGATAATGAAAAAATTTTTGAAAATGTGAAAAATTGATAAAAGAAGTTAGCGAGCTTAAATTACAACTAGAAAACACCCAAAAAGTTAAGGAAACTTTAGAGGTTAACTTATCTTCTTTGCGTAAAACAGCAAAGGCTGAAATTTCATGTAAAGATAGAATGATAGCCGAGCTTAGGAAGCAAGTTGACGATATGACTTTTAGGAAGGGTCATTTTAATAAAAATGTGAAAGATTGTAACAAATCAGTGCAGCAATTATCTGGAAAAAACGTACACTGAGAATGAGAAAACTTTGATGCCGAAGTTAGCAAATTTTAATTCAAATAACGATAAATATGATCCGGTTGCCAGTAATTCTTCTGAAACAAATTTTCAACATTTTGAAAGTGTTAATTTTAATCAACTCAATGAGGATCAAGCAGAAGATTACGAGCATTTAAATAATCAATTTTGTAATACAAAGTATCATTCTAAAAAGTTACCAGTACCTCATACTGCTAGTACTACTGTTTATACAGAACGTTGCCGTAAGAAGATAATAGAAGAAGAAGAAGAAGAAGAAGAAGAAGAAGGAGAAGAAGAAGAAGAAGAAGAAGAAGAAGAAAAGAAACAAAATACACATATTAATATCGATGACAAAGAAAATCATTCATACCCTAGTATACTGAATTCAAATGTGGATGATACAATTTCAGAAAATAAAGAAGTTGTATGTAATTTTATTGATAAAACTAATATTTCTGATGAAGATGTATGTTTTGGATTTAAAATGGCGAGTAAAAAAAATAAATTAAATAGGAATTCTTATACAGAAAGAAATGTTAGGAGTAATAGGAAGTATGATAAAGATTCAAGATCACATAGCACATCTTATAGAAAAGAAAAAGAATATTATAAAAAATCTAGCAATGATCATAACAATTATTCCAAAGATAGTATCGAACATTATCGTGAAAAAGATAAATATAGTCATAAACGAAATAGATCATCTGTTTTGAAACATTCTGCCAGAAAATATAAACATTATGATGATCGATACAACAAGGATTACAGAAATAAATACAGAGATAGAGACAGAAGACGAAGTTCTCAGGATAAAGAAGACAATGTTTCAATAACTTCCGACAGATCTTATAAAGATAAAAGTACACCTAATGAAAAATATGGTACTACGGATTTTCTTTCGTCGAAAAGTAGAAGAAACAAATATTCTAGTTTACATGACACTAAATCTGTATTACACGAAAGAAGTATAAGTAAAATTAAGGAAAGAACGAATTATAAAACTGATGATAGAAAATATTCCAAACATAAAAAGTATGATAGGAACTCGGAAGATCGTGAAAGTACTCCTTGCGAAAGGAAAGGTAAAATAAACGAATTCAAAGCTATAAATGTTGTGAAAAAAACAAATGATTTTAAAATGAATCAATTAAAATACATAGTAATGATTCTTTGGAAAAAGGTAAAATTATATCTCCCATTAAATCTAATTTCAATAACGAAACAAATGATACAAAATTTATCTGGGAGAAAAATGTTAACGTAGAAACTCGTAAAGATTCTTTTAAGATTACTTTCAATCAATTCGAAGATAAGTTAAAGCCCGCTAACAGAGTGGATACGCGTACGTTTTTAACAAGAAAAGATAGGGAAAATGTAGGAGATAAAGAAAATATGCATCAGATTGGAAAAATTTTCGAACTCAATATTTGAAATTAATATGGGACGAAAAAGACAAAGGTTAAATTTATTCCATATAAAAATTAATTCCAGCAATAACGGGAAATCCAAAAAAAAGAAAAAAAAAAGAAAAAAAGAGGGTTTTTGTTAATTGCTGATTTAGTTATAAAATAGTTATATTATTTGTACATTATTCATAAGAAAATGTAAACATTTTCTCCTTCGGGAGGGGAGATGTAAAGAAGTATTCTTTAATTGATTTACCGCGTTAGTCGAAATCATTGGTACGTACCTGACATACATGTCAGCTGATGTAAAAGAGAGGGGGAATAAATATGAAGAGAGTTGCGAGAGCAGTCGCGAGCGTTTATTTGAGTAGTAGGAACGATACGGTTTATAACGAACACTAAATGTCGTTTCGCAATAGCCACATCGAAGAAAAGTTTTCAGATAATTTCATTAATTTATGAGTTATTTCTAATTGTAAGACAAATTCATTCAATAGAGATCGCATAAATATAGAAATTATAAAAATAGAATAAAAATGTACCTTTTAAATCACCAAGAAATATATTCAGGTTTCCACACAAATTAAAGGGTAAGCTTTAGGTCCCGGAAATTTTTTTACCATGTTCTACTCACGAAATCTATTTATTATATATTTCAGAAAATAGAATAACATTTTTATTATTGCTGTTGAAACACTAACTTTATTTATATACCACATGTTTAGTTAAACAAATATAAAATTATAAAACAAGCAAAAATAGTTTTAAAATACAACTGGGCCCTCTCTTGTAAGCCAAGAAGTGATATTAAGCTTAACCTCCGCAGCGACTTCTTATATCTTTCGTGATTTAACAGAAACTAGAAAAGAATCGTCACACGGGGAACCTATTTAAGCAAGATCGAGATCATACTTTGTCCAGGCGTCAAGGATGTCAGGTTAAACACGTATGGAAAAAATTAGACAAAAAGCTGTATTTTATCAATTCATTTATTCCGATACTTATTCGATACTAGTTTGCGTACTCGGAATGTATCATCTACGTAGTTTCTTACATTAGAAAAGAGAAGTTAATCGATGTTATAAACATAGTTTCTTTTTAAAGAAATCTTGTTTTTTTCCCTTCCCTCTATTTGACTTTGTATTATGCAAATAAATAATTACTAGTCAAACGAGATACATAAAATGAGAAGCAAGAAGTGTTTTGGTTAAAGGTCAGATTGAAATGACTTTATTTTGTATTATTATATAAGCGTTTCGATTATTTATAATTATTCAAGATAAAATACTCAGTTTTTCTTATCTTATTGAAATGTTAAATTAATGTGCTAGACAAATTTTCTTTTGATCGCACGTGTTTTAATCGTATGATATGTTATGTATTTCTATTACGTATTTTATTACACGTCTGTCTTGTCTGATAATGATTCAATAGAAAATCATTAGAAAATTATTGTTACATAGAAACGCAATAATCCAAGATCCAGTGGCCAGCATACTGCACGTAATTTACCAAAATCCAAATTTCGTTCAGTCAATCTTTCATACCTACTATACATACATTAGGCGGAAATTAACTAAGCTCGGCGGCGGTCCATATAGCACAGGTTCAAATGTCCAGGTAGCACAGGTTCAAAATTTAAACCAACTTCAAGAGCTTTTTACCAAGACTATCATCTAGATATTTTATTATTTACTAGTATTTTTATGCAGAAAAAACGGCAGAAAATTGTGACGGTTTTTAAGCTATGGCAGACACTTATGGAAGTTCAAAAGAAATTAAATTTTAAATGTATTTTAATGAAATACGTTAATTCGTTATATCACGTTATATATTATAGTATTACTGGCCTACATTTTATACGGTAGACAATTTTTCCGGTAATAACATCCCGGAACACATCGAAACCTTATCTACAGCACGTGCATACGTATGTATATGAGTACTAAACTATATAGGGTCTTTTGCCTAATTCGACCACCTAAAGTATCTCGTTTATTTTGTACGATAGATAAAATGTTAGAGGACAAAAATATTCTGTCCAAAGACGCACATTATAGTGATAGGCCGAATTTTTTTTTCAAGGTCATATTTTTCAAAATATAAAAGTCATCGTATTATTTTTTAAAGGAAAATATTTTTACAAAAATATTCTTATGAGTTAAAGAAAAATCGAATCCAACGACGTGAGAAATGTTGACTTTCAGATGACCTTTACTGAAAAATTTGTTAAAAGTTTGTCAGGAACTTCAATACGCTCTCCGAGGACGATAATAAAGAAACAAATACAATCAACGTCTAAGACACTCATATAAGCAAAAAAAAACTGGTTCGTATGTACTTATGTACGCACGTAAGAAGTTACATTTCTTTGGCCTACCAAAACGAATATAACCTCAATAACCTCAAAAATAACTTCAAAAAAAATAACTTCAAAGAAAAAAATAGCTTAAAGAAAAAAAAATTTATTATTATTATTAATATATATTATTATTATCTTTATTAATTTTTCTTATAACTTTTTAATTTTCCTTGTTTATTTTTAAATTAAAGTTATTATAATTATTATTATTATTGTTATTAATAATTATTTTTTTACATAGAATATAGTTGATAAAGGCCTGTTCTCCCCTCCCTAGTTAATGATCGATAATATTCTCTAATGTAAGAAGATTATTTTTCTCTTATTATTATATTTTTATCATTTATTTATTTATTTATTTATTTATTTTTATAAATATATATATAGCGTGACAAGGGAAAAGGGTTAGGATTGGAAGTATGAGAAGATAAGCTACTAATTATTATTTTTTATTAAGTTAACAAAAAAAAAAAGAAAAATATTTTCAATCGATCGATATATTATATATAAGAAAGAATAAAAAAATATCAAAATATAGATATCAGTCCACAGTAAATATAAGAGTGATATATCGAATTACTTTATGTGTCAACGGCCATGGTGCGGTGACAGCACTAGTTCTCTCTTTGAGAATTGACAAACTTTAAAAAAATCTGAGGTGGGACTCACTGACCGTCTCCTTGTTAAAGATAGAAAAATTTATAAAAAAAAAATAATTCCCCCACGAAGAATCGAACGTTAATAACTGGCGCGAGAAGCGACGACGATACTACTTACGCAAGCACACCACTTGACAGGTGCTCAATTTTTTTTCATACAATTTTTATGACTTTAAAGCTAAATAAAAACGCATTACTGTTTTCTTAAAACATAATAAAAATGAATTACAATTATGTCTAGACAAAAGATAAATTCCATGTTTTTAGAATATCCTTTCCTATATCTTAAATTAATTTTATGTGTAGATAGAAATTTTTTTTTCAAATATCTATTCAATTTAATACACAAATAAATATTAAAATAATAAAAAATCAGTAATTTAATATTATATAAAATAAGTAATTTATTAGGAAAAATATTTAAATTTTAAATTTCGTCTTACAAATAATACGTATTCAATTTTATATAGAAATAAATTTTTGTGAGGCAAAAAATTAATATCAATTAATTATTCTAATTAATTTTATGGCGAGGCACAAAATTAATTCATTACTTTTCCTCTCGACTAAATAATAATAGTTTCTGTTAAAATGAATTATTGTTTTTCTTTTATTCAAGGTTTACTATTTTTGACAATAAATAAAAAAACGGCGTAACATAAGCATCAAGATTCGATTTAAAAATACCGCGCTTATACGTCGGTATAAATAGATATACCCTCGACATTAGATGGCCAAAACAAAAAATGCTTGCTACCAAAAGAAAAAATCGTATACAGAACGCTCTGTTTTCGATGGCCAGGAAAAAAAAATACTCGTTATCGCTTAAACAAATAGAAAGGGGTCCGAAGATCCTTCGTTTGTGATTAGTACACACAGACGCTCGAACGCAACTAGCATACTAGCGCGCTCGCGTGATAAAACCGACAGAGGGGCAAGACTTGCTTTCCCGTACTCTTTCTCGCTTATTTTTGCAAATACGAAGATAAACCACAGAACATTTTTATGTATTTTTTAAATCTCTAAAACTTTTGTTTAAAACTTTTTTCGATTAAAAGCCTAGATTCTAAGATAAGGCCATTTATCCATTTTTACCCTTTTTCTTAAAAACTTGGGATCCTTTTGCAAAAAAATTAGCACAATTCGATTCAGCGTCGTCGACTTACCCTTACAAGGGGACCTTGCACTAGGACCCCCACAGATCTTAACGAGCTTTGGTATATTAGTAGTATACTTTTAGAGTGTTATCGTGGTAAAGGGTTTTTTCAAAATGCGCAGTAGTTTTTGAGAAAAAAGGTTTTAAAGTTTTGACTTTTGTAGTATATATTTTAATGATTTTAGTTTTGGCTGTGTATCAAGTACGCTATAGCGTCAGTAGTAACGTTCTCGCTTTTCGCGCGGTTAGTCCGTGTTCGATCCTTCGTGGGGAAAGTTTTTTTATTAATGTTTTTTCTTTCTGTTTTCTAATTTTTTTTTCATATTTAATAATTTTTATATATATACAGGAAAGAGAAAATTATTTATTACAAAAAAAATTAGAAATAATAAATTTTTTAAAATCTTGCGCAAATAATAAAGGAAAATTGATTACTTGAATTACAGTTAACATTTTATTTTTTAACATGTATGTAAAAATAGATAAATCTTCAATATACTAACAAATAACATTCGTATATATTCTAATCATTAAAAATATTATGTAGATATAAAATTAAATTAATGCCTTATTAGAACCAAATGAAAGAGAAATATTTTTAAACGTTCATCAGGTTTGTTTTCCAACAAATCTTTTAAAAAGTCGTTGTTTATGTAACAAGTCATCTTTCATTAATTGCGCGAGATGTGAAAAAATTTATTGTTTTGAATGCTTTTACAATAACAATCACTCTGGAACCTGCGTGTATAAATAATAATAGATGTAAAATACCTGTTAAAACTCGTAGATATAAAAAAATTATATATGAAATTGTTAATGAATAGAATATATACGATTGTTGTTTGTTAGTATATTGAAGATTTATTTATTTTTATACCTGTTAAAAAATAAAATGTTAACTGTACTTCAAATAATCAATTATCCTTTATTATTTGCGCAAGATTTTAAAAAATTTATTATTTCTAATTTTTTTTGTAATAAGTAATTTTCTCTTTCCTGTATATATAAAAATTAATAAATATGAAAAAAAAATTAAAAACAGAAAGAAAAAAAATTAATAAAAAAAACTTCCCTCACGAAGGATCGAACATTGACTAACTGCGCGAGAAGCTAGAACGCTATTACTGACGCCATCGCGTCACTTGATACACAGACAAAATTAAAATCATTCAAACATATATACTACAAAAGTCAAAACTTTAAAACCTTTTTTCTCAAAAACTACTGCGCATTTTGAAAAAACCCTTTACAACGATATCACACTAAAAGTATACTACTAATACACCAAAGCTCGTTAAGATCTGTGGGGGTCCCAGTGTAAGGTCACCTTGTTAGATCAATTTCCCCCGCTGTCATCAGAAATTCAGAAATTGGAGCTGTTTGAGTGGACTAAGTAAATACGAATGTATATGAAAAATATACCATATAAAGCCAAAAGAGATCTTTTTTTTTTCTATTCTCAATAATACAGTATTATTGTATTTACTTGAAATAACATTCTTCTTTTTTGCAGCTCATTACAGTAGCGGTTCTATGGCAAATATTTTTCTAGTATATTTTGGAACGTGGGTACAGAGTGCAACGTATATAGTGAACGTAATTAAATTTATAATTTTGTAAAGTTCTATTTAATTTCCTTTTTCTCTTTTTTTTCTAATTTTTATAAATTTAATTTTTTTTTAAATATGATTGGTTCAATTTACAAATTTGAATTTCATTTTTAACACGTTGAGTTCCACGTCAGTCACTGTCGAAAAAACTGCTCTTTTTTTTTACTAATATAAGTAACGCGCGCGTGGCCTGACGGTGATTTTCTTAAGATTTCGCGAAGCGCTCTACGTGTTGAAAAAATCAATTGAGTTGATTATAAAAATCCATTGTATGATGGAAATGATTCCGAAGATAACATTGATGGATAGAAAACATAAAATTTGTTATAGATATGAAAATATATTATTTTTTTATGGCGTAAACAACTCTTACTTTCTTTTATCAAATTCGTATTTTGCTTTAAACGGATAAAAATACAAATACAAATTTCAATTATAATATTATCGTCATTATACTCTCATACTTACTATTGTTTATAGATAAGGTTACGTTGTCTGCCGGGATGTTATTATTGTAAACGCTTATGCAGGTTCGTGCGCGTTGGCGCCTGCACTAGTGTGAGTTCGTGCGGATGTTTGATTAAGCATCGATATTCTTAAGATTAAATGTGAAGAACATAGGCTGTATGCGTCACCCATGGAGGGGGGCCGATGCTCCGTTGTTCGACGGAAAATTATAAAAGGGCAGTCGGACAATACGGAGTGGTAGCAGTTAGTTAGTGAGTTCAGTTTTGTCGGCTTTATGAAATCTTATGTTCTTATGTGCTGGGGAGTTTACAAATTTAGAAGTGGGATTCAAACTCGCTAAATTAGAAATTCGCGATTCGCGCGTTTGTTATGAAAAGTGGGATTGAATCTATTACGTAATTAATGTAGTTATTAGTGGACTTACGTGTTTGAGTGACTTAACATTCGAAATCTAAAAATTTAGAAAACGTTTGCATTGAAAGTGTCTACGAAAATTAAGAAACATGGCAACAACCCGCAAACTTACAGCAACCGAGCTAGGAGAAATGTTACGCGCTCGAGGCTTGGCGACGTACGGCACGAAAGCCGAGCTTATGGCAAGATTAGATTTAGCTGAACCTCATTGGAGGGATGAAGCTATCTTAGATACAACTTACGACGACGGAGCGACCGCCTTAGAAACACCGGCCATCGAAGACGGCGAAGTAGAAAGTCTCCGTCGGCAGGTAGAAGACCTTATGCGTGAGGTCGGGCAACTCAGGGGAACAACGGAACACGACCAGGAGTGAATGATCGACACCGCGAGGTCAGCTTAAGTGTAATCTCTGATATGATCGACGTTTTTGATGGAAGCGTTGGTACCTTTACCGTCTGGGAAAGACGAGTGCGCTATATACAACGAATGCACCAGCTTCGGGATACCGAAATTGTTATGATAATTAGTCTAAAATTGAGGGGAAAAGCATTGCGATGGTTTCACTCAAAACCCGAATTCGTGACTTATGGAATGGAGGAATTATTAGCAGCAATAGGGAAGATGTTTAGCTCGCGACAAAGTGTTATCACGTTGAGAAGACAGTTTGAGGAACGTAGGTGGAACGGCAACGAGTCGTTTAGAGATTACCTACATGACAAAATGATTCTGGGTTACCGAATTCCCCTCCCAGAACAAGAAATTTTGGAGTATGCGATAGACGGCATTCCAGACATTGCATTAAGAAACCAGGCCCGGATGATTGGTTTCCGAGACCAGGAGTCGTTGCTGACGGCTTTCGAAAGTATTACGCTATACGC
The DNA here is from genome assembly GCF_010416935.1 of Polistes fuscatus. Classification (NCBI taxonomy): domain Eukaryota; kingdom Metazoa; phylum Arthropoda; class Insecta; order Hymenoptera; family Vespidae; genus Polistes; species Polistes fuscatus. Next base: position 29,230 of record NW_025113123.1, on the reverse strand, counting down.
CGGGTTAAGGGTGCGAGCGACGGGCCCTCGAAGTCCTACAAAATACGAAGGAAGGCGGCCGACGGGAGAAGGAAGAAGAAAACCGATCGACCATAAGAGGCCGTCGGAGGAAAATTATGCCAGATGCTTCAACTGTGGAGAGACAGGACATTTTGCGGGGAACTGCCCCCGTCCGAAGAGGGAAAGAGGCAGCTGCTACAAGTGCGGTAAACATGGACATCTTAGACCAGAATGCCCGGAGAAGGGTGGCGAAGTCCACAGCGTCACCAGGAACGTGACCACCGATGACGACTACATCAGGAAGATAACTTATGATGTCGATTCAGGCAATATACACTACATCTTAGTTTTAGACACCTTATTGGATTCCGGCAGCCCCGTGAGTTTCATAAAGAAAGGGTTAGTGATGGGACCGATCAACTCTGCGCCGGAACTCGGAAGTGAATATTATGGTATTAATCATAGTCGTCTGCAAGTACACGGCTCGATACAAGTTAGTTTAAAATTAGATGACGGCGAAAGGGTTGACACTCGTCTGTTGGTAGTACCGGATACTACAATGGTGAACTCCGTTATTTTAGGTCGCGACGCATTAAAAAGATGTGGATTAGTTTTTAGCAGAAAAGATAAGCGCTCCGAAGAAGAGGTAGTGATAGATCAGATTATGAATATAGAAATAGATGATTCCACCGATAATCAAATTACCGAATTAGACATTAATCCCAAATCGCGGTGGAAAAACAAAATGAATTAAAGGAAATCTTAAAGGTAAATTACTTAGATGCACCTCGTCCGGAAAATCCTAGAATAAGCAAGGAACACCTGCGAGCAATGGAAGAGTTAAAGGATAAATTAGTTATAGCGCCTTTGTTAGCCAAATTAAATGACAAATCATTGGGAAAAGATTGGCATCAATTTTTAACGGATATTGTATACGCTTTAAATAACGATCCGAATGCATCAACCGGGGAATCTCCTAGTAAATTATTATTCGGTGTAACCCAGAGGGGTGACTTTGTCGATAATGTCCGTAGTTATTTAGAAAACCCCATCGCGAATAGCGAACGCGATTTAAAAGCAATTAGGAATAAGGCCGAAGATAGAATGGCTGAGAAGCAAAATTATAACAAGAGGTATTATGACAAACGCCATCATAAGATACGGTCAGAATTTAATGTCGGTGATTATGTGGTGGTAAGGAATTTTAATAGCACTGTAGGGATGGGAAAAAAACTGATACCAAAATTTAGGGGTCCGTACGAAGTTATAAAAAAATTACGAAACGATAGATATGTAGTTGCCGATATAAGAGGCTTCCAAATATCTCAAAGACCGTATCAGGGAACATGGGAATATTGTAACATGCGTCCCTGGCGAGGAACAGAACAGGCCAAAGAATAGAGAGAGAAGAGAACAATCTCTAGTTTATATTTAGTATACTTTCTCCTTATGATTAAAACTCAATTGTATTATGTTTCATTTCATTTTATTTCCTTTAAAGATAGTGTACCAACAGTTAAAAGTTTATATTTAGTATATTTTATCCTTATGATTAAAATCCAATTGTATTATGTTTCATTTCATTTCCTTTTTAAGATTATCACCGATATCGCATCTCGCTTCATGTTTGTAAGAATGAATATTATTTTAGTTATTGATTAGATCAAAAAAAAAAAAAAAAAGAGAGGAAAAAGGAGAGAGAAATATTGTATCCGAGTAATTGTATTTCTTATCTATGGATTATCTTATATTTTTATTCTTTCAGATTATTACTTTTATTTATGTATTAATTTTTGATTGTATTCTTATGTTTGTATTCATGTACTTCTTATGTATGTATTAACCTTATGTTCATGTTCATTTTACGTTGCGCCTTTATGCATGTGTGATGGTCTAGTGACCGAGGGCGGTCACCGTCAGGACTGGCCGATTGTAAACGCTTATGCAGGTTCGTGCGCGTTGGCGCCTGCACTAATGTGAGTGCGTGCGGATGTTTGATTAAGCATCGATATTCTTAAGATTAAATGTGAAGAACATAGGCTGTATGCGTCACCCATGGAGGGGGGCCGATGCTCCGTTGTTCGACGGAAAAGTATAAAAGGGTAGTCGGACAATACGGAGTGGTAGCAGTTAGTTAGTGAGTTCAGTTTTGTCGGCTTTATGAAATCTTATGTTCTTATGTGCTGGGGAGTTTACATTATTTTATTTTTTTGTACCGTAGAACATTTCTACCGTAAAAAATGTAGGCTCCTAATACTATAATAAACAACATAGAAAGTTTAGATTTGTTAAAATACATTTGATATTTGTTTTTTTTTTGGCACTTTCAAAAGTTTTTTCTATATCTTAAAAACTTTCACAATTGTCTGCAATTATTTTTTTTAATAATAATAATAGTAAAAAAAAAATATCAAAATGACAGTCTTGGTAAAATGCTCTTGAAGTTGGTTTGAATTTTGTAACTACGCTACCTAAGTGACACCATGTGTACCACCGCCGAGCTTAGTTAGTTTCCGCCTTATGTATAGTAATTATGAGAGATTGACTGAATGAATTTTGGATTTTGGTAAATTACATACCGTTTGATAACCACAGGCTCCCGGACTATTACGTTTTTATGTAAAAATAATTTTCTAACGAATTTTTGTTGAATCATTATCAGACAAGATAGTGTAATAAAACACGTAACAGAAGTATATAATAAATCGTTCAAAAATAGACGTGGTAGAAAAAGAAAACTTAGTCTTGCATATTAATTTAACATTTAAAATAGGATAAGGAAAATGATGTATATTTTTTCTCGAATAATTAAAACTAATCGGTACTTTTATATAACAATAATGGAAAATAAAGTCATTTCAATCTGACCTATAATCCAAACACTTCTTGCATCTCATTTAATGTATCTCGTTTATTCACTTTATTAGCATAATACAAAGTCAAACAGAGGGAAGGGAAAAAAAAGAAGATTTCTTTAAGAAGAAACTATGTTTATAACAGCGATTAACTTCTTCTATTTATGTAAATTAGCATTATTACGCACGGAATAAATGAATTGATAAAATAGATCTTTTTGTCTAACTTTGCCCATACGTGTTGATGGTATCCTTGAAACTTGAAAAAGTAATATATTGGTTTTGCTTAAATAGGCTCCCGTTTGATGTTTCTTTCTTAGTTTCTGTTAAGACGCAAAAGATACAAGAAGTCACTGCGGAGTATCAACTTAATATCTGTTCTTAGCATACAAGAGAAGATCCAGAAGTATTTTAATACTATTTTAAGTTGTTTTATAATTTATAATTTGTTAAACTAATCATGTTGTATATTACTAAATTTTTTACTCCAATAGTAATAATGATACTGTTATTTTATTTAATCAAATATATATCAGATAAATTTCGTGAACATAAATTGGTAAAAAAATGCTCAGGTCCAAAGCCTTATCCTCTGATTGGAAATCTGAATCTATTATTTGGTGATATAAAAGGTATACTTTTATTTATTATTTATAATATCTATATTTATGCGACTTCTATTCAATAAATTTGTCTTACAATTAGATATAACTCATAAAATAATAAAATTATCTAAAATTTATTCTTCGCCGTGGCTACTGTGGGTTGGCCCAAAATTAGTCGTAATCTTGGATGATCCTGAAAATATTGAGGTAAGATCTATCAAATTTAATGCACTTCTTTAGAAACGATTTTCCCGAATAAGATTTTTTTATTCCGCCTTTTTTTATATTAATTTTTGTTTTCCTTTTTAGATTCTATCAAAAAGTTCTAGCGGTTATGAAAAAAGTTCTCTATATTTCCCTATGAAAAATGCTTTAGGTGATGGATTATTTACTGCACCAGGTAAACTATAGGTTTACTTGCTTTCTTCTTAATTAATAAAAAAAAACTATGTATACTCTACTGTAATACAGTATTTTTTAAATATGTCTTTAGACGATTGCTAATTAAAATAGTTTTCTTTTTTATGATTGCATATAATGCCTACACACCTACACATGAATATATGAGAATCTCTCTTTTCTTATTTATTAATTATAAATATATAAAAAAGATACTAAATTTAAATTAAGAAATATTCTCGTATTTAAAGCATCAATATGGGACATTTATCGAACAATCTTAAATCCAGTATTCAAAGAAGTTTCGACTTATATGGACTCAATGATAAAAATTCAAACAGACTAGCTAATATTTAGAAACTACAAACGGAAAAAAACGTAGACATTATGCATTACGTACATTTATGTACGCTGGATATAATATGGTAAGATTTGGAAATTCTAAAAAATATAGATGGACATATTAAAATTTTCTAAAAATTGTTTTTTTTTGTACTGACAGATAGCTTATTGGAAAGTGATTTAAATTTGCAGAGCAATCCGGATTGCAAACTTGATGAATATATATCAGAGTAATAATCAGAAGAATATTTTTAAATTTATAATATATCTAATATTATTGAATATTCGTCTTTTTTGTGAATTTTATTTTTATTTAGAGCGATGGACATAGCTGCAACAAGAATAGTGAAATTCTGGTTACATCCAAATATTATATTTAACAATTCATCTATGGGGAAACGGCTACAAGAAATTCTTTCCCCCTTAAATAAAATAACAAACGAGGTAAAAATACCAAGAAACCATTTTTGTTTTAATTGTCAAATATCAAAAAAATATACTTTGAAATAAAATAATAATTTATTCATGTATATATAACTTTTATATTCGTTAAGATTAAGGAAAAAGAAGAATTCAATGAATGAAGATAACTTTACCCGGGAAGGAAAAGATCCACATGCAAGTAAGAATAATCATTTTAAAAAATATTTTTAGTAATGAATTTATGGATGAATACCTTTTATAATAATAATAAATAAAATATTATTATTCTCCTTTAAAAAAGAAAAAGATACCAGTCCATTTTAGATGCAATATTTAAATCCTTTTACGAAACCAGAAATATTCGGAGGCAGATATTCGTGATGAAATAAATACAATGGTTTTTGCAGTAAGATGAATTTATTTAAGATTATTTAAAATTTTTTTTTTCATTCAGTAAAAGTAAAAAACAATTTGTATTAGTTTTTAGGGAAGTGATACTGCCGCTAATGCGCTGACATTTTTATTTTTAATGTTGGCCACGTTTCCGCACATTCAAGTACGCTCAGATACCACTATGCATTATTATTTATTATCTTTTAAAATCAATTATATTTTCATACAAAACTTGTATCATTTATTCGGCTTTTTCAATTCCACAATCAAGTATACCAAGAGTTGTACGATTTGTACGGCTCAAGCGATCCAAATGAGGTTCCTATTACAATGGAAGATACTAAGGAAATGAAATATTTAGAATGAGTCATCAAGGAGACGCTACGTCTTTTCCCACCTGCACTAGTTATTGGGCGAACACTAAAGCGCGATACAAAAGGTATTTTTATATATAATAAAATTTTTATTGTTTTTTTCTTTTCCCACTGCGTTTACAATCTTATGTAGTAATAATATGTATATTTATTTTATTAAGCGAACGACAATGTTAATTACCAAAAAACTGTCAGGTATTTTTATGATATTTACACTACACCGAAAAGAAAAATATTGGGCTGATCCTTTAAGATTTAACCCGGATCGATTTTTACCAGGAAAATATAACTCTAAATGTTTCATTCCGTTCAGCACTGGGAGAAGAGGATGCATAGGTAAAAGCACATGTTATGCATTCTTGAAATAGTATTCTAAACAATCGATCGGCTAAGTACATTTTTAGTGAATATTGTGCTTTTTCAGGTCAATATTTGCCATGACCAAATGAAAGCAATAGCTGCTACCGTATTGAGAAAATTTATTATTCAAATAGACAAACCTATACAGTTGCAAATGTTAACCTAAAACTAAGTGTTACTACGAAACCGGCTGAAACTATATTCTGAGATTTAAAAAGAGATTAATATTTATCATTGTCATTATATGTTACTAATCAAAGCATTTATAATATATAATTATCCGTTACAATTAATAAATTCTTAATACTAGACGTTTCTAGTTTTTGATTAGGATATCGGTATTCGTATTCATACTACTAAAGATGCAATTTCACAAATAGACCTAAAAAATAAACACATTAAATAAAAATTCAGTATATTAAAAATAATTGAGTGATACATTAAAATAGTTTTTATCGGTAAATTAGTTATAATGAGTATATTTGAATTTATTTGTAAAGTCAAAGTATCACAAGTATCACACACCTCACACACACACACACAGATATGTTTATTTTAAATGTCATATAAAGTTATTACTTTTAGTGAGAAGAATGATTGTTTCCTATGCATCTTCGCGGAACGACTCTCACGGTCCGTACGGTGTTAATATCTGTTATAACGGTGTTTTATATTCTTATAAATTCAACTATATATTAAGGGACGTAATTGCTTAGGTAGTGTTCGCGTTTGTTGCATCGGTAGGTTTAGTGTTCGATTCTTCTAGCAGAACTTTTTTTTTATTATTTTTTATATGTATAAATTTAAAAAATTTTTTTAACGTTTATTAATTTTTAATTATTTAAAGGAAAGAGAACGAAAGTTATCACAAAGAAAATTCGAAATATAATAATAAAATTTTTCATATCTTGCGCAAATATTTAGAGACGATTATTTTTTAGAATAACAGTTATCATTTCATTTTTTACCTAGTAAACACAATAAAAATATATGCAACTTTAATAATAATAAATAACAATATATATACTTTAATCATTAAATATTTCATGCAAAATACTGGTCTGTGACTTATGTACGCATGTAAGAAGTTATACTTCTTGACGTACCAAAACGAATATAACCTCAATAACCTCAAAAACTTCAAAAAAAAATATATTATTATTATAAATACTAATTTTTCTTGTTACTTTTTTTAATTTTCCTTGTTTATTTTTTAATTAATGTTATTATTATTATGTTGTTATTATTATTATTATTATTATTATATATTATTATTATTATTATTGTTATTAATAATTTTTTTTTTACATAGAATATAGTGATAAAGGAACTGTTCTCCCCTCCCTAATTAATGATCGATAATTCCCTAATGTAAGCTGAGTATTTTTCTTTTATTATTATATTTTTATTCGTTTATTAGTATTTAATTTATAAATAATATATATAATATATATAGAGAGCGGGACTGGGTAAAGAGGGGGAGGATTGAAAGTATGAGAAGATAAGCTACTAATTATTATTTATTTNTATTTGTTTCGTAACGTTAAAACGTTCTTTCCGATGTAAGATGTTAAGCTCAATGCGTAATATTCTCTTTTCGTTCGAATTATATTGAAAAAGAAAAAATAGAAAAAATTATCTACGATGGTTTATTATAGAATAATTCTAATAAGAATTGATTTTTCGCATATCGAGAATAAAATTACTTGATATTAAATTTATAAATTCATTTTATATCGCGTTACTTTAACGCTCCCGTTCGCAAAAGTTTGAAAAAATAGTTACGAAAGAGTCTTTACAAAAAGAAAAAAGAAAAGAAAAAACGAAAAACATGTATCACGAGCGTATTTTAAACGCAGCCAATAAAATTTACCGTCTTGTATAATTTAATCGTAAAAACTTACAAAAGGGAGGGGGTGTTACACGGCGAAGGAAAAACGGGAACAATAGAAACGTGCATTAGCATGAAGTTATAAATTATATTAAAATTTGATAAATCGTTATTTATGGCCGTTCTCAACACAAGCATGGCGGCAGCAGCAGCATCAGCAACAGTAGCAGCAACAGCATATTGCATTGCGCCTTTTCTTTCTTCCCGTGCTTCATCAGTAATCGTATATCGTGCAAAAGTGTTTCATGCGTTCCGACATTGCGATCGATAAGCGATTTCTTTTAAGAAATATAACTTACCCCTTTTGCTAAGATATACTATATATATATATAAATTTTCTTTTTTATTACTTTTGTACGTAATTTTCCGTGAATATTTAATATAGAAATTTTTATTTATTATATATATATATTAATATATTATAAAAATATTATTTAATATTTAATAGAAAGATATTAATGAAAGAAAAAAACTGATAAGACTCCATTTTCGTTCCATATACATGTATTCCAAAATGGCCGTTCCTTTGTTTAAAGATCCTACCAAATCCGATATACCAATCTAAGTTTATTCGTCGAAAATTCCAATTTGCAACGTACAAACAAATCAATAGTATTAACGAATTTACGATAATAGACAAATGTGATTCGAAATAAATTTGTAATAGGTTGTAAAATAGTTCGGATCTCACTTAACCTATAAATACGAACGTATAATTATACGAACGATGAAATAACGATTACTTACATCATTCTGGAAATAAGTGGAGGAAATAAAATGATTAATAATAATATAAATTATTGTGTCGATTGAGAGAGAATCGCGTTTGCATAAATACAATAACGAGAAACAACGCAACAAATTCCAACGAGTTGGTTGCAGTTGTTGGTCGTTTTGGAAAACCGACGGAAACAAATCGATGCCCCGTGGGCCTCCCGTGGCAAGCGGTAAATTAATGTATCGCCGTCGGACTCGATCGATGTGTTTCATGTTAACAAATTGATGAAATCATTATTACGTCATACATTGTTATCTTCTATTTCGCGTCGACTTGCCCAATTACCACAGGAGAACATTTTACGTTTCTTCCAATCGTTGCGAATGATTATCAAAAAGTAAAGTTTCTTTTGTATACAGTGAAAGCACAAAAGTATTTGTGAACATTTACTATGAAGAAATATTATATTAATTATGATATTAACATTGGATGGAGGTATGATTAGAATCCTGAGGATTATATAGGTAAAATTTCACAAGCAAATCAATATATATTTATATACTATAGTTATCTATTAGATGATGATAGTTATGATATTCGAAATATGAAGTTACATATCACCACAAGTGTTACAGAAAAGTTAGTAAATAGTATGATGCATGATCGTTTATAAAATGTTATTCGTATCAAAGGTGATCCTACTAAATATTAAATACTTCAAAGTTATCCGTTCAAATACTTTTGTAGCTTCAGCAATCTTTACGTTTGTATGAAATAAATCATAATTATTGTATATATATTTCGATTTGATTGAAACCTTACTTATATGATCTAGAAAGTGGTACCTACCCATTCAATGTTAATAATATATCTCGGTATATAAGTGTTGTATAATATATTTATTATAACTAATAAAATATTTCATAGTAAGAGTGTTCAAATATAATATTTTCGTCATATATATTTGTATTTTCTTCAATTATTTGATCAACTGAACGTGACAATGATCAGATCGTAGGAAATATTTTTGTTATTCGTAATAAATAATAATGTGTCTCTATTTTGAATAGAAATATGATTGGTATAGGTGTTAAATATTGAAACAGAGTAGATCGGTTGAGATTTTATTTGAAAATACTGACCGAAATAAATACTAACCATCGTAAAAATTGATATTCAAGTAGATGGACCTTTCGAAATTCTTTACTTTGCACTTTTCAATTTGGGTTAATAGAGCTCGTGAACTTTTCAACATTGGTATTCGAGTACTCCCTGTTTACCAGCCGTCAAGTGCAGACTTAGGTAGTTTAGCAGGCTTAGGCTTGCAAGTACGTGTAAATCAGGGTGGAAATGGTTTGGGCGTGTACGAACTAGAAAGCTTAACCAAAAGAGAGAGAGAGAGAGGGGGGGATAAGAGAACTTTATAAAATAAATTACAGTACACATTAATGTAAAATAAATTTTACTAGACGAAGAAAGGAAATATTTAATTAATGAACGTAATTAACGATAATACAAATTTATTTTGATTTATTATCAATCTATCGAAATGAGGTTTATTTAACGTAAGGTTCGCAGATTTTTAATTCTGCATCCTTAAGTTTACATTTTATTTCATAACACTTGGTATACTTTTAAGTGTAAATATATAAGATTAAGAGAGAGAGAGAATGAATATTTAATATTAATAAGTAAAAGAATTCAATTAGCAATATTATTGCTGACTGTTTTAAGGAATGCAAAAATTCGCAAGGAATATCTTAGGTACGCGAAGATAAAAATCTTGAAATGATATTATTTCAGAGTAGAGGTTGCACCTTTTTTTTTTTCTATCCCATCGGTAAAACTCTTTCCTTTTTGCTACATTTAAATCGCTATGCATATTTTAATACGAAACGTTCGAAACAGGGTAGTAGAGGAATTACTTTAAGAGCGATTGAAGAACATTGAGAAAATGAGAAAATAGAGAAAAGAGAGTCTTTTTTAATGTAAAGAACTTTTCATTTAATCATTACGATCGTATTCCTTCCAACTCGACCCTTTTTACTCTTATCAATAACTTCTATGTTCTTTTTTATTTCTCTCTCTCTTTCTTTCTTTGTCTTTTTATTTTTTCTATTACATTTTTTGTATTCATTTATTTGCTAAATTGAAAATTGTTACGATTTCTTAATCACCAAAATATATTGGTAAAAATAACACTAGCTTAAAGTACATCTGTTGCCGAAAAAATTGTAGCTGTTGCTGACTGCATATGTTATACAGATTTCAAATATATAAGTAGAATTTGTGTTTTCTTAGTTCTTTTTTTTTTGTTAGATATTAATATTAACACGTTAAAATACGCACGCTATATCGAATAATAAATACGCATAAATGATAACAATGAAAAAAAACAAAATAACTCGAGGTGCACAAAAATTGTTGAGGTTAGGTTTGACAAAAACAGGTCATAAGTCAACATTATTAACCAAAAAAATTCACGTAAACGGATAAAAAGTTAAATATTGTAAACTAGTGTAATAATTTATCGTTTGTTATTTTTTTTCGTTCAATTATTATTTTGACAAATTCTTAGTTCGTCGAATATTTTACAATCGTTGAAAAGTTCTTATGTCGCACGAATTAAAATAAAGTACGTGCATTATAAATTATTATAATCGTACGATCGATCGTATAGAATGAGATAAAGGTTGTTTTCTCTTTGCAAAGAAATCCAAAGATTTGTACGCATTGCAACAGTTGATATAACAGTAATTTCAAATTCGGGACACCAATCCTCGATTGTATTCCGTTATACGTTAAATTAATAATAAATTGTGTATCGAATATAGGTGGACACACTAATTATGAACAATTCGTGCGAACAAATGCGAACAAATGAATATATCAAAATGTTCAAATAAATAATTCGTTAAAGATTATTATTATTATTATTATTACTACCAAAGCAAACGATTTTTATATTTCAGCCTATATTATTATCAATTTGATATAATAATAATGTCATTTTTATTATTAATTTCTATCTATGTTTATCGAATTGTCGCTTCGAAATAAAAACTTATAATTAAATTATCGTATTAGAGAGAAATTCGCGATAAATACTCAACAATAACATTTTGCTTGATAAAATAAAAATTCGTGTCATTGACGGATAATTTAATTACGAAATTGGTCAAGATTGATTCCGATTCGTTAATGGATTTCTTCGTTAGTTTGCAAAAAGAAAAGAAAAAAAAAAAAAAAGAAAAAAAAATAGAGAAGCAAATTGTCGAGAGAAAAAATATATTTAAATTTTTTTCCCATCCATTTGCTTAATCTATTTGAAAGATACAAGGAAATTCGTTCAAAATGTCTGGCACGTTTGCCCGGAAGTATGGAAGATAGTTTTTTCCTGTCTTCTTCTTCTTCTTCTACTTCTTCTTTTTGTAGTAGAAAGAAATTTATGATAGAAAAGAAAACATCGTTAAAGAACGTAGATGTATTCAAACGTACGATAATAATCAAAAGGATTCGCGTTCCGTCGTTTGTAACAATTTTGAAGCTTATGTTCATCCCTTAGTTCAATTTACAAATACCACCATTCTGACCGGTTGCATTAAGTTATTTAGCACGTAACGGGGTAAAAAGATTTTTCACTTTAGAAAATGGGTGTGGATTTTCATCCATTGAGTACGACGGCTACGAGAATATTCCCGAATCTTCTTTATGGAAGATTAATGGATTAAAACCATTCAACACCATGATAATCTAACAATGAGAAGAATTCAAAAAGAAATATTATCGCTGAGTGGTATAGACATTGTTCCGTCATCTTTGTTCTGTTCTCTTTCTCTTTCGTCGGTATCTTCTTCCGTTTTGCGTTGGTTTTAAACGTAAAGAAAATATAATGGAAGCAAAAAGTGTAGTAAATAGAAGAAATTTCTTTTACACGGTTGGATATCAAAAGAATTTGTATACTTTGAAAAACGTTTGATAAAAGGAAAGCTAAAGAAAAATTGATATAAAAAGATTACAAGCTATAATATACGGCTTGTAATGTAGGCGACGTAACATTTATAATTAGTATAACATCTACTAACACACGCGTTAAACGATCGTGCTGTAATGGGGCGAATCATAACGCTAACACAAGAAAGAAAGAGACGATCCTTGATAAGAGAGAGAAAGAGAGAGATTAAGTCTTTGTATGTGTATGTGTGTATGTGTATTTATATATATTAGAAATTGCCACCCTTCGTCTTGAGTTAATATTAGAGAAACTTAATACACACGCCCTCGGTTATTAGTAGTTTAGAACACCCTTCGCGTGCCGTCACAATTTCCAGTTGGAGACCTTGATCTAAAATACTAAGGGTTTGCCTTGTTCCTTTCTTATTTCGTACACCATCCGATATATCGGCACACACACACACACACACGCGTTCGGGAAGTTTATTTTACTTTGAACTTACATTAGAAAAGGAAAGGCAAAGTATCAAAGAAAACAACGGACGAGCTTTAGATGAGTTTCTTGTTCTTTTTGTTTACCTCACCCCCCAATACTCCCCCTCCCACCGATTATTACAGATCGTTACTTTTTCTTTTTCCATCGTGTAAAGGAAAGAAAAAAGAAATGAAAAAAAGAGTCGAGTGTTGAGAAAATTTCGATTAATCATCTCGAAGTCGGATAGAAGATCGATACCACCGTTAACGAATATTCTTTTTTTAATGGCACGAAAGGTGAAGGAAAATAACGAATCGGATGATCGTTAAACGTAAAACGAAATAATTTGGAGATAACTGTCACTGTTGTCGAAGAGATCATCGTAATTTAGGGAAGGGGGTGATGATGAAAAGGGTCGGCCATTGTCGTTGGTGTTGACTCGCGAGGAACTCGATTGTTTGGATTGCAGGTAAACCTTGTTCCACGTTCTCAGCGATCTTCGTCAAATAGGAGAACGTTGCTCGGTTACAGAAATACGTAGGATGGAATGCGAAAGTGCAGCTGAGGTGACAGGAACCTGAAATAGTTGGTTAAAATGGAAGAAGGATATATATTTGGTAACGATCGTGTTAAAAATGTTGATCGTGTTAAAGATCTCTCGGTAAAGAAAATACTCGGGTAAAAGTTGTGTGTAAGATTACTCTAAGGTATTTTTCGAAATAGAAAAATCAATAAATCGCGAAGTTGTCGTACAAAGGATAAAAGGTTGAAACAAATGGGATAACCTTAAGGAAATAAATAGACGGATACCTGGTATTTCGGTTTAAAGTATAAAACGAAAATCTAAGATAAACGGAGTAAAGACGTAGAAAATGAAAAGTGTGTTGTTAAAAGAGAGTGAAAGAGAATGATGGGTGATATGGTATAGGTGGATGATGGTGGAGCCGATGGTGGTGGAGGTGGTGGAGGTGAAGATGGTGGTGGTGGTGGTGGTGGTAGCGGGTGGGTGGATTGGTAAACAGGTAGGCATGGAAATGGGGTTGGATATTGGAAGAAAAAGAGAGGGGGAAGGGAAGGAGAAGAATGGGGAGGGTAGGTGTGCGTAGAGAGAGAGAGGGTCGTGCAGGTGCAGGAGAGGATCCTCGGTAACGGGCGGCTGACTAGTGCGTACCAATCGCAAGCGGATGCAGGGTACGGTCCGCGGGCACGCAGGAGGAGGCGAAAACCGGGCACAGCCCCACGAACCCGCGATGAGGGTTTCCGGCTCGCGGGACAAGCCGCCCCTTGCCGTTTCTGCCGGGGACTGGCTGCTGCTCCCAGCGTGTCGACGCGGTGCGCTGCCGGTGCTGGCGGTGGTGGCGGTGGTGGCGGTGCTGCCGGTGTCGGTGACGGTGCCGAGGTGCCGTGGTACCACCGATCCAAGCCGATTGCACCATCGTACGAAACGCTTCCTGTCAACGAACCAAATTATTATCTCGATGAACAGATGACGGACAACAGTTTCCAATATCTTAGTCATGACTTTTTCGAAAAATATTTCAAATCCTTTTGCAACAGCATGCAAAATGATGTTACGTTTTCATATGTAGATATGAAAATACATATTTCATATGTATCATTGACATGGAATGAACAATGGAAGAAAAGAAGATGTACGAAAAATGTATGTCAGAGTTCCGGAAGATTCCTGAAAGAAGAATATATGGTAGCCGAATGTTTTTCTCGTACTCGAGGATCGAGGTTCGACGATTAACGGTCAGATACTTCGTGGAAGTCCGATTGTGAGTTTTGTCGCACATCAGGGAGGAACGTGCAGTGTAAGTAAGGAAGAACAGGGGTTGCGCGAGTTGCAAGAGATAGAGTTGGCGGCAGAGGAGACGTAGTCGGAGCTAGTGGAGGAGGAGGATGAGGAAGAGGAGGAGGTGGAGGTGGAGGTGGAGGAGGTGGAGGAGGACGAAAAGAGATCGCACGGTGGGGGTGGCTAGCGATTCTCGGGTGGTGGTTCGACTAGTAGTTCTGGCGGTGGTGGTGGTGGTGGTGGTGGTGGCAATGGAGCTAAGGGTTGGAGAATGAGGAGGAAGAAGAGGAAGAGAGGAGGCGGTGGTGGAACATAAAATCCCTCGCACATGCCTGGTGCACTCATTAGGGGGGATGTGCTCGTGCAGCGTACACGTCGAGCTGCATCCACGGCACCTTCTCTCTGTCGGTGCCACCCCTAGTTGCCTCAGTCGCGTTCCGCGGCCAAGCTGGTTCGCACGACGCTGCGATTTCTCCTCCGGTGCCGTAGCCGCTGCCGTTGCCGTTGCCGTTGTTCTAGTCGTTGCTGATTAACATTGCTGCTACTACTACTACTACTACTACTACTACTACTACTTCTACTACTACTACTGCTACTACTACTATTGCTGTTGCTCTGCTGTTGTTGCTGTCGTTGCTGCGCGTCGCGCTACGTCCCACGTATTTCTTCTTCTGTGTCGTTAATCTTTATCCGTATTATTCGTCTTAATCGTCGTTGTCGTCGTCGTCGTCATCGTTGTAATCGTCGAGAAGCAAGGAAATTTCGAAGAACTAACGGAAAGGAAAGGAAAGTAACGAAAAAAAAGAAAAAAAAAGACGTGATCGATCTTTTGCACCCTCTTTCCTCCTCCCACTTGTCGCCCTCATTTTGGTCGTCGTCGCCGTCGTCGTCGTCCTCGTCGTCAGTTGTTGGCTCGGCGCATCAATCGCCGCTGCTAGCTCGTGCGATCCACTTCGATTTGAAGCAACCCTCTCGTCGTTCGGCGCGGCGTGGCGCGCCGGAGGAAAGCGCGCGCGCGCGAGCGCGGCCCCGCGCGCGGGAGATCATGGCCGGGACAAGTTTAAGGTCGCCGCTCACCGATTATTACCGTTCGGGGAATACATACATTCGCGTGGTTATCGTCGACGTTAACTAACTTTTTCTCGTTTCCCGTCCTCGTCCGAAAAGAAAGAGAAAGAGAGGGGTAGAACAGTGTGAACTTCGAGCAAGAGTGTTGACGATCGTTCGACTAATTATTATTATTATTATTATTCGTCGTTGTCGTCGTCTCTA
Organism: Polistes fuscatus; assembly: GCF_010416935.1. NCBI lineage: Eukaryota > Metazoa > Arthropoda > Insecta > Hymenoptera > Vespidae > Polistes > Polistes fuscatus. The sequence continues at coordinate 13,371 of NW_025113123.1, read as the reverse complement.
CCTCCCTCCCCCGTTGAATTCGGGAATATAACTTTTCGTATAAACCTAGTGAGACGAATGAAATAAAAAGAAGAAGTTTTTTGAAATTGATTCGTCCTTGAAGACGGAAAATAATCGAGGTTCGACGCCTGGAAGATTTCTCGTTTCGTCCGTTATACGAAGAAAGGAAGAGGAAGAAGAAGAAGAAGAGGATAAGGAAAAAAGGAGTCTCTTCGTGGGAAGAAACGACCGATAAACTTCTCCGGGCACTTCTTCCGTAAGCTGCAATGTAACGCGCCGCCTGGCAATCCCGGGGGCCGAGGAGGTTTCATGTTCACGAATTTCAGTAAACCAGGTAACGATGCGCCAAATTGCCGTCCGCGATTATTATCATCGCCATTGACGGCGAAAAAGGCGCGTCGATTTCGATACGTCAATTATTTTTATTTTAATCGTATCATCGCGACGCTTATAACCGGTAAACCAAATTTACCAGGTTCTTTTGTCGCCGAGGACGGGACTGTTTTAATTATTGTTGTTGTTATTATTATTATTCTATGCTCTAATGAAAGAAAGAGACAAATTTATTTGCCGTACCACGAAAATATCGATTTATATATTGGATCATATCCATCCTGAACGCGTCGTTCTCTGATCGCATTTTCTTCGTCCGAAGATGAGGAGGAAAAGAAAAAGGAAAAGGAAAAATTAAAGTTTCTTATCCATTGTTAATATCTTATCTTTAAAATGTATATATTTAATCGTCATTTTTGAAATCAATTTTTAGATTTATCTGTTTTTTTTTTCTTTTTTATATATTTATATGCAATTTTATCGATTACAAAGTATTCCTCGAGATATTTTTATTAACTGTTGAAATTGAACGGATACGTGATCTATATATATATTCTCGCAATATAATCCTTATATTTTTAATAAGTACTTCTTTTAAAAGGGAACTCCTATACGCGACGAGATCGAATTCCTTTAACGTCTTTTCTACATTTTTCTTTTTATAACGTTAATAGATTGATCGAATTTAAGCGTGTTGCGCTGATTGAAAGAAAATATTTCAAATCATTCCAATATTTACGCGCAAAGAATTTATATATATATATTATATTTATTACAGAGAGATCGATAATTATTATTAAAGATATTTTTACAGAGAGGAAAAAGAAAAAGAAAAAAAAAACGTATTATTAATTAAACGAAAATAAAATCTTCGAGGATATAAAAAAACGGGAAAAAAAAAATAATCTAACTTCCTTCCTCGATAAATTTCGATCAATAATTCGTATCGATCAGCGTACACACCTCATTGTGTTTCGATGAATTACGCGAATCATTCGAGTATACTGCATAATAAAAAAAAAAAAAAAAAAAGGAAGAAATAAAGAAAAAAACACGACTTTCAAGATATTTTCAAGATATCCGTCCATAAAATATGAAATAATATGCGAGTTATGTTATCAATACGTCCATTTGATCATTCCGATCTGATATATAAAACAATGGAAAATATTTCCACGTGGAAATGATTAAACCGTCCAGATTCAAATCTCGCGTTTCCTCTTCTCGTATCAAATAATTTTTTTTCTTTTTTTTTTTCGTCATTAATTTTCTTTCTCATTTATTTCGTATTAACCACCGTATTACCACCCTATAATTATTCGATCTCGTGCGCAATTAAAAATTAAAATATATTATATAACGTTAAAAAAAGAGTAAAAAAAGAAAAGAAATATATATTTTGTTTTAATATCTCGTTTTCGAGTCAAATCGCATCTTCGAGGTGTCTCTTTTTGGACGAAAAAAAAAGAAAAAAAAAAAAGAAAAGTAAAAACAACGAAGGGACTTCTTCCGAAGATTTCAAAAGAAATTTTACTCGAGGGAGAGAGAAAGAGAGAGAGTGAGAGAGAGAGAGAGATGTTAATCCAACGTTCTTCGTCGATAAGATCGATATAATAATACAATGAAAAGAAAAAAAAAAAAACTCGCGATGAAAAACGGCACGGGGATGATAAAACATGTATTCCAAGGAAACGAGGAGAAAAAAAACAAAAAGAAAAAAAAAATAATAAAATCATAATACGATAAACATTAACGGATACCCGATATATTCGGGGTATCCGATATACTCGTGGTTGCAGATAAAAAAACCACAAAAAAAAAAAAGAAAAAAAAAAGAAAAATCCATTCCTGTAACCCGATACTCGAACAAATGTACAAATTATACGTTGAATTTGAATCAAACTTACCACTTTTGTGCCACCATCCCCTAAAATCTAAAATAATAACTGAAAATCATATTATCTTCCCTGAAGATAGATAAAAATCGTCAATAATAATAATATCATTTCATTATTATTATTATTATTATATTTTTCAAACGTATTATATTAAATGAAAAAAAAAAAATATATTTAAAGAGAGGGGATCCACCAATGCGGATCGGTTGATTGCCAATTCCAAAAGTCATATGAAAATATATCAAATAAATCAAAGTATTATATTGGCTTTGAACTAACTTTTCGTCGTCGATTTTCGTTAAACTCTTTCCATCATTCACTCATCTATTAAAAAAAACTCTTCTTTGATGACAACAAGGGATGAAAAAAGAATATTTATTTATTCTTTTCCGTAACGAACGAAGGAAGAGAGACAGCACAACGGTGAAGAATTTCATTCCACGATGTCCGAACGAAAAAATTGATAACCCTATTATTGACAATAGGGGTGTGGGGAGGGGGGGAGAGATAGAAAAGAATCAACGTGAAACATGCGGAAACACGAGTAGCCGACGTGCTGACGTTTCCTTGACGATTAATCAACATCTATGCGATTCTATGAACGAAATGAAAGTGCCACGTGGTTGGTATATACTCTCCTATCGATATTTACACCTGGTTCGATCGTTCGAAGGAGAGGAGGAGAAAAAAAAGATAGAAAAATATGTAAGAACGATGAAAATAATTTGCCGTATTGCGAGAAGATACCTTTTCAAGCCGTCCAATTGTAGGAAATTTCTTCTTGAAGACGATACAAAGTACATTCAAAAGTGTATCGATTCATATTTTCTCTCTCTCTCTCTCTCTGTATTTCTATATTTCTCTTTGTCTTTGTCTACTCTTGTTATTTTATTCGATCACTTATACTAATAATTACTCACCTTTTAAACTCGATTATCCGAAGAATATTTAATCGAGATCGAGAATTATTATTATTATTGTTCAGCCCGTCCTCCCGGTTCTGATCGCGGTTTGCATTTGTTGTTGTTGCAACACGATTTTGAAGAGAAATATTTTTTGAAAAATGTTCGTTCAGACGCGACAAATATTGTTATTGCGTTACGAAAATAATTAATCGTCAATCGAAGATTCGTAATTTTGATCTACCTGTCTGCCATCACGCCGGAAGATTATCCTAAGGGATGATATTCGAAATAATGCGATCCGATCGAAATTGGGATCGTTTTTTTGAAGAAATGCGAATCGTACGATATTTTTCCTACGATTCGTTCTCGAAGAAATCGATTTTTCGATGATCCAATGGATTACTTCTTCTTTTTTTTATTTCTTAAACTACTGGAAGATAATTATAAAACAAAAAAAAAATACTGGAATGGAGGACAACGTGATTCGAGGGATTCCTTCGATCGGAGGATATCCGCAGGTCTGTCAATCCTTCCATTTCGATTGTTTTTATTTTTTCTTTTTTTTTCTTTTCTTTTCTTTTCTCATTTTTATCGTCAGATTTTTTTTCTTTTTTTTTATAATGTTGATAATTATTATTAATTGTTGCAATTAGATCGATCGAATTTTTTATCCGATCGATCGAGTTTTATAAACATTTATTACTACTATTATTATTATTATTATTGTTGTTGTTATTATTCGAGTCAGTATTTTTTTGATTAATTAATTAATTACAAATATTTTTTTGGAAAAAGAAGAAAAATAAATGCTCAGGCGTAAAAAATATATATACGAAAATATTGACGAAAAAAAGTTTGATAATGATTTACACACCGTGTGGATTATTTTATTATAAACGCTGACCATTTATTTACAAAAAAATATTAACTAAAAATTGAAAAACAGAAAATACTGACTCGATAAAAAAAGGTTAACCCAATTTACGCGAACACAAACACACACAGACGCGCATATTTATTTATATTTCATCATCATTTACGACTAGTATTCAACATATATTTTCTCATTAATTAATTTCAACGTTAAAGAGTTGAGTTTACCAGATGAAAGAAAAAAGAAAATAAAATAAAAAGAAAATAGAAGAGAAATTTATTAGAAGAAGGATTATTTTTTTTATCGTCGTAAAATTAGAACAGGGGGATGGGTGGGGGAAAGAAAAATAAAAAAGAGGACCGTTAAAGTGTCGTAATCGAAAAGTAATTAGGATCCTTTAAGAAAATACTTCAATTTAGGATCAAACCTATTCCCACTACCGCTTCCTATCTTTTTCGTCATTGATCAAAGCACCAGTTGAGTATACAAAGAAAACCTTCCCCGTATTTTTTCTACCTCGATTCTGGGCGCGAAAAAAAGAAGAAGAAAAAGAAGAAGAAGAAAAAGAAGAAAATGAAAATGAAAATGAGGAAAAAAGAAGAAAAAAAGAAGTTTCGAAGGAAGAAAAATAAAACTAATTTCAATTAAAATTTGATTCAATCCGACTCTTCATAGCCCGGTCCCACCGGTCACTGTTTAATTACTCGTTCATTTTGGGTAGAACTGTGTCTCACTTTATCGTTTTATCTCATCTCCTTTCACCTTTCCTTCTATCCCACACCCCCCCGCCCACCTCACCTTCCATCACCTTCCCTATAACCTTCTCGTCTTTATTACCAGATTTTGTCGCGCTGAAAAAAAACAAAAAAAGAAAAAACGAAAGAAAGAAAGAATTCAAGTTTCTACGGTCACGAATTTCGTGTGCACGCGCAAAAATGCGATCGGTTCGACCGGTTGACCAAATTTTCATAATAATTTCAACGGTAATCGAATTATTTATAACGCGTTTGGGACGTTTGTTATTATTGTTAGACACTTTTTGTTTTGTTTTGTTTAATTCTAAGATCATAGAAACGACAAGTAACGATATTAAAAATTGAATTAATATCTTTTCAAAATTACAGTCAAAATATATCGCGCATCGAAAATATCTTCTTTTACACACACACACATATACATATACGTGAAATAACGATTCAATATTTTGTCGTCCTCTTTGTTATTTTACAAATTTTCGTAAGCTTAGGATTAAAATCGAGCACGTTCCTGCCTCCCGGTGAAAATTATTCATTTAGAGAAATGATCTTATTAGATAGGATCGATATAGAGGTTATGTTTGATCTTTACGCAACGATTATATATTATTATATTCTCTTTCTCAATATACGTTTGTTTATACAAATTGACATTTCGGTTGCGTATATTTAAATTGGATTATCGTATCGCCAAGCGTAGAAATGAAATTTAATATGAGAAAGATTGGAGAGAAGGATTTTAAGTGAATTATCGTTTATTACTGCGTTAAATGAAGCACGGAGAGAAAAAAATCATTTGAAAAGCTGAAAATGTTCAAATATATTATTCCCGATAAATATATAGATGTAATTTCTCTCTCTCTCTCGTATATCTATCTTAATTTTCTTTTTTATCTATCTCTCATTCGTCCATTTGCGTTTCGTGTTTTTAGTCTGGGCAAATATTTGCCCATGCACGGGAAAGAAAAAAAAAAGGGGGAAAAAAAAGAAAAAAGGAAAAAAATAGAAAAAGGGGAGGGGGGGGAATGGTTTAAAACGCGAAAAGATTTTTTTTTACTCTTCCATGTGTTCATCTCTCTCTCTCTCTTTTCTCTCGTGTTTCGTAGTAAAACGTACCCATACGGGACGTATGATTAAAGTTCGATTCGCACCTATAAACGTGTTTAATGACGTCACCCATACAACTCACCAAAACGGGAACCTCAAATTGCTTTAAACGGGATTCGTTCGATTGAATACACGCTGCCGTTGGTTCTACCATCGTTTTCCATGTCTAGATTATCTTCAAGAGAGAGAGAGTGAGAGAGAGAGAGAGAGGGGAGAAATTATCTTTGGAATAAATTACTTTGTCGTAATGTCGTCGGTCCAATTATCAGAAACATCAACATATACAGGGAAAAAAAATATTTATATATATAGATACAATATGTATTTTTCTGCATATGAAAAATATTTTTTAATCGCTTTTATATTTACTCCCATCGAAACCATATATATCATATTCATTATTTTAATTGAAATTTGTGAAAAACAAAAAAAGTATTTCTAATACAAATCGAGGGTATAAAATAAAAAATTATTTCGATCGAGATTTTTTAATAGAAAAAAAAAAAATATCATAGAAACAATGATGAAAAAGAAAATAATATATTTCCAATTATTATTCTATTTCGTTGTTTTTTTTTAATTAAAAATTTTACAAAAGTAATTTGTTGGTTCGATATATCGTTTCGAACGAATTTTCGAGACAACAAAATATAAAACGATTCTCTCTTTCTCTCTACCCGTATGAACGGTGGAGGACCCTTATGCAGAAAAGAAAGAAAACAAAACGAATAGAAAAAGAAAAGAAAAGAAAAGAAAAAACTCAAATGATAAGAAGAAAAAAGTTGGAAGTAGTAGGCGTTTTAAAGTATTTGGTTACAAGGAACGTTTAAACTCGTAAAAGTAGAGTTTGCCGCAGTGAAAAGGAGCGTGAAGGCATTCGAATTCGAGACACTAAGCAGGACAGTCACGTTTATTTACTCTTCCGATTGCGCTACTCGAAAATTCTATCGGAATGAGTGAGAGAGAGAGAGAGAGAGAGAGTGAGAGAGAGGGAGAAAGAAAAAGAGAAAGAAAGAGAAGTCTTTCGGTTTGATTGGACTGAATAGAATTTCGGATGATAATTATCACAATGGTTACGGTCAACAAGATAAGAGGAGACATTTTTATCTGAAAGACGTGCAATCCGTATGTTCGATAATTAATATCTATCGTTTCGTGTGTATCTTCTTTTACTATAACGAATTAAAATATTACTTTTTTGTTTTTTTTTTTTTTTTTGTTAATTTTCTCTTCTTTTTATTATTATTATTATTATTATTTATACCATTAAAGTAAAATTCAGTAAAATTTCGAAATATCGGAGAGTTTTGATTCAATATTTTCTATGCTTATGTGTTAGTTAATTGAATTTAGTATCGTACGGGGAAAACGGGGTTAGACGTTTGCTCGATTAATTATTTAAAAAAAGAAAAAGAAAAAAGAAGAAAATACAAATTATAAGATCCAAATTAGATTTAAAAGAAAAGAAAAGAAAAGAAAAAAAAGAAAAAACGCGAAAATAGAAATGCAACGTGTATTATTACGTTTGTAAATAAATAGTTAAATTTTCTCGTTCTTGCGATTAAAAGACATCTTCTTCTTCTCGTATATATAAGACTTTATATTAAACTTTCTTTATCTATCGAAAGAGAAACAAGTTTATCTTCGCGTCTATCTTCTTTTTGCATCGTGGAAAAAACTCATCAAAGTTTTTTTTAACGTATACATTTATAATATTTTCTTATTATACACGTGAAATAGTTTTCTAGAAAAAGAAAAAAAGAAAAAAAAACAAAAAAGAAAAATTGAGAAATTGGAGATGTTGCAGGAAGGACTTGTAACGTAATTACGTAAAAAGGAAGTACAGCTATATATAAACACACACAGAGAGAGAGAGAGAGAGAGAGAGAGATAATATTAAAATATAAAATTTTATATAAAAAACAATAAGAAAGAAGAAGAAAAAATTAATAATACTCGCGAAAATCAATGGCGGTAGGTAAATAAATTTTTCACTGTTATTAAAAAGAACGAATAACAAAATATTGAACAAAGAAAAAAAAAAAAGAAACAAAAAGGAAGAGAAAAATGTAGGTTAAAATTTTCTCTACGGTTGGTAAATAAAAAAATATACGTAGAGTAATCAATATGGGATATGACACACGGGTGTCGTTTCATATATAAAATCGTGTCGACCAACGTCCGAAATAATCTTGTCTCTCGTGATATAGTTAAAGAGATAGAAAGATAGAGAGAAAGAGATAGTAAGATAGAAGGAGAGAGAGAGAGAGAGAGAAGAAAGAGAAGGAGAGCGAAAGAAAAGAGACGAAATAAATAGAGAAAAAGATGAAACGTCAGAGATAGGTCGAGAATAACGCAGTAGTTGGCGGTAGGATTCTTGCGAGGCGTTCGAGTCGGTTTGAATTTGAGCGCCCTTCGCGCCATTCGTTACGGCAGATGCACGAAGGTCAAAAGTATTTTAAAAATAAGGCCGTAGGCATTGGCAGATTGGTATGGCAGTGGACGTTAAGGGTCGAATGGCGTTGTAATGGCAAAAAGTTTGCTAAAGGTGAGTAATCTATTATCGCGTTAAAGATAATGTTCGATTAAAAGTTAATCGTGTACGGTGTTGAAATGTATAACGTTAGGATTAAATGTAAATAAAAGGGAACGGTGTTGGGTCGACGGTTGGTTAGAAAATCGGCAATTAAGAAACGGAGTTTTCCACGGAGGCAGGAAGGCTCGTGTGGTTTAGACGAGCCACGGCCGACAATGGCGCCCAAGCATCGCGAATATTGACATTGCCGAAAACATTATCTTCCTCGTATTGGATATTTGTCGTTTACGTGGGTGGTTACGTACTGCGTCGTAATTAGCGATCTAACCTCGTATCGTATGTAAGATCTCGCGTTATCGCTAGAGGATTCATCGCGAATCGGTTGACTCGTTAGTCGAGGTTATGCCAAAATGTATGTTTTCGGCACGTATAGTAGCGACGCGTGAACCCTGAAGGGTTTTACAGTTATACTGCAATGTGGCACATTTGCAGAAGCACGGAGGACGTTGTGTTGGTTTAGAGTCGCGATATTATCATCGAAGAGGTATCGTCAGGACTATAGGAGGGAGAGAGTGTGCGCGCGGGGAACTCGTGTGAGTTATTGTTTTAAGGGTTAGGGAGAGTCATTCTCTATTTGTTCAGGGTGATCAGATTTTTCAGTGTCGGACAGTTCAGGGCAGCTAGTTTGGTTGTAGGGCTGGGATTGGAGATAGACAAGATGGACCAGCAGTATTGCCTACGGTGGAACAATCACCCAGCCAACCTTACTGACGTACTCAGTTCGCTGCTTGCCAGAGAGGCACTTTGCGACGTTACCTTGGCTTGCGTTGGAGAAACCTTTAAGGCGCACCAGACGATACTCTCCGCTTGTAGTCCTTACTTCGAGACTATTTTCCTCCAGAACAATCATCCCCATCCGATAATATTCCTGAAGGATGTCAACGATACAGAAATGAAAGCGTTGCTGCACTTTATGTATAAGGGAGAAGTTAACGTTAGTCAGCATGTACTACCGATGTTCCTCAAAACGGCTGAGGCGTTACAAATCAGAGGCCTCACAGATAATAGTGTAAATAACAAGACGGGAGAAAAGAGTCCTTCGCCTGAACCAGAAACGCAAACTGGTATCAGGCATACAGATTCGCCTAATCTTCAATCGCATCCCGAAAAGAGGAAAAGAAAATTTTCTGGCAGCTATGACGTTTCGCTTACTGGGCCTCCTAGCGAAAGATTCTTGTCTGATTCTCAGGTACGTACTTTAATGGTACTCTCCGATGAGTATTATCGACTAGACTACGTCTTCTTCTCTTCTTTTTATATTTTGGAGTAAATTCATGAAAATAGGAAAGAAAACGATAAACACCGACAACTTCTTCCGCTCTATTACGATAGAAGTGCAAGTATTATTAAACTTCCAAATGTAACTCTTTTAAATAACCATTTTCATCGCAAGACATTTGCATTTAATAATTTTTTAAAATATTATGCCTTTTTCTTTTTTTTCTTTTACTTACAGTACATTTCTGTCTGATAACGATCGTTTCATTGTTATCAATAAATTACACATGTATATATGATTACACAGCTTTCCAAATAACTTTGCCTGTGACCTTGGAATTTTGACTAAAGAGATAATATCTATCATTTGATTCATGAACATGATAACTATATTTTCAGCATTTATAATAATAGTAAGAGCTTCTTTACTATTTATTTTTTTAAAATATAAAATATACTTTTATTCATTTATTTTTTAAATTAAGAGTTTATACATGGTATCGACAAAAAATTACAAATATAAAATACAACCATTATTTTTATGTCTCTTTTATCAAAAGAAAACTTTCTCTTCGTTAATTATACGAATAAATTTAGTTTAGCAATTATATATATTTCTAGAGGATCAAAATATGTATTTGTTATTTCAGGTATCTTCGCAATGTAATTATAAATCAAGTCCGCCTGTTATTCCAAAGGTAAATAATGCCCTGGGAACAGAATTAGAGGATGGTAGTCGACCTATGTCTCCTGCATCGCAACCGCAAGCTCCTATCAAGCAAGAATTAGACCACCACTTATCGGATTTCCATGACAATATATCTCTCCCAGTAAGTAACATTTGTTTATTATTTTTATTATTAAATTATTCAATTATTGTTTTTTCTTACTATTAGATTGTTATTAGATTTTGTAATGTCGATGTTGTATTAAGCGTGTACAATTTTTTTTCTTTTTCTTTTTTTAATATAAAACTATGCATTATTCTTTTCAGCAATGTTATTATAGTTTTTTGGTAGACAGTAGCGGTGGAAAAATATATGTATACCTTTTTATAAAATTTATGAACGCGCCGTATTTGTACTTGACATATATTGTTCCACCATATTTTATCGTAATACTAAGTTATTTTCCAGAGTAATTTTCTTTATCTATATTTTAATTTTCATTAAATGGCTTTTTAAGTGTGTTATATTTTTTATATTTGTAAATATATAAACGAAATGGAGGAGAATATTACCAACATTTATCAGCGGTGTCTGCGATTATATTGTTATCCAAAGGCAAAATGTATAATTACATTTTGTCTTAGTTGAATTTTTTCTTATGTCAGTGTTTCGTTACTATTCCCACAATTAATGATGATTATATATTATCATCATATATGTGACTACGCAGTCAAAAGAGACACGGAAAGGAAGGGATTTTAAGAATAAAGAGATGCAAAATTGGCTTCTTGTACGCATAAAAAGATTCAATGAAAATGTGTCGATTAAGCACATATCCTTTCCTTCTCTGTTGACAGACTAATGTGGAGTGGATAGTTCAAAGGGATGGGAAGAGTGACGAAACAATGGACGTACAGAACATGACTCCCAATCATCCAGATTCAACTGTGATGCGAGTTTCACGAGAAAGTACCATCATGGCTGGAGGTTCTTTATGTATCAATGTGTCAGGAACTATGCGAGAATTTGAGGATCAACATAGCTCTTTGCAAAATCGTATCTTTCCTATAAATTCACAACATTCTGAATATAAGAACGACAACTTAGGGTCTAATTTGCAGTATATGTCTTTGTCAGATTATAGTAAAAACGTTAAATTGTCATCAATTAATAACAACGATCTATCGAGATCTATGAGAGTAAATAATTTACAACAGGAAATGTCGGTGATACAGTCCACTTTGCGTAACACTTTGCAACATAATATTTTTCAAGGTAAAAGGGCTGGTAAATTTAAACTCAGCTGGTTAAACGCGTATCAGTGGCTTCAATACGACAAACAGTCAAATCTTATGTTTTGCAAATATTGTAGAAAATGGAGCAATTCCATTCCAGAAATACGTACCTCTTTTGCTGCAGGGAATGGCAATTTTAGATTAGAAATTATAAATCATCATGATAAATGCAAGGCTCACAAACTATGCGTAGCTAAAGAAAGCGGTACTAAAGAAAGTTACTCGTATATTAAAAACACTTGTTGAATACTCGCTTCGACAAGCATTCTTTTTGTGATCGATTCATGGTTATAATTTTTTATATTTGCATTCAATATATCAATATTATTGTATTATATATTTTATATATAATATTTTATGATACAATCATATTAATATATTGAACAAAAATCTACGTCTATACAACACTCTTTTTTTTGTACATGCATGTTGTTGTATATTTATGAGATATTTTATAAAGACAATTTTTTTTATTAGAACACTTTTACTCTTAAAATTACTTTTTATTTATAAAAAAAAAAGAAATATTTTTTAATATTAAACTAATTATTATTATGGTCTTCCATATTCGTTAAAAAATTAAGTTAACATGTTCACCATATGTGCAAGGATTTATTTTTCATATTTCTTGTTATTCTTAAAAATAATATTCTATATTTTAGTTTAAGTTAATTTTGGATTGCATTTTTTTTATAGAAACTTAACACAATAATAAAATATATACATTCGTCTTAGAAAGTTCATATTTTACACGAAAGCTTCAATGTTGCTATTTGTGTTTATTGTTTTTTTTTTTTTTTTTTTTCAGAATGTTGCAAATGTTATAAATATATATATATACACACACACAGATTTACTCTCGAAACTTTTGTACACTAAAATTAATTTATTATAAATATAAAAAATCTATTTTTGTATATTATAGAAAAATTAAAACAATCTTGCCTTAATAGTAAAATAGTATCTAATTTTTTTTTGTATATTTATATAATCACTATTAAATATTATTATTATTCTTAATTAATATTGAAATACTTTGATTTGTTATTTATTATTAAATTGATTTATTAAAACGAGATGATATATAATGCTGATTGAAAAATTAATAATTGGCGTTCTTTTTAAATTGTCTTATTATATTTTTTTAAATTCTATGTATATGTATGTATGTATGTATGTATGTATGTATGTATGTATGTATGTATGTATCTATGTATCTATGCATGTATGTATATTAGCATTTTGATTTATTGTAATGATTGAGCGAAAGTATGAGTTATATTATTTTCGAAGTTATGTTGCTCCTGTGATGAATTCTTTTTCTATTTATGAGGATCTACTATAATATATGGGTTTAATTATTATTAAAATCAAATATTATAAAATGAAAAATACTGATTAATTGAAGATAACAATCGCGAAAAGGAAAATTGTTAATTGTCTATAAAATAGGAACATAAATCTCGAGAGATAGATATTTTCAAAAATCTTTGATATCTATATATATGAAATTAATTAGATTAAAATATTTTTGCTATAAATAATACTAAAATGATGGTACAGAAATATTATTTCTAATCGTATGGTTTTTTTTTTGTTTCTTGTTACAGGGTCATACGGTAGGACTGTTAGGAGCGGATGGCGGACCTACGGCGGTGGCTCTCAGTGATGGGGTATCTGGAATCGAATCGTCTGAACACCATAATCCTCCGGAAATTCTCG
>NW_025113122.1:275197-311832 GCF_010416935.1 Polistes fuscatus | reverse complement strand
TTATTCTGCTAACAAACAGTCTATCTCTGGGACTACCGAATTGATTACAAATTTTTTTTGAAAGCTATTTCCAAATAGACTTTGCTTTTCCACTTAGACGCTCCATTCGTGTTCCACCCATGCGGAATATATACCAATCGCTATTTGTTGTCTATGCGTTCAAGAATATCGCAATTTCTCCTTACTAGCCCAAAGCACTTTATAACCAAAGAACGAAATAATTTTCAGGTGATTGATGGGTTATTCTCGAACCGTTTTCACTCCACAACCAATGCTTACTTTGTCTATTACATTAAACTCCCTAGCCTGAGAGCAATGCGTCAATAAATATTTCTAGACAAAATTCTGGCATCCTTATCTGGTTAAAACATCCTATGTTGTGGTTTCCTATTAGGATAGGTCTTCCTGTAAGAAAACCGAAGCCCAGCTTCATAATTACCACCGTTCTGCTCCAACAATCAAGTCTTTTCGCGTTCAAGATCTTTCAATTAAACCTAAGTGATCTGAGGAGAAGGCGCTTAATACAATTAGGATAGAACTTTACATAGGTAAGTTTGTTTAATTGTTAAATTAAACCCTTCTTCTTCATAATATTTAAACAAATTAATTTGATTAAACCTATTAATTAGGCCTTAATTAATTCTATTTATTATCCTTATTTTATTTTATCATTTATTGTCTTATAGAAAAATGTAGAGTATACTATTGACCAGCGGGACAATTAGAATTATTTTTTATGTAATTTTTGATGTTATGTTGTATGTTATTTTTTATGCTATTAAGGTAATATTTTTATCTAGTACATCAAAGAAGCATACCTTCTTACGTGCTTACATAAATTTAATCTCACGTTTTAACCTAATGCTTCTTTGTAAAGGCTTCATATGAATTATTATTCGAATAGAATTAAGCTTACGTTACATAGATTAAGCATGAAATAATAATATTTTCTAAAAGAAACTTCGTCTAAATAGTTTAAGTGTACAAATAAGTTTCCGTCGATTTTTATTAAAAATTAAGTATTTATTCTAGAATAATGGTAACTTTAAGGTTATTTAAAATACTGTCCATCGTTGCAATGACTTTTTCCCATCTCTCAGACAACAATCGGATCCCACGTCGGAAGAACTATGTGTCTTTTGAGTCTATCCACGAATCAACCCAATTTTTGGTATCTTCATATGATTTGAACCGCTGCTCCGACAAAGCAAGTGACATGGACCGAAATAGGTGATAATCGGACGGTTTGCATGTCTGGTGAATATAGCAAGTGGGGTAACACTTCAAAATCAAGTGTTTCCAAATACTTTTTCACGGGAGCCGCTACATGTGGACGAGCATTGTCATGCAGGAGAATAATTTTTTCGTGTCTAGAATAGTATTGAGGGCGTTTTTCCTTCAGAGCTCGGCTTAATCTCATTAACTGTGTTCAATAGAGGGCTCCGGTGATTGTTTCGCTCGGATTAAGCTACTCATAATACACTACACCCAGCTGATCCAACCAAATACACAGCATGAGTTTTTTTCCGTTATATTCGGTTTTGCTGTTGATGTTGACGCATGGCTTGGTAATCCCCATGATTTGCTTCTTTTTGGATTATCATAATGTATCTATTTCTCGTCACTAGTGATTATACGATGTAAAAAACCCTTTTTTTTATGTCTAGCAAGCAGTATTTCACTTAAGCATAATCGGCGTTTAATATCTCTCGGCTTTAATTCGTACGGAACCCAATTTCCTTGTTTATTAATAATTCCTAATGATTTTAAAGGATGTAAGACTGCTTGCTGAGTGACTTCTAATGTTACAGCAAGTTTTTTTCTGTTTGAGATGAACCTTCCTCCAATATTTCCTTCAATTCTGCATCCTCGTAAATTTTTGGCCTTCCACTGCGATCTTTGTCATCTACGTCGAAATCACCGTTTTTAAACTTTTGAAACCACTCACGACACGTTCTCTCACTCAAAGCAGTCTCACTATATGCTTCTACGAGCAATCAATGCGCTTCAGCATCAGATTTCTTTATATTAAAGAAGTAAACTAATATTTCCCGCAAATGACGCTTATTTGGCTCCAATTTGGACACTTTCAACTAAAAAAAATTATATTTTACCAATATGAAATCAATAATATTAATAGGTTATGTTTTTCTTAAACGTCCAAACTAATTTTAAGTAGGATATCATCTGCGAAAGTTAACGGAAACTCCGCGCTGCGCTATCTACATAAAACAGCGGTAACTTATTTGTACACATATATTTAAACAAAGCAATAAGAAACCTATTCTCTTCACATAGGTGATCAATCATTTAACTAGAAAAAAATCGTATTATATTATTTTTAACAACGATTAGAAAATGCCGACGACACTGAAATCATAAAAGATTTAGGAAGACATCGTGTTTTCTTTATTCATACTAGAAAGAATCCATGTGCGTTAATATTATATGAAAAGAAAGGAGAAAAGTATGCAGCTTAGTTTTTTACAAATTATTTTTTCTAATAATTCTAATTAAACTATAATCTCTCGAAGTTTTTCTACCAGAATCAGAATACTTTTAAGTGTTTGTTTTAGTTTTCGAACTTTAAAAAAAAAATGAAGAGAAGTGTAAGGCCTATTTTTATCGTTATAAAAATTTATCTAAAAGAAAGTATCCATCACAAACAAACGCGGAACGTTGTATAGCGTATAGGATTCAAAAAAACATATATTGTAACGCAAAAGAAGTATAACTCTTTATTTGCGTACATAAGTACAAACACTAGTTTTTTTTTTGGTTTAATATAAGCAAAATTAATATCGAAAACAACTTACACATGCTCGAATTATCGTGTAAAATTGTAAATATTCTAAATTTTGACATTTTTAATTTGGCAGCTTTCTTACCAAACTTCACTGTTCAGTGTTTCTAGACAATTTCGTTGACCTTCTTATGTTTTTCGAAGAAAATGAAGATTTTGTGCTATAAGAACGTTTAGCATCATCAGTATTTGTATAACCGCGTTTAAGTTTTTTATTACAGTTTATAGTAGTTGATTTTCTCGGTTCGGAGATCTCAGAACGCTAATCAAGCCAGTGTTAGACTTTACCTGTATTTTTCCCAATTAAAAAAACAATGTTTAATAATAGTATAAAATTCTTCTTAATGCATTGTTTTGAAAATTAAACAGCTAGTGCTACTAAAGCCACTGTATCCTGCAAACTAATGCTAGAATAACATGAAATTTTTATATGTGTCATTCATAGGTAGCAACTAACCAAAAATCATACAGGTCTATTAACAATGTTGCCATATATTTGTCAGCCTGGAGATTTATTGAATCGTGGGTTTATTTAAACGATGTAACTTAACTTTACTTAATAAAGAAATGATATTAGGAAACTTTTAAACGTACTATTTTAATTATTTTCACAAAAAAATCTTTAACTTAGATTAAAATCAATTCAAAACTTCAACAAATGAAAATTTAAATCAAGTTTGTGGTTGTTCGAGTAAATTAGGGTACATGACCGTTTTGTATTGCGCGCTGAATAGGTTAGATTGCGACGGCGTTGAGACATTAGATTGAGTAGATTCACACCCTAAATGGGATCGGTCACGATGGCCTTAGTTGAGTTGTGAGGGCGCGCGGGGACATTAGAAATACATGTAGGACCGCCTTAGTGCGCCAGAGACATGCGAGTGCGTCTTGAGATAGGTGGGAGGGGAGATGCGTGTGTGGGGCCTTGGTCTCGAGTGCGCATGCAAGAGTCCATTCCAGTTCTGGATAGCGAGAGAAAGAGTGTTATTTCTGAGAATATATAGTGACGCTATATTTGCTTTGTTTAAGTGAGAATAGAGTGTGACGCCATATTAGCTTTTTTTAAGCGAGAGCTGTGGTGTGCTTTGTGGTGCGCTTCCAAGCTACTAACGTGTGAGTTTTAAGGGTTGTTGCAGAGACACAACCATTTTAGGATCGTGCAGAGACACGACCATTCCTTTTATAGAGAGTAGTTTTTTTTTTACAGGGCTCTCCAGTCTACCAACGTAGGATAGGATTGTAGCGGCTCAGGCTACCCCCAGGTTAAAGTTGTTAGCGACGAGAATAACGTCCATTTGTAGAACTGATAACGTGGCTAGGAAGGTTGCGGTATCTCGAATAGTAATGCGGAAACATAGGTAAGAGAGCTGAATTGCGTAAGGAAGAAAGAAGTTCCTCGCGACCATAAAAGGTTCATGCGTTTTTTGTTTAGCCTTTTCACAGGTTACTACTTTTTGTATCATTTGTTTGATTAAAGTCTTCGCTTGCCCTTGCTTTGCTCTCAACTTCGTGAGAGTTTTTATGCCTAGACAAGTGTTCTATACCGCGTAAAATTGTGTTGATTGATTTATTTATCCTTTCCTATCTTACTCCTTCGTACGTTGAATTAACCGAACTCACGACAATAAATTCCAATTGCTTATGTCTTATATTCTACAAACAGTGGTCGAAATTAATAGGCGAGAAAGAATTCAAAGAATTGCTAAAGAAAGAAATCATTTTAAAAGATGCTATATTTGGACATTGCATGCAGATATACTTCTTCGTAGACTTTCGGTAAAGCGGGTTTCTTCTTGAATATCATGCAAGTTTGATCAGATGCAAAACGTTGCTTAGAAAAATAAATACAATAAATACGATTCTTATATGACCTACGATCCAGTGTCAGTCTGCACGAAATGTAATATCACGTCAGCTGCATACAATGTGTTAAGCTTTATACTACGTTTAAAATACTATTTAACTTCCAAGAAATCAGCTTTTATAAACCTCATTCATAATTAAAGACCACAAGCTTGTTAAGATGCGTCATATCAACAAATATGTCTTCTATTTAGACTTATTCAATTGTTTAAAAATTCTAATTATTCGAATTTTAAAACCATATACATTAGCACTTTTTATCCCTTGTCCTATGTACCTAATAACTCTATTCAGATTTTGTAAACGCTAACCAACTATCTACTCCAGTCATCATATTACTTGTAATATGTCAAAAAATTTTGAATAGAAAAATACTGTTTAACAGTATTCCTGGGCATAAGACAAAATTTCGTAAGATGTTGCCTACTGAATGTTCTATATACTCAAAAAACCGCTTCCATATCTTTTCTACATAATCTACATCGTACCTTACTTGTACAATTGAACCGATGAAACGTATAAAACGAAAATCAATATTCGAATTGCGAGCCTCAATAACTTAGAGAGTTTCGAATCGCTAATGTTTACCAATCCCCACTCTTCACGTCGTTACTTAGCACGTCCTTGCCAGAAAACAAAAATGGTCTTTCTATTCTTCGATAGACATACAAGAGGACACATTTTGGTTTGATAAAATTAATTATAATATTTCATTAGAGCACAGCCTAAAGCGACGTAAAGAAACGAAGTTAGCTTCCTATTCTTCAACATACGAGCAAGGTAAACCACTAAGGCAGCAAGGTGGATGAGAAGTGATACAAGCGTCCAGCATTTGGCCAGACGAAATTCATTATTGTATTCTGGTATACCAAACAAGGTCTTTATGCTGAAATCCTTTTCACTGTCGAGCAAATAAAGTTTAACGTATTTGCTAGTTCATTCACGTGATTTATTTTTATTTATTTTAGTAATCCTTTTCATTGCCATCACTAACTTATCACAATTAAGAATGATTTTGTGTTGGAGGAATCTTCGTACAAACATCACTGACAAAAAAATTTATAGTTATGTACCTAACTGAATTCACTACATCCTTTCTAATGTTATTTTCGGTGTCTTATAGGATAGTATACTTGTGTATTATTATATATGTGGGAAGGGAAATTGGACAAAGGGGCTATGAAACAAAATACGATATGGTTGGTAGGACCGTTGGGGGGTAGCGACGTGCAGCGGTACGTTGCTATGCAAGTAAGCGACAGTCATCGTTTAGCCTTTAAGCAGCGAACATCTATTATTGTATTGTATCAGATTAAATTGTATTCACATTAAAACATTCTATTCATCTTTATATTGGAATCCTACATTTGGGGGCTCAGCCGGGATTAAAAGAGAATAGATTTCATGTGTGCAATAAAAAGTCGTATAAAGTCGTTATAAAGTCGTATAAAGTCGTGTGAAGTTGCATAAAGTTGTATCCAGTCGAAAGTTGCGTTACAATTACCCCAGTGTGAATCCGATTCTAAGTTGATTAAGAGTGTTGCGCGAGGAAAGTTGACCACGCGTGAATACTAAAGTAAAGTTGTGAAGTAATCGGAGTGTTGGTGTACCGGTGATATAGGAGGACGATAAAGAAACATTAAGATTAAGAAAAGTAGCTGTTTGAACGATGGCTCAATTGAAGGTAACACTCGAAACAAGTGCGGATGAGCAGGAAGTTGGACGTGAGGAATTGAACGAAAAGGCCGTTCAAAAACACGTCACTAAGAAGACGAGTTGAAGAACGAAAGCGTCAAGGTAAAGCAGTCGAGGAAGAAGCCGTCTTTGTTTACCGAGCCCTAAAAAAAAGAAATATACGTCAATCAATAAACAGTAAAAGTTTTCATAAATCAATTATCTCATCCTATACATACTATAAGTGTATTATAACCAGATATGCAAAGCTGAAAAGTGCACCCCATCAGTTGTTGCAATATTATAGCATTAAAACTGTTTTCCAAACTTTCCGCTTGCCTAAAATATGTTTTTATAATTTTAATATTTCTATAGAAGATAATAGTTAAATATAGAAATATAAGGAGTATCTAACAAATATATTGCAGATCAGAATTGTTTGATCTATTTGTGTTTCTTACAGAATCAACAGAAACTGCGTCTATAAAAAACTAACAATAGAAACAAATGTTTTTGGAAAATGATACGTTATATCAATTATTTAGTAAAATGTATTTATTTGATAACTAATTGTGTTGCTCAAGAATTAACCTTTAGTATAGATTTTTCCTTATTTTAAAAAATTTAGTATATTTATCTATTTCTCTTTTGAAAGTTCTCTTTTGTAGTATTTTCTTATCGTCTTATTTTTTCATAGAAATATATCTAACAACTTTTATTGTTCCGTAACAAGCAAATATAACTTTTCTGACCATTTATAACGCAATTCTAAGCCTATAGTATGAACACAAAATAAAGATTATCTAAATGTGCCATAAGCACTTGAAAATTAAATAAGTCATTCGAATATTAAAAAAGGATCTCTCTCTTGCATAGCAGAAGTGCTATCAAACCGAAAAATTAGAAGTAATTGTAGAAATTCCTAACTTTACAAGAAAAACTTGCAACAGAATATAATAATTCTAAATTATTACATTTGCATTTATGGTTAATAATTTAAATTTAGAATAGAGAGAATAAACTTATAATACTTAAAACCTTTGCGCTTAGCTGTCACTAATGTCTTTACAATGTAAGTTTAGCTCATAGCTCAGGAATAAGGTTATTTCACCGCAACTTTTTAGGAATCTTATGTTTTGATATAGTTTTCTATTCTAAAAGCACAAAAAATCTATTGAAAATATGGTACAATTGCTAAGATAAATAGAAAATATATCAGGCAGCATTACATTAAAAGGTAACTCGAAGTGTGCTCTGGACGGTTTATATGCTTCTTTAAACCGCTTAGGGATATGATGGATTTGAGGAATAAAATTTGCAAGTATGTTTAATTCAGTAAAACTTGATTTGTAAATGAAGAATTTCGAATACTGGGAAAAGATATTACATGCCTTGAAAAGTATAATTCTTTATCTCTTTATTATTAGGAACCTTCTTTCGATAAGCAGCAGCTAGTAGCCTTCAATTCTTCTATACTTGCACTAAACAAGAATTCCTTTCTTCAAAAACCTATCCTTATTTTTTCATTCTTATTTTATTATACTCAAAAAGCACTTATCTTTACAAGAGTTCATTTCATTTAAAAGCGTCGAATATAAAGATACTTTGAAGTAATAAATCAGTTTTGCGATCACATTATTTACCATCAGTGATTGTTAATCAATTTCCTTTTTTCTTTTTTTATTATAACAATGGAAAACTACAAAAAAAAAGGTTTCATAATATAAGCTTTAATGGAAAAGAATTCCAGATTGACAACTGTCGACGAATTTTTTTATATAAAAAACCATTTTTTCAACAATTTATGTTCCTTAATGACCACGGATACAGATAAAAAAAACATCATTACAATAAGATAATTAGCTCAAAATTTAGATTATATAACGTGTAATCTCCCGAATATACGTTGCCGCGACAACGTACGATCAATCAGATAGTAGCTAACGTCTGAAACGACCTTGAGTTCTACGGGTTAAAATTTTTCTGAATTTCAAATTTAGCCTGCTATTTTTTTACAATGCTTCCTGTAAAAAAAGACCAACGACAATCAATTCTATTGTTACAAAACAAAATAAACTCCCTAAAAGAAGAGTTACGTAATATGAAGTATAAGATAAACTCTACCAAGTGTAAAAAAAAGACGTTTACACTGAAGAAAAACAAAATACCGAAACTACAATTATATAATTCAGAAATTCCGCAATTAATGGCAGGATTACATCTTGACTCTAAACTTACATAGAAAATGGATATAAATGAAAAAATTTAACAAATTCGTTTAAAAAGATGACAAATTGCTTTGCTAACTGTCAAAAAATCGAAATTTAACATAGAAAAAAACTTAGAATTTACAAAACAATTATAAAACCAATCTGAACATATGGATTACCGCTATGGGGTATAGCAGCGAAAGCAAACCTACAGCTACAAAAGAAGAATTGATACGTACATAAACCTGCTATCCAACGATAGCTACTACCAATATATTCCTAGAAGGCTAAAAGAATTGACCCAGGAGATCTAGTGAACATTAAAACTAAATGAAATATACGACAATAGCGACGCTTTCTCATTGCAGAAAACATCTACGTGCTATCTTTTTCACTTATATAACGATTTACCAAATGTCTACGGAAAAATTGTAAAGATGTATTGAGTTAATAAAAAAAAAAAGATACTTTTTTCTATATTGAACAATAAAACTATTTATTGAGCAAAAGTTCGTAAGAATTTATAATAAAAAGAAGAAGACCTAATTTAAAAAAAAAAAAGAATGTTTTGAAGTTATACTTTTTTTAGCGTGTTTGAGAACAAATGACGAGAGTAAATTTTTACGATGCACGAACACTAAGCAAATGGGATAAACATGATACAGTTCGTCAGTACTTACTATGCGCAGGCAAAGCGATTTCAAATTAACTGCATAGTAAGTCAATAAATGATATCTATATTGTGATATTTTTATATACACAAGCTGTTCTATATCTAATGTTCTATATCAATACAAACAGAAATAATTTATGTTCTTTAGGGTAATTAAATTATTACATATGTTGGTGATTGATATTAAATAACTGCGAATTTCTTTGAAAATATCTTTAATACCTTGATTATTTCTGAATATTTGTAATAAAAGTTTTTTTGTATTCGATTGAGGTACGTATTACTATTTAATTTAATTTAAGGCGCTATCTTATTCTTTCTATATTTTTTATATTTCATACGTAAACTTCATTTTTAAATATTTTTAGATAACTATGGGGCTCTACAATTTTTATTCTAATCGAAAACTATAGCAAATCCAAGAAAAAGACTTCATTTTAGCATCGCATTTATCTACATAAATTGCATTTTCTAATAGTTTACGATATAAAAATTTTTTTTACCTAATGTCTTCTTCGTAGAGATTCTATTTGAACTATTATGCGAAAAAATTGCAGCTGCAGTTACAAGGAATAAGCAAGACAAGAATCTGGTAAAATGTAAAAATAATAACCTTGCTTATAAAAAAAAACAAATATTATAATTCTCTTGAAAAATATTCATTCAAAGCATTAGAAAACTAAGTCTCTTCTCATAGATGATCAATCATTTTACTGTAAGAGATAGGGTATTATTTTCAACAACGATAAGAAGAAGTCGAAGATACTGACATCATTAAAAATTTTGAAAGTCACCGTCTTCTTCTTATTCACTCTTGAAAGAAACTATGTGCAATAATATTCTATCAAAAGAACTTAAAAATGAAGGAATCTTAGTAGTTTATAAATTATTTTCTACAATAATTCTTATTAAACTATAATCTCTTGCAGCTTTTTGATCATTATCAGTAGACATTTAAATATTAAATTTAATATGTACTTCATAATCTTTGAATTTAAGAATGACTTCTAGACTATTGCCTCAGCCTATAATTACCATTACAAAAGATGGTATGGAGTTAAATTCCTTTTCACTGTATAGTAATAAAGTTAATTCGATACTTTCAGATATCAAAGACTTCGGGCTCATTACGGTGATGCGATTTATAAAATTATATAAAATTTTAAATTTTCATGTTAAGTGAAACATGATTATTTGAAAACAAATCTGTTAGTATACCAAATTTTATTGTGTAATTCAATACAAACGATCAAATGTTCGAGCTGGAGGTGTTTCCATCTATCAAAATTCGAATAATATAACTAACATTGTTACAGCTACCATCGACATGACTGTTAGATAGTCAAGTCTGGCTATTTCATCAGTGAGTGAATTTCGCATAGCGGAGTTTAAAAGAGAAGAAATTAGATATGTATACAAATAAATTTAACATACCCAAAACAAAAAATTAATATTAGATTAATTTAACATACTTTACAGTAATGACAATAAAAGATGAAAAGAAACCTCTAGGACACAAACCATTTTTTATCAAGAAAAAGAAACATATGAACATAAGAACTTAACCAATTTTTTTCCACCGTTTTTTTTGTAAGCGGTATTATCTCGTTTTTTACTGAAGAACAACGAGTCTTCTTATCGGTTACTACAAGTTTGCAAGGTTTGAAAAAAATTTTAAAAAGAGGCCTTTTGGTAATACCCTTGTTAAAAATTATTTTACTTGACCAGAACATAAATAATTTATTAACATGCTCTAGAGCTTATTGTTAGTAAATTTGAAGAGGTATCTTTCATGTTATATTGCAATTTTTACATAGAAGCCAACTAATAGACTGTAATAATTCATTTTACTGATAAGCTCATTTCTTTCCCTCGTAGTGTAAAATAACCTTAATTATAAATAATGGTTTCTTTTATACGGACTTGTATTTAGTACGCGTATAATTTTGTTATAAAAATTAAATTTTCATCTTACCTTATCAATTTATAGTGTCGAAATAAAAGATTTTTAATATTATTACGAAAATCATTACAATTTTTGAGAATTTCTTTGATCCTGCAACCGAGAATTCCAAATTGTGCTGTTATATGAAAAGCAAGATTAATGAACAAACAATCAAAACCAACGTATCCAAATGTAATTATTGGTACAATCAACATTTGATAGATGCAAATACAAAATAAATTCTAGTATCATCAATATTTATAACAGCTCGTGTTTTGTACGGTAGTGTATAACTCGGTGATGAGTTTTTTAATACTGTAACAAATAAAAAAAAATATATTGTTAGTATCAGATAAGAAGATTGCCTCTAAGGTAACGTAGGGGCAAAGAAAAAGGTATGCTGGATTCGCTTATCCATGCTTTTGATGCACTTAATTAACGTCTAAGTCTTCAGTTACTTTAACATTAATATCTGATTAAAGGAATCCTACTATTTATTTATTAAAACATTTATTACGCATACAAGGATTCCAAAATACATCAATTTAAAATAAAAATGGTAATTAACTTAAAATTGAAGATGTCATTTGAGGTTAGGTTTAATATTAAGCTTTTAATTTTGCCCCATTGATCTCCCAGAAAGTAACCTTTTAATCTAAAAAGTTTATATTCTTAATGTAATTTTATTATTATCTTATAAAAAATAAAATAATCGTTTACCGATTTCTAAGTTAGGAATCATCGCATTAACGTAATATAATCCAACAGAAATAGTCATTGAGGTAACTGCTGTTAAATAATAATACTTAGCCAGCTTTGTATATTTCAGAAAAATAAATCTCATTTCCAAGGTATTTATTTATCAATCATAAAATTAGATTTTATTTCTACAAGCAGCAGTCCTAATGCAATTCTTTTAATTCGGCAAATCGTTATTTTTGTTAATGTCATTAGAAGTAAAATATTTTCGGTGAAATTTCCAATAATATCATCAAGATTATTTTGTCGGTAAGTCAAATCAGCAAATGTTAACGAACAATGAATGAAAAGATATATAAAAAAAAAGAAAAAGAGAGAATTGGAAATCTCAAGTGGCCAGACTCCAAGGAATTTTAGTAATTGTTTGTTCCATAATAACGATTTCATTGCTTCAGTGACGTCGATTTTCTGTAATAAAATAAAAAATATTTCCTATATTATCTCTATAGTAATATTATGATCCTATATAAAAAAAATATTTTATGATGCTACAAAGATCTTTAAAATACTAAAGAATGTAATATTTTAGGATTATAAAAAATATGTTATGGAATCGACAAATCTACTGGATAAGAGGTCAAGCTCGATCATTTACTCTATCCGCTAAAATATCCAGGATCTTTGGACAATTTTTCTAGATAGAAGTGTTCGATCTTACATTACCATTAAAATATGTAGAATAGTGTAAATCGACGCAATAATAGGTGAGTTCTGCTTTAACTAAGATTCTAATATAAAAAATTAATTTATTTTAATCTTTTGTAATAAAGGTTACGTTTTTTAACCATTTGATCAAATTTTTTACACTTTGCATAAACAACATTCTATCAATTATTAGTTTTATGGCAAGGACCTAATAGAATGCTTTTGATAACAAAAATAACTTTGCAAAGTTGTACTATAAGTTGTTAAAACCTGCTATATTTATTTTTTTTTCATAACCAATATTTTCTCCCTTGAAAGCTAGAAACTTAGGTCTCTAATAGGACATAAGATGTTGTATGAGACGCATATATATATATATATACTTTAAATATTGTGCAAGTGTACAATATTACTTCAATGACCGTTTTAAAACAAATACAACATATTAAACTAAAAAAAAACTTATTAATATCTCATGGTTCTCTAGATGGCGTTTGCTATTATTCAGAATCTCGCTAAGGTTTGGTTCTGTGCATAGTACTGCTAGGCTTACTAGATAGCGATTTTTGATATTTAAAACTTAGCACTTTTTTTACCTAACCTTTTAATTACGTTAATGTATTTTCAAATAAATCAGTATTTATTGTATTTTTTTTATTATAATAGCAGTTTGTGAATTTATTTTGTGCTAACAGTTAAAAATTAATTGTTTACAAAATATTCAGTATCCCTTTTATTGAAAGATTACTTTGCTAATTCTCTGAATGTTATGTTATTCGGATTTTCTGTAAAATACAATAGACTACCAATATTGTTTCAGAAATATGTAAGTCTTAAAGCTGGTCGCACATTATTGTATTTGTTTCAAGAGTTCTTAAGATAATGTAGTTCTATGATGTTTATGTATTATTTGAATATGTTGCCGTGAAGTATCGAAAAAAGGAAATATCGTGATTCACACATTCGCTTGTAAACACATAAGAAATATGTAAGAAAAAATTCAAATATTAAGGATTGTTTGTATGCAATAATATTTCACACCTATAGTCCTGTGAAAAAAGGGCAAAATTCTTGAATTTAAGGGAATTGAACAAAAATTTGATCTAAGGGTAATTTGACGACGCTTAATCGAATTGTGCTAATTTTATCAATCTGATACCGAGTTCTAGAGAAAAAGGTAAAAATAAGCCATATCTTAGAATCTAAGCATTTGATAAAAAAAAGCTTCTTACAAAAGTTGTAGAGAATTGAAAAAAACATAAAAAATATTTTAAGGGTTATCTTCGTATTGGAAAAAATAAGCGAGAAAATGTGAAAAGTAATTGTAAGAGTAGAGAAAAGCAAGTCTTACCCCTCCGACGGTTTTTACACGCGAGCGGGCTAGTGTACATGCAAGCGTCCGTGTGTACAAATAAACAAACGAAGTTTCGACAATCTTCTTTCATATTTCGTCTCTCGGCCTTGAATGCGAGTGCGAGTGAGAGAAGAAACCGATATTTCTCATTTCTATTTTTTTAGGCGATAACGAGTATTTTTTGTCCTGGCCATCGATAGTTTGACAATAAATAAAAAACGGCGTTCCACACGCATAAAAATTCGATTTAAAAACGCCGCGCTTACACGTCGATATATAGATATACAGAACGCTCGTCACTCGATGGCCAAAACAAAAAATTCTTGCTACCAAAGAAAAAATCTTATACAGAACGTTCAACTATCGATGGCTAGGACAAAAAATACTTGTTATCGCCTAAACAAATAGAAATGAGAAATATCGGTTTCTTCTCTCACTCGTACTCGCATTCAAGGCCGAGAGACCCGAAGATTGTCAAGGATCCTTTGTTTGTTCATTAGTACACACGGACGCTCGCTCGCACAATAGCATACTTGCGCGCTCGCGTGTAAAAACCGACAGAGGGGTAAGACTTGCTTTTCCCCACTCTTACAATAAGTTTTACCACTCTTTCTCGTTTATTTTTGCAAATATGAAGATAAACCTTAAACATTTTTTATGTATTTTCAATTCTCTACAACTTTTGTTTATAGCTTTTTTCGATTAAATTTCTAGATACTAAGATAAGGCTTTTTTACCCTTTTTTTTAAGACGCCGTAATCAAATGGCAATAAAATTAGCACTATGCGATTCAGCGTCGACAAATTACCCTTATATCAAGTTTGCCTCAGTATTCCTAAAATTAAGGTATTTTGGCTCTTTTTGACTGGCCTAATACGATGAGTGCTGGGTGTAAAAAAAAAAACGGAAGATAACGGGGGACGGCGAAGAGACACGAAAGACGACGATAGGTGACGAAGAGTCGATTATAGCGAGACCTTCGCTCATTATGACGGTTGTCTTCGGATTACGGTTGTAAATGGTAAAACCTTATATCTAGTGGCGATTGTTTAATTATTTAGATTATAGATGCTTAACTTTCTATCTCTTATATACTTAAATCATTTAATAACTACTGGTAAATGTTATTGCTTTAATAAATAATAATAATAAATGAACAAATATAATTATCTCACACTATTAAAGAAAATAATTTAGGTATTTAAACTTTATGCTTCGGGGGCGCATGTTTTTCTGTAACTATAAATAAAGAAGATATTTCAATCAAAGATTCGGTCAAATACTAAGGTATAAGACTGCAGAGAAGTCTTCTATAAAGACAACATATCTTATCCCAAGATAGTACCTAA
This sequence comes from Polistes fuscatus, assembly GCF_010416935.1. NCBI lineage: Eukaryota > Metazoa > Arthropoda > Insecta > Hymenoptera > Vespidae > Polistes > Polistes fuscatus. Next base: position 296,557 of record NW_025113122.1, on the reverse strand, counting down.
AGAAAAGAATATAAAGCTATATTATTTAATTTGTATAATATCTAAGATAACTTAATTCTAAAAGATAATATGGTATATAAAAAACTGCTCTGAAGTCTATATGGTGATACAAAAAGTAAAAATCGTTATTATTATAGTGTCAACGTAGCTTGACTTTAGTAATCTTTTGGAGACTAATAACTTTACTTTGCTAGATCGCTAAGTCGCTTATGCATTCATGTATTACTTTGTGGGAGTATATAATCTTGCCTTTTTTAATTGGTACGTTTATTTTAGGTAATTGGTAGTTATTTTACGAGTTATTGAAACCTATACTTAGCGTTAACATGTATCACAATACATTATAAATCAGTATATTTGTGTTTGGTATATATTACCGTTAAAATCTGATAACCAAAGATGAAAATAAGAGAAGTAGCTCCAAGAAGGTGAGCCAAAAGTGTCACGCTGAATGCATTTCCATTGTTTTGCCCATTCTAAAAAAAAGATGTTTTATTATTCCCAATAAGTCGTTGAAATAGAAAAAAGTTTTTTAAAAAAGAAAATTTTAATAACTTAACATTGATCAGAGATTTAATACAATAAATAAGATATATTCTAAAAGTACCAATTTTGCCGCTAGTCTCTGAATAGTCTAAGTGCAAAAAATAAACATGGAGAAATTTGTGTTAACAGCAAACCTCGCTCAACGGACAAATTTACAGGTCAAAATAATGCAATATTTTTCTGAAACTACAGCATCGGTAAATAAAAAATACTATCCCGATGTTTCTTTGCTAATTAAAATTTAAAAAAACTTTTTTATTACATCGTTTAAAGTTTAATTGCAAATGATTAAGCAAGCTGCAGAATTTATTATAAAGTAAAATTTATTAAGTGTAAAAGATAGGATTACATTATGATTGTATTGAAATGTTTTCATTGCACCTTAAATTACTGATGCTCGTAAAGAAAAGAAAAAATTTATGACATAAATCTTCTACTTTGTATTAGCATGCTATTCTGTAGCAAATTTTTAATGCTAATATTTCAAGACATGTAAAAATATGGCATGAAAAAGGAAGCAGCATACAGGGAAAGTAATTACAAATGAAAAACAGGAACTGAAATTAAACCTAAAAGTATTGTTAAAATAGTAAAAAATGATAACATATTGAATATAATTATAGAGTTAGAATTTTTCCAAAGAATTTAAACTGGCCTTAATTTCCGTCAGCTTCGGGCATAATCTTTCCAGTGTACAGTTATTTTGCGTTTTCTTTGAATGAATCGCGTCTTTGTTTCGTCTCGTTTCATTTTTCAAATCAACAGTCAAATATTCTTATTATCATTTAAAAATCGTACAATCAAGAACAACGGTAAATTGATGAGCTATTCAATATCGATTTCGTCTCGATTATTGTGGAAGACGAATAGCATTGCCGTTATAATACTTATTCTAATTTTTATTCAAACCTTCAAAACCAGGCATTTTTAAATTAGGTATATCTGAAACTGGTTATTCTATTTCTTATTTTTCAATTTCTCGAGTAACTTTCTATCCTGACATTTACTCGATAATTGATTCTTTTGTAAAATCAATAATCTCGTAAATATATCAGTTCCTACAACTTCCTCATATCTACTGTTCGGCCGTTGATGTCCGTGTGTACCGACATTAGGATTATCCCGTGAATTTCTTTGTAGGTAGTTAGTTCAGAGCAATTATATTAAATACATACTTCTTGGTCACTCGTTATACAAACACTGCCAGATAAGTGCGACGGCTTTCTAACGGTAGTGGAAACAACTAATCTACGAATATAATTCCGACAAAGACACTCACAGATATACAACATATTTACTGTAAGTATTGTACTATTTATACATACAATATGACATCAATCTAATACGGTAACATGCGTGTATACACCTTATAAATAAGCATATACAGGATGTCTCATATATCTCTTGTCTCAATTTTTCAAGTAATTGCCAAAACCTGACAAAAAGTAATTTAAGCAAAAGTTGATCTATTTTTGATTGACAATACATTGTGTTACAACACAAAAACGAATGTATAGGAATTTAATTTTAAAGCCTGTTTTAACCACTCTGCATTCACCGTGTTTAGCAAGGACCAAGCAGGTTCATATTTCCAAATGTATTAGTAACGGTTAAAAAATTACGGGAATTGAAGAAAGGATAAGCGTGAATATCGATGGATCAGGGAATTTCAGTAGGTTTGTGAAAACAGTAGCTCCCCTGAGCTATAGTTCGTCGAAATATTTAATAACAGAATTTATATCAGGCAAAGGTTTTAAGTACAGACTGTTGCTTACTCACCCTTTAATATGTGGTGATTACAAAATTCGTTAAACTAACTATCTGTAACACTATTTACCTATTAGGCGACTACAAAAATTATCAGTAAGTAGTAGCACAAAATTAATTGAATAATGTTCGAAGTACCATTCCTTATATATGTAAAAACATTTCTCTACCAGCGTATCGCGCGACCTCTTTTCAATGCCTATTTTACCATATAAAGAGCTGTTTAGCTGCATTAACATTATTGTCGCACGTATACTTAGGCAATTTTTTGGTAATGCATCGGGGAAGGTCTGGTTTTGTTTGTGCATAATAGTAAGTGCTAAGGTAAACTCTAGTTTCTTTTAGCGGTGCTCTGGCACCTAAGGTTTACGTAAGAATTCTTAAGTTTCCTAATGCCTTAGTTTTGGGGTTACTTTATGAAAGCGTTTAATTTCCGCTAATGCCTAATCATGATTAAGCAAAATTCTATACGGTATATCGTTACCACGCTGAGGAGAGTTCAATATACCTCTCTAACAATATGTTTGCATGGAGTTTTTGTTTAACGCTTGAGCGACTTATCTAGGTCAAAGGGAAAGAGGGGTTTCTGTTATGCTTGGTCAATGTTTTGTAAAAGAATGTTGAAAAAGATTACACCGATTTTATCGTTGCCGAACGACACAATTGCAATAAAAAAAAGTTCAAAAAAACTGTATTTTCTTAATACTTTTAAGGCTACCTTTATTGTTTTAAATAGAACTTAGTATTTTAGACTTTACAGTATTATAGCAAATATTAACGCTTTGAACTCGAGGGTTCCGCTACGGAGACAATGCAAATGTAAGTACTCGTAATAAAGCGGGTTTGATATCGGTTCATAGAAAAATACGTGGTGGTGAATTTGTCAGAATACAAAAACATAAAATTGTTATTGATTATACAAAAAATATGCGTGGAGTAGATCGGGTCGACCAATATGCTGAAACATATTGTTTTTTGAGAAAATCCCTGAAATTGTGGAGAAAACTATTTTTCTGGGGGATGGAAATGTGTACAGTAAATTCATACATATTGTGCACTTCTGCTAAAAAAATAAATAATGAAAAACAAATGTCACATTTGAAGTTTGTAAAATTGTAGGTGGACCAATTGGTTGGGAATTTTCGACAAAACAGCACATCTCGAGAATACACTTACACACCAAATACGGAGGGCCACCAAATTATACGTTCTGAAACCAAAAAAGATTGTGTAGTGTATTCCAATAGAAAAACTCCGGGCGAAAGACGGCAGACCCATTATATTTTTGATACCTGTCTAAAAAAGCCAAGATTACATATTGGCAATTACTTCGAGAGGTATCACATTTTGGACGATTACAAAATGTAATAATTTTATAATTTTTTGTTTTTTTATATACTACAACATTTGTATTCATAAAGAATTAAAAAAATAATAACATACAACGATAAATTTTCATTTAATGCGTATATCAAACTTACATGTGAATATGATCTTTTCACAAAAATAGCTTCGTGTTGCTGGTAATACGAATGAAAAAAAACTTCCAGTGCAAAGGGTTAATACGAGTTCAACGATTTAGTATACTACGGCCCTCAGATGATTTTAAAAACAAGGAAAAGAAAATTTCCTGAATAATTATTTTACTTATTCTCGACAAACAAAAAAACCAAGTGCTTTTAAAAAAAAATACCTTCTTATTTATTTAATTTATTGTTACTTAAGCAAAACACAAAAAAACAAACTGCTGTTTCTAGCCACCTTGCAAAATGTTCGCCGATAAAAGGTGCCTCTGTTTAATCTAGGATTGCAACGAAAGTATATTCTTCAGCTTTCTATGTTTAAGCAGGCGAGGAAGGACAAAGTGATATTAACTTCATATATGTGAAATAAACCACGAAAGATATACGTATGTACTGTCATGAAATGATCTTTAATTCCGTAAAAAGTGACAATAAGAAAAGTAGTAAGTGAGAAAAAAAAGAAAAATTTTTGTGCTTATTTTAATTTTAGTATTTAGAATAAATTCACGAACCTCACTATCATTATTAAAGGATTATTGAAAAAATATTTCGATGACCTTAAATACCTCTGGAATATATAAGTCTACTAAGTTAGATTTCCGGTTCAGTTAGTACATTAATTCAATTTTTTCCGAGTTCTAAAATTTAGATTTATTATTTGTTTGTAAGCTTACATCTTTAAAACATTCATTAAATTATGCTCGAGAAATAAGCATGAATGAACAATTTTATTTACGCAACTGTTAAGTATAAAAAAATTTTTAGAATTTATACTTCTATTAAGACGATTCGGAAATATGATGAGATTGAAATTTTTACGAGGGACATTGAAAGAATCGAAACCAAGATGTTGTCGGGATTTACGATTCGCAGCAAATCGATTTAAATATACGGCATGAAGTCGTCTTTTCTCTTCTTCTTCCTCTTCTTTTTTTTCTCAAGCGGATCACCCATCCAAGTACTAATCGTACTTAGCGCTGCTTGATTCAAATGACCAAGAGGAAATAAATGCTGTAACCGAGCCATTACCGTTGACGCATAAAGTAATTCGATATATCTTCCTTATATTTAGTGTTGACTATTATCTATATTTTGACATTTTTTTAATCTTTCTTAAATATACAATACATCGATCGGTTGCAAATATGTTTCTATTCTTTTTTGTTGTTATATAAGCAGATAATAATAAAAAGTAGCTTATCTTCTCATACTTCCAAACCTCCCCCTTTTTACCTGGTTACGCTATATATATATATGTGGGATTGGATCTTCAAGCAAGAAGCTTGAAGATACGAATATTCGAGAATGATCGTTGCTAAATTCATACGTATTTCAAGTAAAAGTAAAGTCGTTTGTCGGTTATGTAGAGTTAGAAAAAATGTTACCAGAAACATTAAGATATGAATATTCGAGAACGATTGTTGCTAAATATATACGCAATTCGAATAAGTATAAAATTTTTGTTCGGTATGAATGTTCGAGAACGATCGTTACTAAATATTCGAATAAGTGAAGTTGTTTTTCGGTAGAAACATAAGAAATATCGTCCTTTATTGTTATGGTGTGAAGGAAATGAGGGAGTTTGAGTGAGTGCGTTTGTTTAGCGTGCATGCGGGGAATACGAGAACAACAACAACAACGAAAACAACGACAACAACGACAACAACGACACAACGACAACAACGACAACAACGACAACAACGACAACAACGACAACAACGACAACAACGACAACAACGACAACAACAACAACTACAACAACAACAAATAATAATAATAATAATAATAATAATAATAATAATAATAATATAATAATAAATAAATAAATAAAAATAAACAAGAAAAATTATGATATAATAATAATAATTATAATTTTTTTTTCAAGTTTTTTTTTATTTTAAGTTATTTTTCTGAAGTTATTTTTGATGTTATTAAGGTTATATTCGCTTTGGTATGACAAAGAAAATAACTTCTTACGTGCGTACGTAAGTACACACACCAGTTTTTTTTTATTTCTTTTTTCTTTTTTTTGTTAATATGAAGTTATCAGAATAGATTTTTTTTTATTTTTTCACGAAAATTTTATATAATTTTATAGGAAATGTAAATAAAGAAAAATCCATTTGTGTTTGGGAATAAGCATTCCCAACGAACGGCGCCAACCGACAGTTGTCGTACTAGGAAAACACGCTTCGTTCCCCAGCTGATTTTCTGACGCCACGCCGTAAAGCCGGCTTCTCCGGCAGCCGTTACCCGGCAGCCATCACAGTAAAATTTCTCTAACGGTTACGACGTCATCACCAGAAAGGTATCTTAGTTTTCTCATTGTCGATCTCGTTCTGTTTTTCTGACCACTCAAGTGATTAATAGGATCACTAAAGCCTACTCAAGAATTAATATAATCTAGAACGTCTTTTAAATTGCCTCATGTACGGTAAAACGTTACGGCCACCTGGTTGCAACGGAATTATTCAAAATTTCAACCTGCATATTGTAAAGTGCTCTGCGTTCATCTCATTTTTTTTATTTCCTCAACAATTTGTAATATGCGATGTGTAAATTTATATTTGGCAAACAGAAAAATTTTATTAAAAATCAACATTATTACGCAATTAATAATGTTACGAATTATAAATTAAACAATATAAAATAAATAACAAAAATTAATTTTCTTGGTTCCGAAACGATACATTTTTCAGGATAATATTTGTCGTATTGATACACGAAACATAAAAATATAACAAATAAAATAAAAAAAAAATAAATAATAAAAATAGAATAAACTTATCTTTTGACGTGCCTTATAATTTTTCGAGATGATATTTTTCGTATAGGCTCACGAAACATAAGTATTTTCAGCACATACTGCATTTTATCAATGCAGGCTTCTTAAACGTACACGGTGACTTTAAATCTTTCTAAAGGAAGCAGACATGGTTTAAATCTAAGAAAACCGTTCTTTCTTCATCCAACTTTGACCGCAATTTTTTTTCTTCTATTATTTATGTTATTTATGTTTGTTGATATATTTATGCTTCGTGTATCCGTAGGACAAATATCATTCTGAAAAATGTATTGTTTAGCACGCTAAAAATTATTTTTTATTCTTTATTGTATTAATTAATTTATAATTAGTAATTTTATTATTTGCGTAATAATGTTTACTTTTTAATAAAATTTATATCGTGAGAAAAAAATAAGTTAACACATTATATAATACAAATGCATTTTTTTATACATTTCCTATAAGATTATTGTAAAATAATCATGAAAATATAAATAAAAAACTAGTTCTTGTTTGTACTTATATACGCACGTGAGAAGTTATACTTCTTCTGCGTAAAATAATATTTTTTTTGCAATTATACGCCTTACAACATTCTGCATTTGTTTGTGATTGATTCTTTCTTTTAGATATATTATTATAACAATAGTAAAAGGCATTACACTTCTCTGCATTAGTTTTAGAAATCTCGAAAACTGAAACAAAAATTTCAATATACTGATACTGGTCAAAAAAGCTCAAAATATTATAGTTTGATAAGAATTATTATAGAAAATAATTTACAAATAACCAAGATTCATTCATTTTTCAATTCTTTTGATAGAATATTTGTGCACATTATTAATTCCCAGTGTGTATAAAAACAAGACGTTGTCTTCCCAAATCTTTCATGATTTCAGTATCCTTCTCCTTATTGTTGTTGAATTTAATACGCTTTATCTGCTAGTTAAATGATTGATAACCTATGCAGAGAGCATAAGTGTTCAAATGCTATGAATAAAAATTTTTTAAAAGAAATATAATATCTATTTCTTTCAGAAGCAAGATTATTATTTATACCTTTTAATAGATTCATGTCTTGCTTATTCTTTGTAACTACAGTTTGAAACCTATTTGAATAATAATTCAAATTAAACCTCTACGAAGGAGACATTAGTTGAAAGAAATTTTTATATCGTTTACCGCTGGTAAATTAAATTTATATGTATAGATCTGATGCTTAAATGGAGACTTCTTATGTGTTATAGAGTCTTTGATTGGAACAAATAATGTAGAGCCCTATATTTAACTAAAACTATTTAGGAAATTAGTTTATGTATGAAATATAAACATATTAAAATAAATATAGAGCTTCATAAATTGAATTAAGAAATAATACAATACATATTTTTTATTTAGTAAAGTATTATAACGGAACTTTAAGCTGTTCTACTTTCTATTGTCTTTTATTTCATCAGGATGAAGAGAATGATTATATATCATCGGTATTCTTATATTTAAATCAGAAAATTGTCGTCATATGTTTAAGACAAAAAAATTCGCACAGGATGTTATCCAGTTTATTCATTTTTAACCAAAAGTGATGATCACTATACAGAAGAAATGAAAAGTATTAAAAATAATAAATTATAATGAATACATCAATTTTCCATAGAAAGACTTTTTCTTAATAATATTCAAAAAAATTATTGTTCTTGATGATATTTTCTAGGATATTAACAGTTTTTTAATATCAATCACCTCTGTATTTAATAATTATAATAAAACAGTGGAGGAATATAAAACGAGTGTCTTTGTTATTAGACTAATACGGGCGTGCTTAGCAGCGGTTTGAATAGTATTGGGGGGCGATAACAACATTTTGATATTCTGAATATTCTCACCAAGGAAAGAGTTTTCTCACTTCGATATTCTAAAAATAACTCAGGCGTTTGTTTCGAATATACGCTAAGAATATGTAATCTTTAGAAATGATACATAAATTGTTATCACGTTTAGTGCCGCACGAATACTAAGGGAAATCCTCGTCAGGCAACGCTTGTTATTTAGTATTGAAAAAGAAGTATAACTTCAAAACAAAAATATCTAACTATAGATGTCAGTCCATACTAAATTTATAAGAGATATATCAAATTACTTCATGGGTCTACGACCATGATGCGGTGACAGCTCCAATTCATATTCGATTATTAAGTCAAGCCGTGCTGAGTACGATTAGTACATGGATTGGTGATCCGCTTGAAAAAAAAAAGGGGAAGATGAAGAGAAGACGACTTCATGCCGTAAATTTGAAATCGCTTTGCCGCAAATCGTAAATACACACAAATTTGGTAGTTTCGTTTCCTACCATGTCGCTTGTAAGAATTTCACTCTTATCACATTTTCTAAAACGCGTCAGAAAAATTATAACTTCAAAAACCGTTTATTTGCCGTTAACGCTAATACTCTCTGCCTAGTTATTAGGTGTACAAATAAGTTACCGCCGTTTTAATGTAGATAGCGCGGCGCGGAGTTTCCGTTTACTTTCGCAGATGATATCTTGCTTAAAAATTAGTTTGGACAATTAAGAACAACATAACCTATTAATATTATTGATTTCATATTGGTAAAATATAATTTTTTTTAGTTGAAAATGTCCAAATTTGAGTCAAATAAGCGTCATTTGCGGGAAATATTAATTTACTTCTTTAATATAAAGAAATCTGCTGCTGAGGCGCATCGACTGCTCGTAGAAGCATATAGTGAGACTGCTTTGAGTGAGAGAACGTGTCGTGAGTGGTTTTAAAAGTTTAAAAACGGTGATTTCGACGTAGAAGACAAAGATCGCAGTGGAAGGCCAAAAATTTACGAGGATGCAGAATTGGAAGAAATATTGGAGGAAGATTCATCTCAAACACAAAAATAACTTGCTGTATCATTAGAAGTCACTCAGCAAGCAGTCTCACATCGTTTAAAATCATTAGGAATGATTAATAAACAAGGAAATTGGATTCCGTACGAATTAAAGCCGAGAGATTTTGAACGCCGATTATGCTTAAGTGAAATACTGCTTGCTATACATAAAAAAAGGGTTTTTTACATCGTATCATCACTGGTGACGAGAAATGGATACAATATGATAATCCAAAAAGAAGAAAATCATGGGGATTACCAAGCAATGCGTCAACATCAACAGCAAAACCGAATATTCACGGGAAAAAACTCATGCTGTGTATTGGTGGGATCAGCGGGGTGTAGTGTATTATGGGTTGCTAAATCCGAGCGAAACAATCACCGGAGCCCTCTATCGAACACAATTAATGAGATTGAGCCGAACTCTGAAGAAAAAACGCCCTCAATACTATTCTAGACACGAAAAAATTATTCTCCTGCATGACAATGCTCGTCCACATTTAGCGGCTCCCGTGAAAAAGTATTTGGAAACACTTGATTGGGAAGTGTTACACCACCCGCCGTATTCACCAGACATTGCACCGTCCGATTATCACCTATTTCGGTCCATGGCACATGCTCTGTCGGAGCAGCGGTTAAAATCATATGAAGATACCAAAAATTGGGTTTATTCGTGGATAGACTCAAAAGACAAGGAGTTCTTCCGACGTAGGATCCGAATGTTGCCTGAGAGATGGGAAAAAGTCATTGCAAGTGATGGTCAGTATTTTAAATAACCTTAAAATTACCATTCTTTTAGAATAAATACTTAATTTTTAATAAAAAAACGACGGAAACTTATTTGTACACCTAATAATACCTAGCTTGTCTCAAGCCAAAAAGAGGAGGGTTTTGAGGTTAGGCTAGCAACCTACTTTCGGTAAAAAAACTATAAAAAGGCTTCTCTAATTAAAAATAAAGCTTCAGATATGACGGAAATAACGGTGATGAAACACTAAATAAGAGGGAAAATACAAAGAAAACAGAAGAACATGAAAACGTCTAGAATAGGATGGTGGAATGTAACTTCCATAAAAAACGAAGCCCAGGAAGTAGTAAAGGAAATAAGCAAACATAAACTAGAAATCTGCGCTCTTACCGAAACCAAAAAGGAAGGAAACCAAAAAGGAAACCTTGTTAAGGAAATATATTCTGTTCTATATTGGGAAAAAAAAACGAAAGAGCAACCTCAGGAGTATGATTACTTTTGCATGATAATGTATTAGAATCCAAATACATCAGCGACAGGATACTACAGGTATCGCTTCAGCTACGGCAGATGAAACCAAAATACATAAGCAGTATATATGCTCCATATATTACCAAATTAAGAAAAGAAAATCAAGATTTTTACGATCTGCTGCAAGCACACCTAGACAACATCTCTTGACGAGATGAGACTATAGTACTCGGAGACATCAATGGAAAGATCTGAAACGAATTATTGAAAAAAATTAGAAATCGTTTCAACGAGGATGCTTTAAACGACAGCGGGGACAAGCTGATTAACTTTTGCGCTATGAATGAGCTACGGATCAACAATATATTTAACCTACATAAATCATAAAATAAATTCACCTTCGAAAATACTAGAGGAAAAAAATCAACAATAGACTACGTTATAACCAATAGGAGTATACACCCCTCAAAATACTCGACGTCAGGGTTTTGAGATATGCAAATACTTGCACTAGCCACAATTTGGTACTTACGAAAATAAGGAAAAGCAAGCTTAACACGAAAAGAAAATCAAAAGGAAAAACATTAGAAAAACTAAACATAGAGCTGTCAAGCGATGAGTCAATAAGAGACTTGTACTATAGACGAATAGAACATAAAATAAAAGAAAAAAATCTAAGAAACAGACAACGTAGAAACATCATAGGAGAAGATCCAAAAAACATGAAAAAAGCAGCAGAAAGAGCACTGGTCAAAAGAAAATGAAAGCTTAGAGGAAGGCGGTAAAACATTTCATGGTTTAAAGGAAAAGTAAGGACCCTTAAAGAAGAAAAATGGACACTTAGCTACAGTACCGAAAACATACAACATCATATGACGATTACCGAAGAACAAGTAATAAGGTAAACTAGGCAATTAGACAATTCAACAGAACTACTGAGAGAAATTCTCATCTGACATGGAACACGACCAATAGGAGCACAAAAAAAAGTATAAAATATGTTAAGAAACTGAATAAAAGTTTTAAACGAATCACTGCAGTCCTCCGAAATCGCGTCAGATGAATGAAAAAAAAATTTTACACAGCTTTTAAAAAACGAGACGAAGGATACGTACCACAGAAGCAAAGAAGAAGAAGAAGATGCAATAAACGATTACATTATCTCATCTATAGAAATACAAAATATAATTGACAAAATTAAAAACCGTAAAACACCAGGAAGAGATAAGATAACAAACGAACTAGTAAAATTTGGAGAAGAACTACTACTAGAACAACTAAGTTCCCTATTCAACAAAACAGTAAAACAAAAAAAATTTCCATCCCTTTGAAAGGAGAGTATAACAATTTCGATATTTAAGAAAGGAGCTAAGACAGAACCGAGAAAATTCCGCGGATTTAGTCTCCTAAGTGCAGTTCAGGAGGTGATAACGAAAGTCTGAGCAAGAATAATAGAGCGAACAGGAATAAGCGAAGAACAGCAAGGCTTTAGGCTAAACAGATTGACAGTGGATGCCTTAAATATTTCTGGATACCTTAGGGATATCATATACAGAAAGAAGCATATGAGCATTAAAAGCAAGGTACCCATATATAAGGCTTGTGTCAGACCGATAATGACATATGCGGCAGAGACAAAGGCAGAGTCCACGATAACAAAACGTATCCTAAGATCTAAAGAAATGAAGACATTACGAGCTATAACAGGGAACTCAGTAAGTGATAAAAGAAGAAACAAAGAGATTAGAAAATAATCTGAGACCAACGACGTGGGAAGGTTGATTAGAGGGAGAAGAAAACAGTAGCGAGACGATATAGACAGGATGGACGACTGTAGGCTACCAATGGTGGAAAAAACAGGAAAATATGGACAGCGAGACCACCTGGAAGACCGTGAAAATGGTGGCATAAAATCGGGATATCATCATCACAAGATTAGGAAACATTCTAAAAAAAGAACTACATAGCTAACAAATAACAGGACGAGATCCTAATAATAAAAATAAGAAGAAGAAGAGGAAAATCGAATAATTACTATTTTTTCATCAATTTTGATGAATAATGCTATAGCAATAGAAGAACAATTACCGAGTGTCTCATATAATCGTTAGTTCAAAAAGGAAACCTATAAAATGAAAGCCTATAACAACAAAAAAGTTTTTACAAAAAATCAAAAATTACTGAAATATTAGTAGTTTTAAAATAGTTGTACAGAAGAGCTTAAAATGTTTCTGTAGCATAGGTTAAACGCCGAATAAATTATTTATCATGAAACTAAAAGCTTGTATCGACAAGAACTTTTAGCGATCAATTCTTTAATACTTTCTGCGATAGAAAGAAAGTATATTCTTCTTTTTCTTCTTACAACTTTTCTACTTCTACAAGTCCTTTTCACTTCCTATTGACTACTTATCATAGTTCCATCACTTACTTTATAGCTCACAATTATTTAGATTACACTACTTTCAAAGATTCACAGACTGATCAAGAGCTGACTCCAGTTTATATAACTCCTTAAGATGAAGCATTAGTCTTTTTGTTTTCAAGTAAATTTAAAGTACTAAGGAATATTTCAAGAAAACCGACTATATTCTAGTTCAAAAAAAATTAAACTGAATAAAGTTATCGTCATTTAAACGCTCTGACTGTACATATACCATGAAAAATTATTTTATATAAAAATGAGAAGCCTATTACAGAAAGAAACATTAACTATTAAAACAGTAGTATTTTCAAAACTGTTGAACAGAAGAGTTTAAAATATTTCTATAGAAGAGTTAAAAAGTTGAATAAATTATTTATCATAGAACTGAGCCCCTGGTATAAGTGAGAACCTTCTGTGATTAAATCTTTATTACTTTCAGCAATACGAAGAAAGTATGTTCTTTTTTCTCTTTGTAAACTAAAAAATTTCAACAGGCATTTAAAACTTTTTACAAGGGAGATATCGACGAGGGATAATTGACAGTTTTGCATTTAGTTTTCTTTGAACTTTCTCGAGGGTAAAAGGCAGAATAAAATGAAAGTAAGAAAAAAATATTTTTCTTTCACTACGTCATGGGTATTATTTTCATTTCTTTGTAAAAATATTCATTTTTTTCTTTTGTTTTATACTTTTTTTTGTTACAACAAACTAGTGAAGCATTTAACTTTACAAAAATAGTTCCTCGGTAATCGTTAGTAAATACAGACGTGTTATCTACCACTCCCGAGAATACAAGTGTTTAAATATTAATATATAAATTAGGATACAGAATACTGTACATTAGGTTTACATCGCAGATAAAAGTGTTAAGTAACTAGTGTCCTAGTTAGAAAGCACTGTGCACCCTCGCGGGTAAATGCATGTTCAAGCCTATGGGAAAATTCTTTTACAGAGAAATTATTACCATAATAGAAAAATCAAAAATAACTCCAATAATAACGCGTGATAATAAAATACTCTACATTCGTCAAAAAAACAATAAAGTGATAAAAGGAAATTGAGGTATTAAATGCTATTGATAAAGGCCTGATTAATCAGTATAAAAAAATTTATTTATTTATACATGCAGAAAAAGAAGGGTTTTATTAAAATAGGATATAAGAAATAAAATAAAAAGTTGAGGAGACACTACAAGAAATAATACTTCATTAACTACTCAGAGAAAAGACTTGCTGCATAAAAACCCTTGTAAATAATTTAAATATTTTAAAGACCTTTAATGTTACTATATATGCAATTTATATATATTGAAATGTTATTAATTCACGTCCATTAGTTAATCTGTATGTGATGAAATAGCTATGTGAGTTACAAGAGGCCCATTTAAGCTAAAATATAATAAAAATATTCTACTGCAAACGATATCTAAATATCGTGCAAATACAGCATCAATTGTATTACCATGTCGGATTGTAGAAACTGCTCTTCCATTTTTTGTTAAAAGCATTAAATCTTCACGTAAAAAGTTGATGACAACATCAGAATTTTCACAATTAAAATTACTAATAAAATCTCCAGGTAAAATAATCAGTGGCTTATCCTCGTCTTCAACTATATAGCTGCTTCATATGCTGTGTATGGAAATAGCGCCCGTTTGAAGAAATGAAAGAATAATATCTACATTTTTTCGATTTAAAGAAATATTAATTGCTATTTAAACAATTATTGTACAATCATCCATTTTACACTCTGCTGTACAAAAGTCACCAACTGATGACTTCGCAGAACTAATAAAATTTTAATGTCTCAAAGTCATGTTAATATTTGGGGTCAGAATGTTACTTGTATCATTCGCACTATAATAATAACTCCTCCGGCTTGAACATTCGATCGTTTGTATTTAATTATACATATGGAATTTGATATACTAAAGGACTCGATTGTAAGTAACTAAATTTCATTAAAAATTTAAAGTAGTGTTTTTTTTTAAATCGAAATAATCTCATCACTGAAATGAGCCTGTAGACTTTGAAAATAAAAAGTATACAGCGTCAAGACTTTCAATTCGTTATATTAGCTGTTTTTCTTAATCTGAATAGCATTAAAATATCCATTTACTTTCTTTTTGATTTTCTGACCAATTTGTTGTGAATCTGGAAATTCAATCCACACAACATTTACTTCTCAATTTTCATTGAAATCAATATGGGAATAGTTTAATTACAGCTTCGTTAGCTAAACCATTAGAAGCATCTGTGTTTTCCGTTATCATGTAGAAAACATCTTCCACAAATATAGTTTACTAATACAATCATTCAGTACCATGTCAATTAATGACATTTTTTACAGATTTTGGCGAAAAGAAGCTAGTTGCTCTGCTAATTTAAACCTAGTGAATACATCTTTCGCTAGTAAAGTATTTTTTTTTACAGCTATATTTGTACTAAATAATCGGATTCCATAATGACATTTGATTTCTTTTTCTTCAGTAGTAAAAAATCGTTATTTTAATAAAACTAATTCTAGAACGCAAAGTTTTTTTCCGCTTGCAATAAGTTAATATAAAAGAAAACTATTGATTTGTTTGCCTCATTATTTAATTATACAAAAAAAATTTTATTTCTCGCCATATAACGGTTCCAGCAATCCTTTGTTTAGTTTTTTATATATTGGAGTAGCTCCCACTGGTGGTAGTAGGCGTAAATCTCCAATCAGAACAATATTTAAACTAAAAAAATTAAAGTTTAAATTTCCTGTTATTTGTTTTAAACGTGAATCAATTTTAGCTAGTAGTTCAGCACTAATCATACTGATTTAATTAATGATTAAGACTTTAATGTATTTAAATAATGCTCTGTATTGACAAACTACTTTAATACATAATGGAGGTAATTTAGACAGAGATAATTTAAAAGCTGTATGTACAGTTTTTTTATCTATAGCGACAGCGGCCTTACCTGTTGAATCACAAGAAATATAAGAGTTACAATATTCACCGTTATCAGTGTAGCAGTTGTAATTCTCAATGAGAAATTTTACTGCATCCTGCTGCACCCGTAGAAAATATTTGAAATTGATTACGATTTGTAATTATTAGAGTTGAAATAACATTAAGCAAAAGCTCTTTATCTTCATCGTCTGCTATTTTCATCAACTCACAAAATTGAATATTAGGCTTTAAATTTTCTTGTTTTTTAGCAAAAGGACAAAGTTTTTTTGGTACAACAATGCGAATATCGGTGTTTATGTCGGAAAATGGATCGTTATATAAATTTTGAGATAGATTAGAATCAGGCATAATATTAGCAACATATTGCATTTAACTATTATCTTGAATACCATCTACTCGATATAAATTTCGACAAATTTCCATAGTCTTGTGGATATACAAGTTAGATTCAAATTCTTTGCTTCTAGTTAAAATTTTATCTTAAATGTTATTGTATATTTCAATTAATTTTTTTTAGCGAGTATTTCTTTATCTTCATTGAGAAATAGAAAAGGTAAAGATACCATTTCACGTTTATAATCATTCAAATCTTTTTCCATATCATAATTTTAATAACGAATAATACGTGAAACTTTTCATTTCGTGTAAGTACTGTCGGGTTTAATGTTCTAATTAGCAACAAATTGAGCTAGTGTAACATTTTCAAAGATCCAGTTTTTGCGTTCATATTTATCAAACCAATTTTCCTTCCCATTATTTGTTGAAGCTTCTCCATTACCATTTGCATCTAATTGTTTCTGTGTCTTTCTTATTCTTTGATAATCAATAAGCCACATAGATGGAATGGTGAAATCATTAATAGTAATTTTTGACATTACCTCTTGCAGTAAATACCAAGCAGCCTTTTGACTAGTCATCTCTACACTGTCAAGCATTTTCACTCCTAATTTTCTTGTGATTTCCACAACGTCAAAATAAGAATTTTCATTTATAAGTTCAATAATCTGACGTAGTAGGTTGATAATACCACGGTTTGTTTTATTAACATACTCTGCAACATTATTTGCTCGTGAATATTCTTCGGTGATATACTGAAAATATCTACATTAGATTTAAAAATATTAAATACAAACGGATTAAAAGTGTTATGCAACTTTTCACAAGGTTGACATCTAATAAAAATTCTTGGCCTTTTAATTCCAGCTTAATGTATACTTTTATAATCTTTATAAGAACAGATATTTTTTTATAATATAAAACAATATCAGAGTAATCATTATTTTTGAGATTATTCCAAATAGCTTTGAAATATTTAAGATAATGTTTAAAATTTGGCTTATCCCTTTTTATGGCACTATTTTTCTGTAACAAGTAAACGTATGCTTGTATGTTTATAGTTTATTGTAACTTAATGCTTCTTGAGATAAAACGCATAATAAGTTATCAATTAATGCTATAGCATCTTCTTTATTTTTATCAAGCTCGTCTATTTGACCATTAGCCAACTACAATAGAATGCAGGCATGTGGACTAACAAAATGCTGGAATTTAATATGTTTGAATTAATAATCAAGATAATATTTTCCAAAAGGACTAAAATTAAGTGATTTTAAGATGTTTAACTGAAGATTAACCAGTTTTTTAAAATGTATAGAACACGTAACTGCATCTTTGTTGATTAGCGTTTATTTGTCAAAATAATGTAAGCTTTCAGCTAATTCTTCTTAAATATTTTCGCTGTTGTATTGAAATTTATAAAGCTTTCAGAGAAGATCGTTCCAACCAATTTCATTGGCACTGACAGTAAGGAAAATTGTTAATTTCCTTAATTGTCTAATCTTCCCATTTTAATTAGGACTCTGTCCTCTTATAATAGCTTCTTTATTGCTTTTTCTAGAAGCGATTTTATTGTTTTAATCAAGGTTAGGCTGCTAGGCTCCCACTCGAACCCTCTCTTCTTTATATGGGGGCTGAAGACCAGCTCTAAATGTTAATTAATCTGAGTTCTGGCGTCAACGGCACACGGTATTCAATTAGTGATCGAACGGGATCTAGTGCTGTCAGCGCAGCATGGCCGTTTATAATCATGGCAAAAAGGTTATTTTTTACGATCAATCTAATACAACGTTGAATTTAGAATAGCTCTTAGAAATGCAAGATTGGTTTTATTACAATTGTTAATGTATTGTTTATCTTAAATTTGTTTATTGGTAATTTTGGTATACTAACCAACGTATTTAAAAGCAACTGTGAGAGAATGACGGACTAGAATCTTCATAATCTTCATCGCTATATACAATAAATTATGCAGTGAAGCTGCACGACGATTACATCTTCTAAGCTCACTAGAAGTAGTCATAAATGGTAATACTTTAACGCTATCTCTAAAATTACTAAACTTACCCTAGTAAATTGCCGAGGAAGAAAGTTTCTTTGCTGACTCATCAAATAATAAATTTTAACACGTTCACGCCGAGGCGAAAATCTGCGTTTCTCCGCGTGAGGCGGGACTGTCTTACCGCGTTATGCTTCGTGGGGCGGACAATATCGTTGCGAGTTTGAACACGCTTATTGCGGAACATGCCTGGTAAATGCATGGTATATTCACAAAATATGGGAAACTAAAAAAAGTCTAATTTTAAAATTTCGAGAACAAATTATCGATCATCTTTTGAACAAAGATCATCACAGAGAAATCAAAGAAGCTGAAATAGAAAACAGAAATCCGTAAAGAAAACTTACACATTTTCTACAATCATAGAAAGGGGCTGCCAGGGACACAAGAAAACGATTTAAAGAATGTTACAAACAATTATCAAAAATACAAAATAGATAAATGCCGCGAAAAAAAGTAAAAATGTAACGACATATTGTACGCGTTGTAAGGGCCTACCCACAATATGCTTAGAATGTTTTGAAAAGTTGCATAGGTATAAATAAAAATTGTTATCAATTAAAATAATATATTTTATTGTTTATAATATTTAATTTTTATATGTAATGTTGAGAAAAAATCAAATCAACTTATTTTTTAATGACTAATTTTCTGAAAACAAGTGATCCACAAGTGGATCACGCCGCCCCACGGGAATACTCAAGTGTGACCCACCGGTTGGTCACCCCAGCGTGAACGTGTTAAGGTAAATTTTCTTCGCCTGATGCAATACGTAACTATTGTTCTTCATCCTAAATTATGACTGTTGGTGCACCATAAGATTTTCTTCTACAGGAATGTGTTCGCTGACATTATTTTGTTCAACTTGTCGTAAATCTATTATCATTAAAAATGAATCATCAATTTTAATATCGTATATTGTATACAGCAGAGACGTTAATAAAAATTGTAGCTAATAATTAAGTGTACGCTTATTAACGATGCTATGTAAGTAACTAGATCGGTGATTTGTCTTATGTTAATTATGTAAATTTATACATAATAGTAATAAATATTTCTTGGAAGAGATCATATATTTTTATAGTCCTTAAAAATAAAAATATACTAAGCTTCTATTAATCGTAGTATCAGAAATGGTTAAATTTAAAAATATAATCAAAACAATACTGATTTAATCTAAATTAGTGAATAATAGTCTAGGTATTTTCTTTATTGTAGTGCTATATATATATAATATATATATACTGGTTTTTATATAAAGTAATTAAATTTTAATATTTCGTTTTAATTGCTACCTAACTTAAATGTGTCTTTCTTGTAATCAATTTTATAGTTATTGTATATGTTAAACATTTCGCTGACGTTTCATTTAAACCAATTGTCTTCTATATATTAAATAGTTGTTGTGTAATATTTAAAACTTTTTAACTGTTTTCAAGTGATATTTATCTAACGCATTGGGATCAGTTATTTGTGCATTAGTGGGTTTACATTCATTTCTATGTTGATCTACTTCTATTTGAATTTTTTTCGTCTGTCTTATGTAACACTTGTCGCATTCACAGGGTATTTTTAAAATTAATTCTTCTGATCTATCTTATCAGCTTTATCCTTTAACCAGGTTGTAATAGAACTTAAGAGTAAACTTTTACCAATGCGCGAGAAAGAGACATGAATTAACAGAAAGAAGTTAATTGCGAAAAGCCAGCTAGGATTCTTTATTTTTTATACTGTATATGAGAAGAATCAGTTTTCATTATTGATGGTCAATAGATGTCTAAATCCATTTACCGTTTTTTCATAGTAAATACAATATCTAGTCTAAATAATATAACTAGAGCAAAAGTAACATTTAAAAACGTACTTCATAGATAATCGATAAGTATATATTCAAACTGCGTCGCGTAAGCTAAGTCAACGCAATTAAATGAGAGTTTTAAATCTTTTTCTAAAGCGGGGGAACTATTAGATTTTTTTTTACTCTTAAAATTTTTAGTCTAATAATCTTTGATTACTCCTTTTAGTTATGTAGTTAAAGGCAAAACGAGAGAAAACGTAGCATTTTTAAATACAAGTTAAAAAGGCATAAAATTAAACACTTTCTTCATAAAAATATTTCTTTTAGGAGGATTTTTTAGGGTAAATTTTTTTAGAGATGTGTGATGTGAACCTCGACGAAAATGATAAAGCGACTCTTAAAAAAGAGAAAAATACATATCTAAAAATTAAAAAAGCGAATATACAAAAGTCACACTAAAAGCATTGTGAATTCTTAACTAGATTTTCAAATAAAATTCCGAAGAATTAGAACGAATTTGAATGTAAATTTTCCATCGAAATCCGCACTACCTTTGATTAGGTTCCTAAATACGAAATTAAATTTTAAAATGCGCAGCAGTTTCATTAAATCGACAAAAATCAAATACAAAAATGTGAAACTTTCTTCCAACGATGTATTAATCATTCTAATCCTAAGTGTTATTTCATACGTTAGTTAGCGAACAAAACTCGGGTCATTTTGTTGAAATTGAAACTTGGAGACTATAAATATTGTTCTTATATATGTGCCGAATAAAATGTAAATACTTTTCCTTTTGAAGTTATAATTCTTTTGGCGCGTTTGCGAAAAAGTGATGAATTTTTACGAGCGACACAAAAAATCGACTCTACGAAGGCCCTGTCCGTATTTACGATGCGCTGTGGCAAAGCGATTTCAAATTAACAGCCTGAAATTTCTATTCTTCCTCCTCTCTTTTTTTCAAGCATTAACGCCATCATAGCACTAATCGTAGACGGTGCTGCTTGACTTATTGATTGAGCAGGAACAAGTGCTGTCACCGCGTCATGGCCGTTGACGC
>NW_025113122.1:186811-271231 GCF_010416935.1 Polistes fuscatus | reverse complement strand
TATAGTATGAAGGAAAAAAGAAAGCGTATTAGTGTGTATGTTTACGCGTAGTTGCGGGGAAACAAAAAGGAGAGTGAGTATATAAAGTGAGAGAACGGGCAGATGGCTATGAGTCTGATAAGAGTATAAGAGTATGAGTTGATTAGTCTACGAGTTTATTAAGGAGTCTACGAGAGTATTAAAGTGAAAGAGTGTATTACGAGTGTATTGACGCGTATTAAGAGTAAGATTATTAATGAGTATAAAGAGTAAAGAGTATTGATAAGAATATCAATGAGTCTAACGAGTAAAGAGTGTAAGAGTTAATGGGTAGAGTATTAAAGAATGTAACAGAGTAATTTAGAGTATCTGTATGGTAAAAATAAATTTCTTAAATTTTAATGAAATTTTTAAATTTCATTATCATAATAGGACATAGAAATAGAGGATATCATAATAATGAGGATATCTAGACTATTAAACACTAGTCTTGATGGAATCAGTAGTGTTTGATTACATGTTGTAGCATAACGGTTCTTAGGATCAAAGTCTTATAAATGTTAAGTCTAGTTTATAAGAATAAATGTATGTCTTCGAAAAAAATGTATATAGACTTGTGAACGATAACGATCGAGGTAAAAAAAAGAAAAATAACGCATTTTAATTTTTTGTCATTTTTATACATATTTTTAAGTCATAATAAATTTCAGTTGCTGATGAAGTCCCAATAGAGGGACGAAACGTCCAACTAGTTTAAAAAGAGCATTCACGAAGAATTAATATCCTGCTCACATTTTCTGTAAAGCCTATTTTAATAATAATAACATTAGTTAAAATAAATTAATAAGGAAAATAATAATAATAATAATTATTATAATAAATATGTGGTATCATTGTCATAGTTAATTTGTTGTTAATTATAGTAATATTAAGAGGATAGCATAAATGACTGGAAACGTATCGTGCAATGTTAATATTAATGTATTTATTAATAAGTTCGACTTCCCTTTAAATACTAAATAAAAAGCGTGGCCTTAAGAAGATTTCGTTCAAAATTCGTTTAGTACTCATAGTGATATCGACTTATGTACAATTTGTAAAGATTATAGATTCTCATCGTATATTCGAAATACGTGCCTCAAAAATTTTAAGAATATCAAAATATTGTTATCGTTCCTCCCCAATCTTTAAACCATTGTTAAGCATGCTCAGCTTCGTCCATTAACAAAGACACTCGCCCTATTACTACACTGGTTTATTTTAATTTTTACATACGGTGGTGATTGGTATTAAAAAACTGTGAATATCCTTAAAAATATCATCAAAAACATTAATTATTTTTTAAATTTAGTAATAAAAGTCTTTTATGAGGGTAATTGAGGTATGTATTATTATTTAATTATTTTTTGAGCTAAACTGATGCATGTATTATTATTTATTAGATTTAATTTTTTTCATTTCTTTTGTATAAAGATCATCAATTTAGGTTTAAAATGTATAAACTTTATATTAGGCTGTGCAAATTTTTACGCCCTTACAATTTAATGATAAATTTCTGATTTAAATCTAAACAAATCGATGAATTACAATCGTTCTCTTCATTCTGTTATTAAAAAAACATTATTAAGTAAAATAGCTTACAGTTCAGTTAAAATGCTTTACCGAGTAAAAAATATTTATTATATTAAATTTTAATTCAACTTATGAAGCTCTGATTCTATTTTGATATGTTTATATTTCATACCTAAAATATTTCCTTAAATAGTTTTAGCTAAATATACAGCTCTACATTTTTTGTTTTAATCAAAGACTGTAACACACCCTAAAAAAAGACACTATTTTAACATCGGATCTATTCATATAAATTTCATTTTTCAATGGGTTAACTATATAAAAGTTTCTTTCGACTAATGTCTCCTTCGTAGAGATTTCATGTTAATTATTATGCAAATAGAATTTTGTTACAGTCACAAGATATAAGCAAGACATAAATCTCTTAAAAAAAATAATATTCTTGCTTCTTAGAAAAATAAATATTATAATTCATTTAAAGAATATTTATTCAAAGCATTAGAAAACTTATTCTCTCCGCATAGATGATCAGTTATTTTACTGGAAAAAAAGTGCATTATTTTAACCCTTAGCGCTTCGCACGTTTTTGTACCACTGCCTACCAGCAACTCGGGCACATTTTCGCAGCGGAACGAGTATAAAGAAGGAGTTTTATTTTAAGTGAGAAGAATTACACGTGCTTGTAAATATTTTTGATTTTATTTCTTTTATAAACATATGCACCTTCTTTTTGTAAATGAGAAATAAATTAAAAATTTTTTTTTTCTTTTTTTTTCCTTGTCATGCTAAGAACATTGGGTGCCGCAGCGGAGCCTACGGAGTTACGAAACAAATGACGGATTGCTCCGTAGCGAAGCCTACGGAGCGCTAAGGGTTAAAAAACAATCAGAAAATGACGACAACACTGGAATCATTAAAGATTTTGGGAGACACTGTCTTCTTTTTTAAGTTGGTCCTATTAATAAGGCAAGCAAATCAACAGTTTAGTTCTTTATTAAGTGAAACTGAAAGCAGTAAATAACTTAACATTTTGGAACTAGCTCTAATGGAATCACGTGTTGTAAAAACTGAAGAAACACAAACTAAATATCCGAATAAAATTTTCTAATTTAATAAAAATAAAATTGTAAAGGGATATAAAAATAAATTTTAAATCTTGCACAAGACAAAATTACTTCAAAAGCGAAAAATGTATTAACATGTTGTACATCGGCAGAGCAAATAGCTAGTTCTCGCCAAAAGCTGCAAAAGATTTTAAGGGTTGATACAGGAGGATATTCTTCCGAAACTATCATTGTGAGATGTATTTTACATGATAACGACAAACATATATGAGTCTAATGGTTTAGCCAATAGTGCTGTAGGTAAACTAGTTTATATTGAATACAACGAAAAGGGAAAAGTAAATGTCGTGTTGTTTCATTTTTCAGATTTACTACTGATAGCCAGAAAATCAAAAAAAAGTTGCTGGATATTTTGCTGCTTTAGAAAAAAAAACAGCAGTGCTGTTCGAATATTGAGCATAGACTATTTTATTAACAACAATAAATCAATTAAGTTAAGCGGTAAAATTAACCTATAATTTGTTCTTTGCGATGACAATTTACAAATCACAAGGGAGCACATATGCCGAAATTGTTTATGAATACAATAAAAAACATCAATTACCATTTGTATTTGTTTCTTTGTCATGCGTAACTAGTATTCAGGGATTAAGCATTAAACAAATGCAATGGTAATACTTTTTATCAGAGCCGAAGACAATCAACTGCAGCAATTATTATATAAGATAAATAAGAGTCTCTTAAATAATCGTTTAGTCACAATTAGTAAGAACACTTAACATTTTATAAACCAATAGAAAGTCTTGACGCTGTGTACTCTTTATTGTCAAAGTCTACAGGCTCATTTTGGTGATGAGATTAATTCAATTTAAAAAAAAACACTACTTTAAATTTTTAATGAAATTTAGTTACTTAGAATCGAGTCCTTTA
This sequence comes from Polistes fuscatus, assembly GCF_010416935.1. Taxonomy (NCBI): domain Eukaryota; kingdom Metazoa; phylum Arthropoda; class Insecta; order Hymenoptera; family Vespidae; genus Polistes; species Polistes fuscatus. The sequence continues at coordinate 267,686 of NW_025113122.1, read as the reverse complement.
GTATTTTAAATTCCATATGTATAATTGAATACAAACGATCGAATGTTCAAGCTGGAGGTGTTATTATTATAGTGCGAATGATACAACTAACATTCTGACCCCTTATATTAACGTGACTTTGAGACAGTCAAATTTTATTAGTTCTGCGAAGTCATCAGTATGTGACTTTTACAGCAGAGTGTAAAATGGATGAGTGTACAATAATTGTTTAAATAGCAATTAATATTTCTTTAAATCGAAAAATTGTAGATATTATTCTTTCATTTCTTCAAACGGGCGCTATTTCCATACACAGCATATGAAACAGCTATATAGGTGAAGACGAGGATAGGCCACTGATTATTTTACCTGGAGATTTTATTAGTAGTTTTATTGTGAAAATTGTGATGTAATCATCAACTTTTTACGTGAAGATTTAATGCTTTAAAAAAAATGGAAGAAAGTTTCTACAATCCGACATGGTACTACAATTGATGCTGTATTTTACGATATTTAGATATCGTTTGTAGTAAAATATTTTTAATATTTTAGCTAAAGTGGTCCTCTTGTAAATCACCAAGCAATTGAATCTCAAATAGATCAAATAATAGACGTCAATCAACTAAATTTCTATATGTATAAATAGTATTTATTTATATTGAAGTTATTTAATTATTTAAATTGTCAAACAGGGTTTTTATGCAACAAGGCTTTTCCCTGACGAGGAAATAAAGTATTATATCTTGTAGAATTAGATCAACTAAATTTTTTTTTTCTTATTTCTAATACCTTATTTTGATAAAGATCTTTTTTCTCATGTATAAATAAATAAATTAGATTATACTTACTAATACAACCTGTATCAATTGTATTTAACATCCATATTTTATTTTATCATTTTATCGTCATTTTGACAAATGAAGAGTTTTTTATAGCATGCGGGATTTTTAGAGTTTTTTGTTATTGTTTTCGATATTATTTATGAAGTTATTTTTGAAGTTCTTGTTAATATTTTTGTTTGAAGGTTTTTATGAGGTTATTGAGATTGTATTTTATTTTTGTATTTTAAAGAGGTATAACTTCTTACGTGCGGATATAAGTACAGAAACTATTTTTTTTTGTTTTTAACTACTATTTTTGAATGATTTGAAAAAATCTTAAACCAGTGACTCTTGGTCTTTTTATGTAAAAATCAACTTACACTATACCTTCTCTTCTTTCATTAGATGGGAGAGGCTTTATACAATATTTCGTAAAATATAAAAATGTTATTTGTGGCTTACTTTTTTGTATGAGCTGATCTAATACGTGATTCCTTAATTCATGGTTGTACCGTATTTAGTGATACTGTTTTTACTGGGTCGTACTTTTTTTGTTAATGCACACTTTTAATTTTCGTACATGTCTTCTAGATGTCAAAAATATCTTTTCTCCTTCTGCTTCTAATGTCTCTTTTGCAACATTATTTTTGTCGTAAGTCTACAAAAATTCTCTTAGTCTAACGGTTTCTTGTTAGGTCTTCTCAGTACTTTTAGGCGTTTTTTCTTTTTTTTTTTTTATAACTCCATACATCTTTAAAATTTGTCCGTATTCATTTGTTAAATTGTTATATAAGTGAAAAAGAAAACACGTAGATGTTTTCTCCAATGAGAAAGCGTCGCTATTGTCTTTTATTTCTTTTAGTTATAGTTTTTACTAGGTCTTCTGAATGGATTCTTTTGAGCCTTCTAGGGATATTTTGGTTATAGTTTTCATTGGCTAGCGGGTTTATGTGCGTATCAATTTTCCTTTTGTATCTGCAGGTTGATTTGGTTATTTCTTCTTGTAACGTGGAAATATTTAAGTCTTTCCTTATATCTTTATTGCGGACGTACCATGGAGCATCTAAGATTGTGCGTAGGGTTATGGATTGTTTAGCCTTGAGCTTGGCAATGTGGCTTTTCGCTGCTATACCCTATAGCAGTAAACCATATGTACAGATTGGTTTTATAATTGTTTTGTAAATTCTTAGTTTATTTTCTATGCTAAGTTTCGATTTTTTGCAAGTTAACCATTCCATTTGTCTTCTTTTTAAACGAATATGTTCGATATTAGCATTTATATGGTTTTTCCATGATAGTTTGAGATCTAGGTGTAATCCTAAGTACTTGACCGTTTATACTTGTGGGATTTCTGTATTATATAATTGTAGTTTTTGTATTTTTTTTGCCTCAGTGTAAACGTAATGTGTTTACATTTAGTAAAGTTTACTTTATCTTCTTATTATGTAACCATTCTTCGATGGAATTAATTTAGTTTTGTAACAATTGAACTGCTTGTTGTGGATCTTGGTTTACAATAAATGCCATGATATCTGCAAATGTTAAGACAGTACAGTTAGCGTTTATTGGTATGTTTGCCGTATAGAGGATGTAAAGAATTTGTCAGGGGATACTTCCTTGCGGAACCCCAGCTTTGATTAATTTGATGTTCGAATGAGTGTCTTTTATTTTTACGTAGAATGTCCTGTCGGAAAGATAAGATTTACGGAGTTTGTAACACGAGTGTGGAAAGTGTTTATTGATTATTTATCGTAATCCTTGATGCTACACTTTTAAGAAAGGTTTTTCTACATCTACGAAGATAGCGGAACAGTACTCCTTATTTTTTAAAGCTGTTATTATAGTTTTAGTTAGTCGGTGTACTTGTTCAACGGTAGAATGTTTGTTCCGTAATCCAAATTGATGGATAGGAATCAGGTTTTTATCCGAAATTCTTCGTTTCATTCTTTTGTATATTATTTTTTCCAGTAGTTTCTATAGTAATAGTAAGAGCGATATCGGTCTATAAGAATTTACAACATTCGGATCTTTATTAGGTTTAGAGAACATTATAATTTCCGCGAATTTCCAAGTTCTTGGAAAGTAATTGACTCTTAATACTTCATTAAATATTATTGTTAGGATTCTTATTGCTTTTGGTTGCTATTCCTTTAGTATTCTGCCATTTATTAGATCGGAACCTGGTGCCTTTATTATTTTGATTTCTGATATTAGCATTCTAATTTCTTCGGCTGTTGTTCAATTAATGTTTTCATTTGATTGTATTTTGCTTTCGACGTCATTTACGTTAGTGACTATGGTCGTATGATTATTGAAGTTGTTTGCTGGTAATATGTTTTCTAGGACTGTTGCAAAGGTAACCGCTTGTTTTTCTGTGTTTTTTGCCCATGAGCCATTAAAATTTCGTATAGCTAGTAATGATTTTACTGGTCTTTTGAATCTTTTTGTTGTTTTCTAGAGAGAGTAATTATTATCTTCCTGAGGTGAAAGTGATGTCAGGTATCTTTTGAATTCTGCATTGTTGTAATCCCGTATGCTCTGCTTAACATCTTAAGTTACTTCGTTTAGTAATCTCTTATTACTCTTTGTTTTATTTTTCTGCCACCTAGCTTTAACTTGCCTTTTTATTTTTATTTTAGGCTAAATAATGGTAGGGTATGAAAAAATTTTTCTGGATAAAACATTTTGTTTAAGTTTAAATTGGATTTTAAAGCTTCTTTCAAGATCATCCCATTTCTGCTCCCATTGCACAGGGTTAGTGATTTTCTATATAGTATAGGTTTGTTCTGATAAGTTATTATTATAGGTGAATGGTCTGAACTGAGTTTCAGTGATCGGTTTTAATGTGCAGTAGGTTTAGGCTTTTTAGGACGCCGAAGTCTATTAGGTCGGGAGTTTTATTAGAAGCTGATGGCCAGTATGTTTGTTCACCTGTCTTGAGGATGTTAGGTATGCGTTCGTTATGTAAGAGTTTAAAATTTTACCTCTTTGTGAAGCGGTTTTTGATCCCCAATATGGATGATTGGCGGTAAAGTCGCCAGCTGCTATAAATTTATTAAATAGTTTCTTGAAAAAGTTGTTCTATTGATCGATTAAAATTTTTAATTTTAGCGGTGAATAGATAGCCTATAGTTTAATTGAATTACCCTGTATTCCTAATGTAATTGTCGTAGCTTGAAGGTAATCGTTGTCTGCTCTACTGTGTAGATGATGTTTCATCTCGTTCCTAATAATTATGGCTTTTCTACCATACGCTCTACCGGAAGGATGTTTTGTGTCATACATGGTGTAGTATAGAATATTTATATAGTTTTTGTCTGTGAGATGAGTTTCAGATACGAGTAGAAAGTCTATATTATGCGTGTATATGAATTCTTTGGTTTCTTGAATTCGTTGTTGTAATCCGTTGCTGTTCTAAACGGCTATTTTTATTTGTGTATCCATTATTTGTTATTAAGTAGCGTTTTTTAATAGTTGTAGTTATTGTGGTTACATTTATTGTGGTACACATTGTGGGTATTTGTTGCGTTTGTTTTTTAAAAAGAGAATTTTGCTCAATTATCATTGTGGTAATGATTTCTGTATTTTTAATATATTGTTTTAGTAGCTCTTTAATGTCCGATGTCTCCTCAGTGTTTAAAACTTTTGTATTTGTATGTGCACATTTGGTTACTTGGGCGTAGCTTCTTCTTGATTCGCTGAGTTCAACTATCGGTGTATTATCCCTGTTAGCATTTATGTTTTGTTTATTGTAGTATGTTTTTTCGTAAGGATATTCTAGAAAAGGTTTTTTCTAATACTTTCTTTCTCAGCGTTGGATACAGTTTTTGTAGTAGTAATTTTCTCGTCTGAAATCCTTTGTAATTTGCTGGGTTGTTAGCGTCGAAGTTTACATATATGACTTTTTCTATTTTGCTATCTTGAGGACAGAGTGCTATTTAGTGCTTTTTTCCACATTTTAAACATGCAGGATTTCTTTTACAGTAATTTTTTGTGTGCCCATAGGCTTGGCATCTTGTGCATTCAGGTATTTCTCTTTTAGTTCTTGGTGGTTTTACTTTAATGATTGCATGAAGCAGGGTATTATACTCGTATATATTTTTGTTATTATCCTGAGGAGCCAGTTCGATAAGAAATAAGCTTAGCGGTTTGTTTAGAATCGAATTTTATTATATTAGTTATTGATCTTACCTTGTTGCCAATTTTGTTTAATTCATTTGTTATTTAACACGTTCACGCCGGGGTGACCCACCGGTGGGTTACACGTGTCTGTTTTGTGGGTCGTACTTTACTATTCCGTGGGGCGGCGTGATCCACTTGTGGATCACTTGTTTTTAGAAAATTTGTCATTAAAAAAATAAGTTGATTTTATTTTTTCTCAACATTACATATAAAAATTTTACCCGTTTAAACTTGCATTTGTTTACAAAAGGGGAAACAAGCATCAGACCCTTTCTTTTGAGGAGACCGAATATCTTAGAATTATTTCTATTGCCTATAACCTGAGATTGAAAAAATATTACATATTTATTTTCAGATTATCAACACCTTTAGAATTCTTTAATCCCATAGAATTACTATACAAATAGTTTTATATCATGCGGTGGGGCTGCTCGGTTCGGCGTAATGTGACACACTTGATGCAAGAAAAGTACGCTCGAAAAAACACAATGTCAGAATTGTTCCAATTTCGCATTTAGCGCATTAGAAGCCTCAAACTGTAATGATTCCGCAATAAGCGTGTTCAAACTAGCAACGATACTGCCCCGCCCCACGAAGCGTAACGCGGTAAGACGCTCCCGCCTCAGGCGGCGGAACGCAGATTTTCGCCCCGGCGTGAACGTGTTAACCTATAATGGACTCGGGATGAAGTCCTCGAATAACGATTTTATAGCTCTTCTCGTTTTCTTCTTGATACGTGTTGTATCACGCATTTTTGGTTTGTAGTGCATTTATTACCTTTCTGAACGTATCTGGTGTGGTAGTTTGTACTTTCATTTGGTTGTCCCTAAGTTTTTCTATTACATAATTGTTTTTACCATCGGTTTCATACAGTAACTTAAGCAGAGGGTCGATGATTTCTGCGTCGATGTATATTTTGTTTCATTGGACAGTTTGCCTATTTCGGTATTTTGAACAATAAATCTGTTGCCGTTATTAACGATTTTAAGATGTGGGATATTGTTACTTTCCATGGTCAAAACTTTTTGCCAGATGCTTGAGCACGCGGTTACCCACGTGGGTCCAGTGTTACCTCGCTAGTACACTTGTCGCTCATCCTTGTATCTGCGATGTAGACCTAACGTACGTTACACTGTATCTCAACGTAATTATTATTTAATTACTTGTATTCTCGAGAGCAGTAGATAAACACGTCCGTATTTACTTACAATCTACGTTACGATTAACGATTTACTAACGAACTAAGATACGCAGACTGTAAAAACTAATTATAGAGCCTTTTTTAGCAACTCTGCGTTTAAAGAATTTTACCCTTATCAGGCAAGCTCTCTTCTCTGAATGTTAAATAGCTAGAGAAGAATATCGCTTATCGCTCGTTAACACAACAGTAAATCATTAAAACCACGCTTAAGTAAGTTTAGAGTATTGTAGATCAAATAATATAGCATACCTTTTATTATTCTTATTTGAACTACATATTGAATGTCAACCGAGGTTTAGTTTCAATACTGCGAAACAATTTATATAGAAAATCATAGTAGGACATTACTCATCTTACCTTTTCTTAATATAATTATTTTGCAAGTTATAACTATATGTACTATTAAAACAATACGTAAATCTTTTATTCAATTCTTTTAATAAGGTTAGTGATTTAATTGTCTTATGATAAAGCCTGTAACTATGAAATTCTGGAATTTTTTAAAGATATTCTGAGTATTGATAATTCTAAATCATAACAAATTTAGATCTTGCTTGTACTTTCGATTAAGGATTGTTCGAGATGTTTAACAATAGGAAATAAGTGGGGCCTTAAGCGGTTTCTTAAACAAAAAATCTTTAATAAAATCAAACTTTTTGTCAATATTCATTTCTTTTAATTGAAAAACATATTAAAAAAATTAGTCTTTACTCATAATTTCGAATTTTTGTTAAATAATTTTTTGCAAGCTTTGTCTTAAATGTTTGATAAACTCTAATATTAGTTTATTATAAATATAATAATTTATTAATATAAATAATTTTTATCGAATAATATTTCATCATAGGATTACGTCCTTATGGACAATAATTATTTAAAGACTGATGCTAAGTCTATTTCAGACCCTTTTCATTCACTAAGTTTAGCTAGTACAAATCAAGCTCGCTTTTTATAAATTGTATTGCCATAAAAATGGAGAAATTATGAAAATTTTATCAGTCTTATCATTTAGTTAAGGTCGAACTATAAATGAAATGCGTAGAAATTAAGATAATATCTAATGAAGTGTAATTTTTTTATGTGGTTAGATTTCTTGGTTAATATTGCAGAAATCAGCAGTATAGAAGTGCATTTATAGGGGTTAATTTAGGTAAATAATTAGTATCAGCTCGATGTATACATTTTCTCGAAATAGAGCCGAAGCATGAAATAAAATGTATTGACGGGAAAAAGAAAAAAAAGCCCGAGCTTTAGTTCTCTTGTAATTTTATACTTACACCTCTTAAAAATAGTTGCTTACAAAGTCGTCTTCTAATACTTTTAATACTCTTTTGAACAGTTCTATGCTCTTAGTTTAAGTGGATTTTGAAGATAAATCTTGTGAACTAATTTCTTACTATCTTTCGTCGCTTGAGCGTCTTCAAAAATTCATTTCGGTTCATGACGTTTATCCAGGATTGATAGAAGCAATTTGCTAGAACTTCTACTTAAACAAGACTGACTTTAACTTGAATTTAGATTAACTCGAACTAACTGCTAAGGGTGAGTTCTTCGCTTTATATAGGCTGGCCCAGTATGTGAAGGAGATTGCGTATGGCCAGTCCTCGCCATTCGTCGCAGCCTATTTCGTCTTTATATAACTTTCACTTATTGCGTATTGCTATAATTTCCTGCCGTAACAACTTTTTCTATCGATTGTCCTATTGGTGTCGAACATTCTAATAGATACAATTCGTTATTAATTTCTTTTAATTTTTTTTTCGTACCTATAAAAACATTTTTAAGCTATCATTTAAATTTATCATTTCTCATCACTACTTCCCTTACAATCAGTTCAGCACTTTATTGTTTTCGTTTTATTCATTGATAAGTTTAATCTTTTCATTAATAATCATGTTTACATAAAGATTTTCCAAATAAATCTTTGATGATATTTTCCTATATATTTATGTTCATTTATAAAATTATATCTTTTTATCTCTCTACATTTTGTTTCTTTGATGATATTTTCCAATATATTTATGTTCATTTATAAAATTATATCTTCTTATCTCTCTACATTTTGTTTCTTACACTTCTTATATCCCTTAATTAATGCATTCGAAACTTATTATCCGTTTTGCTCATATAATCATAATTCAAGGTACTTTCCTTACTTATTTGTTTATTTGACCCTTTATGTTTCTGACGTTTTTTTAATTTGACCATAATATTGTATTGGAATTGGCTTAGGCTTAAGTTGCTTTCTATATTTTACCTGCTTTAACGAAACTTTGGTTGTAGAAGTTTTTTTTCGGGGTAGGTACGGTGTTCAGGTGTATTTTTTGCACTTCGTACTGGTAACCTTGTTTTCTGCTTTCGACCTACTATACTCTGGTCAACACTTTTGTTTTACCATAAAAGTTCCGTAGATACACATTCAAATTTAGCAACATTCTGGTACTAAGAATTGCATTCAGATTTTTTAAAAACATCTCAATGCTTCTATTATAGTAGTAATTGAACATTGTCAGTATATTTGTATATCTGATTACTGTTCTATTAACTCTTAACGGTCTAGAAGTATTTAAAGCTTACTTTCCACATGTTCCAAGCTATTTTTCATACCAGAAGATACTGTGGACACTTTATACAAAAAATCTTTAAATCAAGTATAGAAAAAAAAAATATTTATATTTTAATGAAAATTTATTGTTATATATTCAGGAAAAAAGTATACCAATATGATTCAAATTTTATTTTCTTTGAGAGTATGGTATTTTTCGAGAAACTCTCCAATACGTATCCCTTGTTTGCAGGTGCAAGTATCGCAATAAAATACCCATACAAAAAAAGACACTTACATAAAAACAGTAAAAAAAAACGGATCATAGGTAACAAGCAGAAACCTAATTCACAAAAATGACATGAAAAAATATTTGACGCATCACTAGTACATATAACAACAATCGCAGCAATAAAAATAATAAATCTGTTCTTGCCACCATGTGCGCGGCATTGGATCTAGTAACTAAATTACAATGCTGCTCATAAGGTGGCATTGATCCGCTTAGAGTTAACTTATAGTCCTTTTGACATTAGTCGTTCTGTCTACCTGCTACTCAAACGCTCTTCTGTTCTTCTCGATTGTGAGACTGTTTTTTAGTTTTTTCTTAATATATATATGGGGCCTTCCCTGTCAAATCGAGGGGACTTTCACTCCGACCTGTTTCAATTTGGCTTAATTTTTTTTTATCAATATTTGCCTAATTAAAAACCTCTTTGAGAATTTTTTCAAATCTTTTTACCATACTAAAAGAAAATTAGGAATTTAAAAAAACGAATTGCTTTCTCCAAATAGCTTTAACTTTGTCAAAAATTGAAAAAACTGACAATTCTCTACCATCATTTATTCTATAATCACACTATTTCTTGAAGTTCTTTGGTTATTCCTGATCAAAAGGGTTCTCGACTTTTTCTTTCTTCCGGTTCAGGAATATTCGCGATGTTGCGGATCCCAAACGGTGTCGCTTGACAACACACTCGTACGTAACTGAGGAGTCACATTTCGTTTTTAGCAATCCTATCTTATGAATACTAATACATTCAATTTTTTGGAAAAATAAAATTAATATTTCAACAGTAACGAGACGTTTATTTTTAAATTTTATGATTTTAATGTACTTTTTTCAATAAAGTATACAAAAAGTATTTGAAGTAAATCTCTTTCAAAAATTTAATTTTTTTGGAGAAACCTCAAATTTTTCACATTCCAGTACTTATTATTGTAAAATCTAGACTTCTTTTAGCGCTCGTAGGAAAAAGTGATGCAAATGAATTTTTACTAAGGGTGCGCAAAGCGAAAATATAATTAATAGCATAAAGTTTGTGGGTATTTACGAAGTGCCCGCACAGCTATTTAAAGTTAATAGCATGAAGATAGTCGCATCATAACCAGATTAGTATTGTATACACTTAAACATATATGTGAAAAATAAGTTCTTTGATTGATAATTAGATAGCGAATACCATTCGCTGTTTTCTACGAGTAAAATAATATATTTAGTCTATATACATGATATAAGCATAAGTAAGATTTAAGAATACATTATCTCTGAAGTATATATTTGAAATAACTAGCGTACAGCTAAGTCGATGCAACTACGATGAAAATTGTAACTCTCTTTCTAAAGCGGGGAGACTTTTCAGAATTTTTGTTTTATCTTCAAGAATTTGGTTACTATTAATCGTTGTTCACTCATTTTACTTATATTATCTAAAAAGGGAAGCTAAAGGAAGAAGTGCTTCTCTAAAAACAAATTAAAAGAACAAATAAAATTAAATACTTCTTGAATAATGTTTCCTTTACGAGGATTTTTTATGAAAAACTTCTTCGGAGTTGTAGTGATGTAAACCTTTAGGAACAAAAAATTGGCACTGAAAAGAGAGAAAAAATTCCTATCAAAAAGTGTTCTACGAGAATTTAATAAAAAAAAACTAGTAGTATCGTGAATTCCTAAAAAGATTCCGATAAAAATATAAAGACTTCATAAAGAATTTGATTGTTAATTTTCCATCGGTAGCAGAGCTCCTATTAATAAAGTTCCTACAAACGAAATTAAATTTAAGAATGTGCTGCAGACAAATTGAATTGACAAAAAAATAAAAAACAGAAATTGAAACTGTATTCCAAAGATACATTCACCAAATGCAATGCGAAGCATTTATTTCAACCTTTAGTTACCATAAACAACTCGTGTCATTTGTAAAAATTAAAAACTTAGAGAAGTCTGGATAATATTGTAGTGTAGTGTATGTAGAATTAATTTAAGCATTATTCTTATTCTCTTTCAAAGTTTAGTTTTCTGATGTTATAACTTTCTACCGCGTGTTAACTGCACGCAAGTATTTTTTAATTATGTCTTAATAATTATTACATACAGAGGTGATGGATATTCAATAATTGTTATAATCTTTAAAAAGATTATTATTTGTGAATAGTACTAATAAAACTTGTATATATAATAGTTTTTTAAGTATTTTTGTCACATTGAGGTTACCAAAGGTATGAAATTTTCGTTTACATTATTTATAAATTGTTACTTCATTACTTAATAAATATTTAATTATAAGTAATAATTATTCGGACAATATATAATTGTATTTATTATTATAGATAAAAGAATTATTTTATTTACTATTGGTATATTTATTGTTTATATGTATGTGTATGTAGGAAACTAACAAGTTTTCTATAAATGTGAATTTTGCAGGCAATTTTTAAATAATAATATTAACAAACGTAAAATAACTTAAATAAAAACTATTTTGTGTACTTACGTACGCACGTAAGAAGGATTGTATTAACAATACAAATTTTTCACAGCTTATACACCTGATAACATTCCGCGTTTTTTTTTTGATGAGTACTTTCTTTTAAATACATTTTTGTAGCAGTAGTAATAAGCTTTAGGCTTCTCTGAATAAGTTTTAGAAATTTCGGAAACTGAAACAGACATTTAAATTTATAATGATTGTGGTAAAAAAGCTGGATGAGATTATAATTTAATAAGAATTATTCTAGAAAATAATTTTTATAAATCATTAGGATGCATTATTTGTTTAATTCTTATGTTAAGATATTACTGTACAAAGTTTCTCTTTCAAGTGTGAATAAAAAGAAGACAGTATCTTCCAAAATATTTCATAATTTCAGGATTATTAGCTTTATCCTTCCGTTGTTGAAAATAATGCTCGCACTCTTCCAGTGAAATGATTGAAAACCTATACGGAGGGAATAAATTTTTTAATCCTTTGAATAAATATATTTTTAAAGAATTATAATATCTGTTTCTTTTAGACGTAATATAATAATTTTTATCTTTTAACAGACTTATGTAATGCTTGTTCTTTGTAACCACTGCTGCATTTTATTATCATAATAATTCACATGAAATCTCTTCGGAGAAGACATTAGTTAAAAAAAATCTTTATGTCGCTAACCATTGGTAAATGAAATTTATATGCATAGATCTGTATTTATGTGAAGGATCGGTATTTACGTTCGGCGATGCAGTCTTGTTGACTCTAATATGACGCTGTATACTGTATAAGGATGCCTTAATTTTTGAGAAAGGACTGAGGTTCTGTAATTAAATGTTCCATTCATCCATCAGACTTGATTATTTTAAATATTTTACCGAATTGCCTTTTTGTCATTCGTACATATTCCTTGATTAATCCAGCGGCTGCGACCTTATGGAGCATTATATAAAGATATGTATATGTTGAAAAACTATCAATGAGGGTCATAAAATACCTATTTTTATCTGGGATTAGTTTTTACATAGGCTGGCTAACTTTCGTGTGCACAAAACCGTGGATTGCTTTTGTATAAGTCTACTATTTCTTTAGAAAAGGCTTATGAGCAAACTTACCTTTAATGCAGTCTTCGTAAACATTGTTTCCTCCGCAGTCCTATACCTTGATCCCAGTAGCTTGTTGTTTTTCATCCAGTTACTTATTTGCTGCTGTAAAACGATGCTCAAAACGTCTATTCTACAAATGGTGACATCTTCGAGTGCAGTTTTTGAATGCATTTACTGTTTTTGCTGTAAAGGGTTTTTCGGTTTTCAGCTCATAAAAATATATAAATTTTGCTATTTTAAGTCCTGTCCCATTTTTTACGATCCTAAAGATCTCCTAGAAAAATGTTTTATATCAATCTTTGGTGAGTTTACTTACGGATAGAAGATTTGCGTCTTATCCGGACAAACGTTAGTAATAGACACGTAATACTACTTTAAATAATATTGTGAATATCCTTATTGCTTTAGATGGAAGTTCTTTTAGTATTCTGAAACTTTTTAGATCGTAACTTGAATTTTTTATCGTATTCCGTTGCTGTTCAAAACTGTAATTTTTATTTGTGTATCCATTATTTGTTGTTGTAAGTAACATATTTGTTAATAGTTGTAGCATTGTAGTAATTTTTTCCGTTTTTATTTTTAAAGAAGAATTCTGCTGCATTATCGTTGGGGTTATGATTTCGGTATTTTTAATAGATTGTTTTAATAGGCCTTTAATTTCCGATGTCTTCTCTTTGTATAAGTATTTTGTATTAATATGTGCTCGTTGTGTCACTTCAACGTAGCTTTTTCCTGATTCAGTGTGTTCAAATATTTGTATTTTATTCCTGTTCGCATTTTCTTTTTGTTATTGTAGTGAATTTCCTTGTAAGCATCATCTAGAATAGCATTTGCCCAATGCTATTTTTCCTAGCTTTGGAAGCAATTTTTGTTTTAGTGGTGTTCTCGACTGATATCCTTTATAATTTGCTGGGTATTTACCGTTGCAGTTTACACATATGATGTTTTCTATTTTGCCCTCTTGAAAACAGAGTGTTGTTAAAAGTTTTTGTGAATATTGCACACAGGCAGAATTCCTGTTGCAGTAATTTTGTGTGTATCCATAAGCTTGGCCTTGTGTGCATTGTAGTATTTCTTTTTTAGTTCTTAGGATTTTGAATTTAATTATTGTATTAAGAAGAATAATAATATCTATATGTTTTTCTTATTATCCTGCTAAGCAAGTTCAATAAAAAATAACGGTAGCGGCTGTTTGATATCGAATTTTGTTACATTATTTATTGATATTACTTTGTTACCATGTTTGTCCATTTTATTTTTTATTTTAACCTTTTTATCTTAGGATGAAGTCCTCAAATTACGATTTTTTTGCTTTTCTCGTTTTTTAATTGATACGTGTTTTATCCAGCGTTTTTAGTTTTTAGTTTTTAGTGCAATGATTATCATTCTGAACGTATTGGAGTTAGTAGTTTGAACTTTCACTCGGTTGTCCTTAAGCTATTTTATTACATAGTTATTTTATCTAGCCTTCTCATCTAGTAACTCGAGCAGAGGGTAGATGGTATCCGCGTCAATATGTATTGGTGGTTGTTTTATTGCTTTTTTCCTTCCAATTTTTCTTTATTATTTTGTTTTTCTGTTGATCTTTCGAATATATCATAGAAGTTGCTAACGGGTATCTTTTGAAGTTGTTTTATTAGTAATGGTGAGGAAGAGTTATTATTGTGGTTTTTTGGTTCAACCATCATGCGCTTCTTTGAACCCTGTAATTTGGTTGATTAAGCGGGAATCTTGTTTCGCGAATCTTCTGAATTTGTCTCCATCTAACTTTCCATACACGAGTTTCTATTATCTATTTTGATTATTCTCTTTTCTGTATGAGCAAGGTTAGAGGATTGTTTTGTTCCTATCAACGGTTGGCCTATTTTGGTATTTTGAATAATGAATCTGTTGCCGTTATTAACTATTTTTAAAAGTAGGATGATACTAATTTCTACGGTCAAAGCTTTTTTGTCATAGGTTTAAAAACGCGGTTATACCCATGGGTGAAGTTTTACCTCGCTAGAAAACTGGTTACTTAGCATTTGTATCAGCGAGTTAAACGTTTCGTACGCTACAGTTTATCTCCACGTATTTATAATTAAAATACTTATATTCTCGGGAGCGGTGAATAAACACGTCCGTATTTATTAACAATTAAACAAAGAATTATTTACTTTTCAGGTTTGTTCTAATTACTAGACTATATTTGATTGTTTGGAACTACACGATGAAATTACACAAAATTGAAAATTGTGTCCTTATTCGAGTATGATCTTTAGAAGACTTCTATTCTTCATTTTCTTGCCGACTCTTAAATCCTCTTTTATTTGGATAATTGTTTACTCTCACTCTGACAAATCTTTCTAAATCATATATATACCCTAAACCGTTTTTTTGTCTTTTACTGTATTACCCAGGTGTCATCAGAATTTTCTAACAAAGAACGTTTCTTCTTATTCTTTTAGTTATTACGAATATGTGTTACTGTAATTGACTGAAATTAGAGAATGTCAAGATTCAATGTGTCGTTTCGTGTATTAGTCCAGTGAAAAAAGGGCAAAATTGTTGAATTTTAGTGAATCAAACAAAATTTGTTCTAAGGGTAATTTGACGACGCTTAATCGAATGGTGCTAATTTTATGCTATCTGAACCGGGTTCTTGAGAAAAAGGTAAAAAAGCCATATCTTAGAATCTAAGCATTTGATTAAAAAAAAGCTTCTAGCAAAAGTTGTAGAGAATTGAAAAAAACATATAAAATATTTTAAGGTTTATCTTCGTATCTGCAAAATAAGCGAGAAAAAGTGGTAAAAGTAATTGTAAGAGTGGAGGAAAGCAAGTCTTACCCCTCCGTCGGTTTTTACACGCGAGCGGGCTAGTGTACATGCAAGCGTCCGTGTGTTCTAATCAACAAACGAAGGATCATCTACAATCTTCTTTCATATTTCGTCTCTCGGCCTTGAATGCGAGTGCCAGTTAGAGAAGAAACCGATATCTCCCTCTTTCTCCTTGTTTAGGCGATAGCGAGTATTTCTTTTCCTGGCCATCGATAGTTGAGCGTTCTATGTACGATTTTTTCTTTCGGTAGCAAGCATTTTTTTGGCCATCGAGTGTCGAGCGTTCTGTATATCTATATATCTATGTATAAGCGCGGCGATTTTAAATCGAATCTTGATGCTTATGGCACGCCGTTTCTTTATTTATTATCAAAAATAATGAACATTGAATAAAAGGAAAAGATATAGATTACAGGAAAGGATTTCTAAAAACGTGGAATGTTTTTTTTCTAGACAAAATTTAATTCATATTTATATGTTATAAGAAAACAGTAATGCATTTTTATTCAGCATCAAAGTCATAAAAACTGTACGAAAAAAATTTAGTATTTGTTAAGTAACGCTCTAGCTTAAGTAGTATCGTCTTTGCTTCTCTTGCTGGTTATTAACGTTCGATTCTTCGGGGGGGGGGAATTATATTTTTTATAAGCTTTTTTATCTTTAACAAGGAGACGGTCAGTGAGTCCCACGTCAGATTTTGTTCAAATTTTGCACACTTGTAGTACTCCATTAGAAAATTCATTTTTCTGAAAATTAGTTGTAGATAGAAAACGCGGATTGAAATTTCATATTGATACGAATTTTTTTGGCTGTAGTAGTATAGTTGCTACAGTGACTACAGTGTGTATGTGTTTTTCACGTCGCCGATACCTATATCTTATCTTGACAGCGCTAACAAGTATATCTACTTTTCTTTCTTTCTTTTGCTCTTCGTTCTTTTTCTTTGCTTCCTTATTTCTTTTTTTCGTTATTATGAAGTAAGCTTAATTAATATTTTTTCTATTTTTTTAATAGTATTTTATAAACATTTTATAGAAAATTTAATTTGAAAAAAAATGAATTTGTATTATATTAAGTGCGAATTTATTTTTAGCTACCGATATGAATTTTATTAAGAAAAATTTTTAACAGAAAAAAATTAAAAAGAAAGAAAAATTTATTATAAATTTTATTAAGAAAGAATTGTTGTTTTTCTTTTATTCAAGGTTCACTGTTTTTTACAATAAATAAAGAAACGGCGTATTATAAGAATCAAGATTCGATTTAAAATCGCCGCGCTTATATATAGATATATGGATATACAGAACGCTCGAAACTCGATGGCCAAAAAAAAATGCTTGCTACCGAAAGAAAAAATAGAAAGAAAGAAATATCGATTTCTTGTCTCACTCGCACTCGTATACAGAACGCTCAACATTCGATGGCCAGGAAAAAAAATACTCGCTATCGCCTAAACAAATAGAAAGGGGGAGATATCGGTTTCTTCTCTCACTGTCACTCACATTCAAGGCCGAGAGACGAAATATGAAAGAAGATTGTCGATGATCCTTCGTTTGTTTATTTGTACACACGGACGCTTGCATGTACACTAGCCCGCTCGCGTGTAAAAACCGTCGGAGGGGTAAGACTTGCTTTTCTCTACTCTTACAATTACTTTTATCACATTTTCTCGCTTATTTTTTCCGATACGAAGATAACCCTTAAAATATTTTTTATGTTTTTTTCAATTCTCTACAACTTTTGTAAGAAGCTTTTTTTTATCAAATGCTTAGATTCTAAGATATGGCTTATTTTTACCTTTTTCTCAAGAACCCGGTATCAGATTGATAAAATTAGCATAATTCGATTAGCGTCGTCAAATTACCCTTAGATTAAATTTTTGTTCGATTCCCTTAAATTCAAGAATTTTGCCCTTTTTTCACAGGACTATAGGTGTGAAATATTATTGCATACAAACAATCCTTAATATTTGAATTTTTTCTTACATATTTCTTATGTGTTTACAAGCGAATGTGTGAATCACGATATTTCCTTTTTTCGATACTTCACGGCAACATATTCAAATAATACATAAACATCATAGAACTACATTATCTTAAGAACTCTTGAAACAAATACAATAATGTGCGACCAGCTTTAAGACTTACATATTTCTGAAACAATATTGGTAGTCTATTGTATTTTACAGAAAATCCGAATAACATAACATTCAGAGAATTAGCAAAGTAATCTTTCAATAAAAGGGATACTGAATATTTTGTAAACAATTAATTTTTAACTGTTAGCACAAAATAAATTCACAAACTGCTATTATAATAAAAAAAATACAATAAATACTGATTTATTTGAAAATACATTAACGTAATTAAAAGGTTAGGTAAAAAAAGTGCTAAGTTTTAAATATTAAAAATCGCTATCTAGTAAGCCTAGCAGTACTATGCACAGAACCAAACCTTAGCGAGATTCTGAATAATAGCAAACGCCATCTAGAGAACCATGAGATATTACTAAAGTTTTTTTTTTAGTTTAATATGTTGTATTTGTTTTAAAACGGTCATTGAAGTAATATTGTACACTTGCACAAATATTTAAAGTATATAATATATATATATGCGTCTCATACTACACCTTATGTCCTATTAGAGACCTAAGTTTCTAACTTTCAAGGGAGAAAATATTGGTTATGAAAAAAAAATAAATATAAGCAGGTTTTAACAACTTATAGTACAACTTTGCAAAGTTATTTTTGTTATCAAAAGCATTCTATTAGGTCCTTGTTATAAAACTAATAATTGATAGAATGTTGTTTATGCAAAGTGTAAAAAATTTGATCAAATGGTTAAAAAACGTAACCTTTAATACAAAAGATTAAAATAAATTAATTTTTTATATTAGAATCTTAGTTAAAGCAGAACTCACCTATTATTGCGTCGATTTACACTATTCTACATATTTTAATGGTAATGTAAGATCGAACACTTCTATCTAGAAAAAATTGTCCAAAGATCCTGGATATTTTAGCGGATAGAGTAAATGATCGAGCTTGACCTCCTATCCAGTAGATTTGTCGATTCCATAACATATTTTATTTATAAATCCTAAAATATTACATTCTTTAGTATTTTAAAGATCTTTGTAGCATCATAATATTTTTTTTATATAGGATCATAATATTAACTATAGAGATAATAATAGGAAATATTTTTTATTTTATTACAGAAAATCGACGTCACTGAAGCAATGAAATCGTTATTATGGAACAAACAATTACTAAAATTCCTTGGAGTCTGGCCACTTGAGATTTCCAATTCTCTCTTTTTCTTTTTTTTTATATATCTTTCATTCATTGTTCGTTAACATTTGCTGATTTGACTTACCGACAAAATAATCTTGATGATATTATTGGAAATTTCACCGAAATATTTTACTTCTAATGACATTAACAAAAATAACGATTTGCCGAATTAAAAGAATTGCATTAGGACGGCTGCTTGTAGAAATAAAATCTAATTTTATGATTGATAAATATAATACCTTGGAAATGAGATTTTTTTTCTAAAATATACAAAGCTGGCTAAGTATTATTATTTAACAGCAGTTACCTCAATGACTATTTCTGTTGGATTATATTACGTTAATGCGATGATTCCTAACTTAGAAATCGGTAAACGATTATTTTATTTTTTATAAGATAATAATAAAAATTACATTAAGAATATAAACTTTTTAGATTAAAAGGTTACTTTCTGGGAGATCAATGGGGCAAAATTAAAAGCTTAATATTAAACCTAACCTCGAAATGACATCTTCAATTTTAAGTTAATTACCATTTTTATTTTAAATTGATGTATTTTGGAATCCTTGTATGCGTAATAAATGTTTTAATAAATAAATAGTAGGATTCCTTTAATCAGATATTAATGTTAAAGTAACTGAAGACTTAGACGTTAATTAAGTGCATCAAAAGCATGGATAAGCGAATCCAGCATACCTTTTTCTTTGCCCCTACGTTACCTTAGAGGCAATCTTCTTATCTGATACTAACAATATATTTTTTTTTATTTGTTACAGTATTAAAAAACTCATCATCGAGTTATACACTACCGTACAAAACACGAGCTGTTATAAATATTGATGATACTAGAATTTATTTTTTTATTTGCATCTATCAAATGTTGATTGTACCAATAATTACATTTGGATACGTTGGTTTTGATTGTTTGTTCATTAATCTTGCTTTTCATATAACAGCACAATTTGGAATTCTCGGTTGCAGGATCAAAGAAATTCTCAAAAATTGTAATGATTTTCGTAATAATATTAAAAATCTTTTATTTCGACACTATAAATTGATAAGGTAAGATGAAAATTTAATTTTTATAACAAAATTATACTCGTACTAAATACAAGTCCGTATAAAAGAAACCATTATTTATAATTAAGGTTATTTTACACTACGAGGGAAAGAAATGAGTTTATCAGTAAAATGAATTATTACAGTCTATTAGTTGGCTTCTATGTAAAAAATTGCAATATAACATGAAAGATACCTCTTCAAATTTACTAACAATAAGCTCTAGAGCATGTTAATAAATTATTTATATTCTGGTCAAGTAAAATAATTTCTAACAAGGGTATTACCAAAAGGCCTCTTTTTAAAATTTTTTTCAAACCTTGCAAACTTGTAGTAGTCGATAAGAAGACTCGTTGTTCTTCAATAAAAAACGAGATATTATACCGCTTACAAAAAAAACGGTGGAAAAAAATTGGTTAAGTTCTTATGTTCATATGTTTCTTTTTCTTTGATATAAAAATGGTTTGTGTCCTAGAGGTTTCTTTTCATCTTTTATTGTCATTACTGTAAAGTATGTTAAATTAATCTAATATTAATTTTTTGTTTTGGGTATGTTAAATTTATTTGTATACATATCTAATTTCTTCTCTTTTAAACTCCGCTTTGCAAAATTCACTCACTGATGAAATAGCCAGACTTGACTATCTAACAGTCATGTCGATGGTAGCTGTAACAATGTTAGTTATATTATTTGAATTTTGATAGATGGAAACACCTCCAGCTCGAACATTTGATCGTTTGTATTGAATTACACAATAAAAATTTGGTATACTAACAGATTCGTTTTCAAATAATCATGTTTCACTTAACATGAAAATTTGAAATTTTTATATAATTTTATAAATCGCATCACCGTAATGAGCCCGAAGTCTTTGATATCTTAAAGTATCGAATTAACTTTATTACTATACAGTGAAAAGGAATTTAACTCCATACCATCTTTTGTAATGGTAATTTTAGGCTGAGGCAATAGTCTAGAAGTCATTCTTAAATTCAAAGATTATGAAGTACATATTAAATTTAATATTTAAATGTCTACTGATAATGATCAAAAAGCTGCAAGAGATTATAGTTTAATAAGAATTATTGTAGAAAATAATTTATAAACTACTAAGATTCCTTCATTTTTAAGTTCTTTTGATAGAATATTATTGCATATAGTTTCTTTCAAGAGTGAATAAGAAGAAGACGGTGACTTTCAAAATTTTTAATGATGTCAGTATCTTCGACTTCTTCTTATCGTTGTTGAAAATAATACCCTATCTCTTACAGTAAAATGATTGATCATCTATGAGAAGAGACTTAGTTTTCTAATGCTTTGAATGAATATTTTTCAAGAGAATTATAATATTGTTTTTTTTTATAAGCAAGGTTATTATTTTTACATTTTACCAGATTCTTGTCTTGCTTATTCCTTGTAACTGCAGCTGCAATTTTTTCGCATAATAGTTCAAATAGAATCTCTACGAAGAAGACATTAGGTAAAAAAAATTTTTATATCGTAAACTATTAGAAAATGCAATTATGTAGATAAATGCGATGCTAAAATGAAGTTTTTCTTGGATTTGCTATAGTTTTCGATTAGAATAAAAATTGTAGAGCCCCATAGTTATCTAAAAATATTTAAAAATGAAGTTTACGTATGAAATATAAAAATATAGAAAGAATAAGATAGCGCCTTAAATTAAATTAAATAGTAATACGTACCTCAATGAATACAAAAAAACTTTTATTACAAATATTCAGAAATAATCAAGGTATTAAAGATATTTTCAAAGAAATTCGCAGTTATTTAATATCAATCACCAACATATGTAATAATTTAATTACCCTAAAGAACATAAATTATTTCTGTTTGTATTGATATAGAACATTAGATATAGAACAGCTTGTGTATATAAAATATCACAATATAGATATCATTTATTGACTTACTATGCAGTTAATTTGAAATCGCTTTGCCTGCGCATAGTAAGTACTGACGAACTGTATCATGTTTATCCCATTTGCTTAGTGTTCGTGCATCGTAAAAATTTACTCTCGTCATTTGTTCTCAAACACGCTAAAAAAAGTATAACGTCAAAACATTCTTTTTTTTTTTTAAATTAGGTCTTCTTCTTTTTATTATAAATTCTTACGAACTTTTGCTCAATAAATAGTTTTATTGTTCAATATAGAAAAAAGTATCTTTTTTTTTTTATTAACTCAATACATCTTTACAATTTTTCCGTAGACATTTGGTAAATCGTTATATAAGTGAAAAAGATAGCACGTAGATGTTTTCTCCAATGAGAAAGCGTCGCTATTGTCGTATATTTCATTTAGTTTTAATGTTCACTAGATCTCCTGGGTCAATTCTTTTGAACCTTCTAGGAATATATTGGTAGTAGCTATCGTTGGATAGCAGGTTTATGTACGTATCAATTCTTCTTTTGTAGCTGTAGGTTTACTTTCGCTGCTATACCCCATAGCGGTAATCCATATGTTCAGATTGGTTTTATAATTGTTTTGTAAATTCTAAGTTTTTTTCTATGTTAAATTTCGATTTTTTGACAGTTAGCAAAGCCATTTGTCATCTTTTTAAACGAATTTGTTAAATTTTTTCATTTATATGCATTTTCTATGTAAGTTTAGAGTCAAGATGTAATCCTGCCATTAATTGCGGAATTTCTGAATTATATAATTGTAGTTTCGGTATTTTGTTTTTCTTCAGTGTAAACGTCTTTTTTTTACACTTGGTAGAGTTTATCTTATACTTCATATTACGTAACTCTTCTTTTAGGGAGTTTATTTTGTTTTGTAACAATAGAATTGATTGTCGTTGGTCTTTTTTTACAGGAAGCATTGTAAAAAAATAGCAGGCTAAATTTGAAATTCAGAAAAATTTTAACCCGTAGAACTCAAGGTCGTTTCAGACGTTAGCTACTATCTGATTGATCGTACGTTGTCGCGGCAACGTATATTCGGGAGATTACACGTTATATAATCTAAATTTTGAGCTAATTATCTTATTGTAATGATGTTTTTTTTATCTGTATCCGTGGTCATTAAGGAACATAAATTGTTGAAAAAATGGTTTTTTATATAAAAAAATTCGTCGACAGTTGTCAATCTGGAATTCTTTTCCATTAAAGCTTATATTACGAAACCTTTTTTTTTGTAGTTTTCCATTGTTATAATAAAAAAAAAAAGGAAATTGATTAACAATCACTGATGGTAAATAATGTGATCGCAAAACTGATTTATTACTTCAAAGTATCTTTATATTCGACGCTTTTAAATGAAATGAACTCTTGTAAAGATAAGTGCTGTTTGAGTATAATAAAATAAGAATGAAAAAATAAGGATAGGTTTTTGAAGAAAGGAATTCTTGTTTAGTGCAAGTATAGAAGAATTGAAGGCTACTAGCTGCTGCTTATCGAAAGAAGGTTCCTAATAATAAAGAGATAAAGAATTATACTTTTCAAGGCATGTAATATCTTTTCCCAGTATTCGGATTTCTTCATTTACAAATCAAGTTTTACTGAATGAAACATAATTGCAAATTTTATTCCTCAAATCCATCATATCCCTAAGCGGTTTAAAGAAGCATATAAACCGTCCAGAGCACACTTCGAGTTACCTTTTAATGTAATGCTGCCTGATATATTTTCTATTTATCTTAGCAATTGTACCATATTTTCAATAGATTTTTTGTGCTTTTAGAATAGAAAATTATATCAAAACATAAGATTCCTAAAAAGTTGCGGTGAAATAAACTTATTCCTGAGCTATGAGCTAAACTTACATTGTGAAGACATTAGTGACAGCTAAGCGCAAAGGTTTAAAGTATTATAAGTTTATTCTCTCTATTCTAAATTTAAATTATTAACCATAAATGCAAATGTAATAATTTAGAATTATTATATTCTGTTGCAAGTTTTTCTTGTAAAGTTAGGAATTTCTACAATTACTTCTAATTTTTCGGTCTGATAGCACTTCTGCTATGCAAGAGAGAGATCCTTTTTTAATATTCGAATGACTTATTTAATTTTCAAGTGCTTATGGCACATTTAGATAATCTTTATTTTGTGTTCATACTATAGGCTTAGAATTGCGTCATAAATTGTCCGAAAAGTTATATTTGCTTGTTACGGAACAATAAAAGTTGTTAGATATATTTTTATGAAAAAATAAGACGATAAGAAAATACTACAAAAGAGAACTTTCAAAAGAGAAATAGATAAATATACTAAATTTTTTAAAATAAGGAAAAATCTATACTAAAGGTTAATTCTTGAGCAACACAATTAGTTATCAAATAAATACATTAATAATAATATTTTTTTTATTTTCTATTTTATTTTAACGGCTTAGCTGCATTAAAAGGACAAGTTCTCAAAAAATGAATAAAGTCATCTAGATTTAATCACAATCAGTAAACGAATAGCTGATCCTTAAGAAGAACAATGTTTTGATTTCCCCAAAGAGCAATAGAGACGAGCTTTTTGGAAAAGTTTTCAATGTGTAAAATATTTACTTCAAAATAAAGTTACTAGAGCCCAAATTTACTTAAACAATTGAAAATTAGAATATTATTCTAGAATTATTTTTATATTTCTTGCTTAATAATTTATAGATATTTAAAACACATTTATTGAATAATTATAATATGATAATTGAAATGTTTTTAAACCTAAAATTATAAAGGTAATTTCACATTATTTTTATTTAAATTCTTCTTAAAAAGTATTCTTTTCCAAGCTAAACAATTTTTTAAATTACAATTTTATTCTTACTAGAAAAGACTTGGAACAAATTGATGTTTCTACTATTTAACTAAATTGTTAGTTATCAAATTCAATAGGACTCTCTTTAATAAATCTATTATCTAAATAGACGCCATAAAAACTTTTCAAATAATGTAGAGTATGAGTCTGAGCAACGCATTATATTCTTATGAGTGGTATAACATTTCACCGATTAATCAAAAGATGATTTACATGTGCATGCTACGAATGAAAAAGCCACAACAACTGACTTCTGGTAAATTCTTTATCCTATCATTGGCTACTTTTACCGACGTAAGTATTTCTGATGATGTAAAGGATTAATTATCTATAGAAATTAACAATATATTATATTCTTAATATTCTGCTTTACAGATTATTAAAACTTCGATGGGATATCTTTCAGTATTACGAAATTTTCTGTAAAGATTTATTTTCAATTTCGCTTCTTAATATGACTATCATCTTTTACATAAAATAAATATCGTTCTCTGTCCATCAAAATCCTTTGAATATAAAACTTTATATATAGATAATTGTAATCATTTATAGCGGTTTTTCTAGTTTTAGATCATGAAAAAATTATCTGTTCAAGTAAATCAATTAGTCTTCATTTGATTCTAGTAGTTATTTGGAAATCCCAGAAATTGGCCCTGATCGTTCCGTTTGTAATTTAAAGAATGTGAAATGTCCTGCTCTTCTAGAGTAAAGAGATTATCTTTTCCTTTAGAGATTGTCATCGATATCGCGTTGTGGTCGCTATCTTAAAGTAGGCTTCTCAAGTTTCTGTTTTTATCGGTGTGGTGAAACTCTAATCTACAGTCTGCTATTAAGATATATATGTATGAGTTTCCTGTAGGAAATGAAGAGATATCCGTGCTCTTTTGAATAGCTTTATACTCTTTGTCGTTCTCTTGCAGCTAATTAAAGAGAAAGGTTCCTCTTGGGTTTTATTTGCTATGTTTCCTGTG
Source organism: Polistes fuscatus (assembly GCF_010416935.1). Lineage (NCBI taxonomy): Eukaryota > Metazoa > Arthropoda > Insecta > Hymenoptera > Vespidae > Polistes > Polistes fuscatus. The sequence goes on along the minus strand of NW_025113122.1, from coordinate 242,185 downwards.
TTGGTGTTTCGCGTTCAAGTCGCCTGCTCTTACGCAGTAGTTATTCGATGCTTCCAATTTCAGGTATTGATACATTTTCGCGAGTTCGAGATGGAATTCCTTTTTGTGGTTACCAGCCGCGTAAGCAACAATTATGTATATCTAAGCGCCATCAGTAAGGTATAGTTTTATTACAGTTGTTTCTATTATTTTTGAGTTCGTAAGTTCTTGCAGATTTATATTGGTGTACTTGATGTTTCTCTTTATTGCTATAGTGATACCCCCACTTTGAATGGAGTTTTGTCTGTCCGTTCTTATGATGTCATAGTGTTTAAATAATATTTTATGGACGTTGTTAAGCTTGGTTTCACTTATTAGAATGATGTCAGGTTTGTGTGTTTTCATAAATTTAAGAAAAGTTGCTCTTCAGCAGTTTTGTACGAGCGAGTTTACATTTATGCTGACTATGTTAAGTTCTTGCTGTCGGTTTATTATTTTCTTGTTAATATCCGTGTCCATGGTCATTTTGTTCGATGATATAAAAGAAAACGTCCGTACGTCTTGAATTGTCAATAACTCCCTTTCTAAGCCAGTCAAATTGCTTTTGAAAGACCTCTATGAGGGTATTCGTAACGTCTTCGGCTATTTATTAAATCCTTTGTGTTTCTATTATCGGTTAGGGGTTTTTAATCACGTTAGTCGCAAATGCTTCTTTGCGGCCCACTTTGTTGTTTGTCGAGTTTTTTCTTACGAATTTTGAGTATTGAAGGTTAAGTCTCACATAGTGATTCATTTGAATGATTTTATGTTGCGTCCTTTCTTGTTCTACTCGTATTTGTTCTTTGATTTTTTTTAGCAATGTCAGTCTCTTCTATCAGCCTTTGTATGATGCCGGGTGTCTAAGATTATTACACAATAAACAAAACAGGTTTTCTCCATTTATCTCTTTGTCTTGCTTGTTGATTTTGCATTTACCTGGCTCGTGATTTTCGTCACATTTGACGCATCGGTAACCCATGTTACAATTGGACGCTACATGGCTATGTCTTTGGCATATTTTGCTATAGATGATTTTGGTTTTTCGCAATTTTTCCCACCTTATGACTTGATGGTTGACATATTTAATACTACGAAATTTTGAGGCTACGCTTGCTGCTGATATCTGCACAATGAACATCGAAATTTTCTTGTTCATTTTCAATGCTTAAAATGTTGCGAATCTCTATAGTTTGGTGAATTCAAGGTCTTTAATATTTATTTCTTTCTGCTCACAAAGAAGTTCTACTGTTTCGAAGATATTATTCATTCCTTTAAGGATAAACGTTTGACTCTTTTCAATTTCTGTGGTGTATGCGAAATACCTTGTATTCGTTACGTCTAAGGCCGCCTTTACTTTATCGTAGTCTTCGTAACTGAATACGTTCACCGTCAATTAGTTTACTCCATTGTCTTTCACGTAGAATTCTTTGATTTAAGGCTCTTTCTTCAGAGCTGTCGTTATCGTTTTCGAGTTTTTTCAAACGATGTTTATCGGAGGTAGTTTACATTTTTTTCCGTAGTTCGTTCTTCTGCTGTTTGCCGTGGTTGTTTTGTTGTTTCTGTGTTTTGTTTTTTATCTTGGTTTGTTGTTGTTTGGCTTCTACATCGTCGTTAAGTGTTTGCGGGGAGAATCTGTTACTAAATTTTTTATCTTGTTTAACTGATTTTACGCTGCTCGACTCAGTAATTATATTTAAAGCGGGCGTGAAGCTCGTTCTTCTCTGTTCGATCTCGGTCTTCAATTTCTCGTATTTTTTTTAACCCTTTCGTTACGGACACCGACTATAGTCGGCGGCCGCGCGAAGTGCTGTGTGTATGGATGCCGACTTTAATCAGTGTTCGCGAGACTTGCTGTGTCTGTGGATTCCCTTAAGTGACGCTACCCCCGCGGAACAGACTGCTGTACCGAAAGGTTTAAAGATCTTTGATGGTCTCTGAATAATTCTAAAATTTTGTCTGCATTCTTGACCGCCAAAGGACAGTACTTCCTTCGTTTACGCTCTGGGTTTCTTCTTTGTTGGTGTCTTCGTATGTTTTTTCCCCCTGTTTATCCCTCTGCTCGGGTATTTTAGGTTTCAAGCAATGGCGATTTTTCGCCATTGTATATACATGTGTATCCATTTCTGTTACATCACAGTCAATTTTGCTATTATCTATATTTAAATCTTTTACTGCCGTCTCCTGCGTGGGAGGCTGACATGTTAATCGAAAGTAATTATCGATGCTTAGTATAATATTTTTTTTTCCTTTCCTGATAATTAGTATCTTAACATAGCATTGTTCTGTCCGATTGAGACACTTCGTGTGAAGACTTGCGTCGAACTTCTATGACGTATGCACTCTCCGGCTCAACCCGCTCGCCTTTTCGATTCGAAGAGAACTGACTAGTGCGAACTACTGCTATCACCGTGCCATGGCCGTTGACGCATAAAGTTATTCAATATATCTCTCTTACATTTAGTTTGGACTGTTATCTATATTGATATTTTTGTTTTTATTATTTCTTGTATATAAAATATATCGATCAATTAAAAATATGATTTCTTTCTTTTATTTTTGTTAAATAAAGCAATAATAATAATTAGTAGCATATCTTCTAATACTTCCTATCCTCCTCCTTTTTACCTGGACACGCTATATATTTAAATACATACGTGTATATTTATAAAATTAAATAAATAAGTAAATGAATAAAAATATAATAATGAAAGAATAATAATCGGCTTATATCAACTAATATTTTCGATCATCAAACAGGGAGGAGAGAAGAGGTTCCTTTATGAACTATATTGTAAGTAAGAAGAAAATTATAATAAAACTAATAATAATTATAATTACTTTAATTAAAAAATAACCAAGACAAATTAAATAGTAACAAGGAAAATTATTAATGATAATAATAATAATAATAATAATAATTGTTATTATAATTTTTTTTTTTTAAGTTTTTTTTTAAGGTATTTTTATGAAGTTTTTTTTATAGGTTTTGAGGTTATATTCGTTTATGTATGCCAAAGAATTATAACTACTTACTTCTGTACATATGTACACACATAATTTTTTTTACCTCTGTTTATCTTTACAGTTTCTCCGTAGACATTTGGTAAATTGTTATATAAGTGAAAAAAGATAGCACATAGACGGTTTCTTCAATCGCTTCGCTATTGTTAATAATTTCATATAGATTTATTTTTTACTACGTCTTAATGATGGATTCTTTTGAGCCTTCAAGGGATGTATTGGTTTTAGTTATAGTTTGCTAGCGGGCTAATGTTCGTATCAATGCTTCTTTTGTATCTGCTGGTTGTCTTGGTTATTTCTTCTTGTATCGTCAAAATATTTAAGTCCGTTCATATCTCTTTCTTAAAGATATACCACTAAGCATTTACGATTTTTCGTAAAGTTATGGATTGTTGAGCTTCGAGCTTGGCAATGTAACTTTTCGCTGTTATACCTCATACCGGTATTCCATTTATTCAAATTGGTATTATTATTGCTTTGTAGATTTTTAGTATTGTAAACGCTTATGCAGGTTCGTGCGCGTTAGCGCCTGCACTAGTGTGAGTGCGTGCGGATGTTTGATTAAGCATCGATATTCTTAAGATTAAATGTAAAAACATAGGCTGTATGCGTCACCCATGGAGGGGGGCCGATGCTCCGTTGTTCGACGGAAAAGTATAAAAGGGCAGTCGGACAATACGGAGTGGTAGGAGTTAGTTAGTTAGTTCAGTTTATCGGCTTTATGAAATCTTATGTTCTGGGGAGTTGACAAATTTCAGAAGTGGGATTCAAACTCGCTAAATTAGAAATTCGCGATTCGCGCGTGTGTTATGAAAAGTGGGATTGAATCTATTACGTTATTAGTGAAGTTATTATTGAACTTACGTGTTTGAGTGACTTAACATTCGAAATCTAAAAATTTAGAAAACGTTTGCATTGAAAGTGTCTACGAAAATTAAGAAACATGGCAACAACCCGCAAACTTACAGTAGCCGAGCTAAGAGAAAAGTTACGCGCTCAAGGCTTGGCGACGTACGGCACGAAAGCCGAGCTTATGGCAAGATTAGATTTAGCTGAACCTCATTGGAGGGATGAAACTATCTTAGATACAACTTACGACGACGGAGCGACCGCCTTAGAAACACCGGCCACTGAAGGCGGCGAAGTAGAAAGTCTCCGTCGGCAGGTAGAAGACCTTATGCGTGAGGTCGGGCAACTCAGGGAAACAACGGAACAACGACCAGGAGTGAATGATCGACACCGCGAGGTCAGCTTAAGTGTAATCTCTGATATGATCGACGTTTTTGATGGAAGCGTTGGTACCTTTACCGTCTGGGAAAGACGAGTGCGCTATATACAACGAATGCACCAGCTTTGATATACCGAAATTGTTATGATAATTAGTCTAAAATTGAGGAGAAAAGCATTGCGATGGTTTCACTCAAAACCCGAATTCGTGACTTATGGAATGGAGGAATTATTAGCAGCAATAGGGAAGATGTTTAGATCGCGACAAAGTGTTATCACGTTAAGAAGACAGTTTGAGGAACGTAGGTGAACGGCAACGAGTCGTTTAGAGATTACCTACACGACAAAATGATTCTGGGTTACCGAATTCCCCTCCCAGAACAAGAAATTTTGGAGTATGCGATAGACGGCATTCCAGACATTGCATTAAGAAACCAGGCCCGGATGATTGGTTTCCGAGACCAGGAGTCGTTACTGACGGCTTCCGAAAGTATTACGCTATACGCCGGGTTAAGGATGCGAGCGACGGGCCCTCGAAGTCCTACAAAATACGAAGGAAGGCGGCCGACGGGAGAAGGAAGAAGAAAACTGATCGACCATAAGAGGCCGTCGGAGGAAAATTTTGCCAGATGCTTCAACTGTGGAGAGACAGGACATTTTGCGGGGAACTGCACCCGTCCGAAGAGGGAAAGAGGCAGTTGCTACAAGTGCGGTAAACATGGACATCTTAGACCAGAAAGCCCGGAGAAGGGTGGCGAAGTACACGGCTTCACCAGGAACTTGACCACCGATGACGACTACATCAGGAAGATAACTTATGATGTCGATTCAGGCAATACACACTACATCTTAGTTTTAGACACCTTACTGGATTCCGGCAGCCCCGTGAGTTTCATAAAGAAAGGGTTAGTGATGGGACCGATCGACCCTGCGCCGGAACTCGGAAGTAAATATTATGGTATTAATCATAGTCGTCTGCGAGTACACGGCTCGATACAAGTTAGTTTAAAATTAGATGACGGCGAAAGGGTTGACACTCGTCTGTTGGTAGTACCGGATACTACAATGATGAACTCCGTTATTTTAGGTCGCGACGCATTAAAAAAATGCGGATTAGGTTTAAGCAGAAAAGATAAGCTCTCCGAAGAAGAGGTAGTGATAGATCAGATTATGAATATAGAAATAAATGATTCCACCGATAATCAAACTACCGAATTAGACATTAATCCCGAAATCGCGGTGGAAAAACAAAACGAATTAAAGGAAATCTTAAAGGTAAATTACTTAGATGCACCTCGTCCGCAAAAGCCTAGAATAAGCAAGGAACACCTGCGAGCAATGGAAGAGTTAAAGGATAAATTAGTTATAGCGCCTTTGTTAGCTAAATTAAATGACAAATCATCGGGAAAAATTGGCATCAATTTTTAACGGATATTGAATACGCTTTAAATAACAGTCCGAATGCATCAACCGGGGAATCTCCTAGTAAATTATTATTCGGTGTGACCCAGAGGGGTGACATTGTCGATAATGTCCGTAGTTATTTAGAAAGCACCATCGCGAATAGCGAACGCGATTTAAAAGCAGTTAGGAATAAGGCCGAAGATAGAATGGCTGAGAAGCAAAATTACAACAAGAGGTATTATGATAAACGCCATCATAAGATACGGTCAGAATTTAATGTCGGTGATTATGTGGTGGTAAGGAATTTTGATAGCACTGTAGGGGTTGGAAAAAAACTGATACCAAAATTTAGGGGTCCGTACGAAGTTATAAAAAAATTTCGAAACGATAGATATGTAGTTGCCGATATAAGAGGCTTCCAAATATCTCAAAGACCGTATCAGGGAACATGGGAATATTGTAACATGCGTCCCTGGCGAGGAACAGAACAGGTTAAAGAATAGAGAGAGAAGAGAACAATCTCGAGTTTATATTTAGCATACTTTATCCTTATGATTAAAACTTAATTGTATTATGTTTCATTTTATTTTATTTCCTTTAAAGATAGTGTACCGACAGTTAAAAGCTTATATTTAGTATATTTTATCCTTATGATTAAAATCCAATTGTATTATGTTTCATTTCATTTCATTTTTAAGATAATCACCGATATCGCATCTCGCTTCATGTTTGTAAGAATGAATATTATTTTAGTTATGATTAGATCAAACAAAAAAAAGAGAGGAAAAAGGAGAGAGAAATATTGTATCTGAATATTGTATTTCTTATCTATGGATTATCTTATATTTTTATTCTTTCAGATTATTACTTTTATTTATGTAATTTTTGATTGTATTCTTATGTTTGTATTCATGTACTTCTTATGTATGTATTAACCTTATGTTCCTGTTCATTTTACGTTGCGCCTTTATGTATGTGTGATGGTCTAGTGACCGAGGGCGGTCACCGTCAGGACTGGCCGATTGTAAACGCTTATGCAGGTTCGTGCGTGTTGGCGCTTGCACTAGTGTGAGTGCGTGCGGATGTTTGATTAAGCATCGATATTCTTAAGATTAAATGTAAGAACATAGGCTGTATGCGTCACCCATGGAAAGGGGCCGATGCTCCGTTGTTCGACGGAAAGTATAAAAGGGCAGTCGGACAATACGGAGTGGTAGGAGTTAGTTAGTTAGTTCAGTTTGTCGGCTTTATGAAATCTTATGTTCTAGGGAGTTTACAGTATATTCTTTACAACGAGGTAAAACAAAATACCGAAACTACAACTATAAAATAATAAAATTCTGCAAAAACTACGGTCAAGTATTTGGGATTAAATCATGATTCTAAACAAACATCGATAAAGCATGTAAATGAAAAAATTCAACAACTTTGTCTAAAAAGGAAATAAATTGCTTGACTAACAAATAAAAAATCTTAATTTAGCATAGAAAACAATCTAGGTATGTTTACGCTTAGTAGTGTTAACTTTGATCTTCCTGTTATGTAAACATTCTTCAACAGAGTCGGTTTGCTTTTCTAATGATTGATATGAAATTTGCATTTCCTTTTTTATGGTAGGTATTGCTGTGTCATCTGCAAATGTTTAATTTTATTGGAATATCTGCCGTATGAAGGGTTTAGAGAATTGGCATAACGATACTTTACTTCAGAATCCTAACTTTGATTAGTTTGATGTTCGAAAGAGTGTCTTTTATTATAATGTAGATTGTTCTGTCAAAAAGATAAGATTTGAGGTGTTTGTATACGAGTATGGAAAGTGTTTATTAATTGATTGTAATAATCCTTGATGCCACACTCTATCAAAAGCTTTTTCTACATCTATTAAGACAGAGAAACAATACTCTATCTTTTCTAAAGCTGTGATTATCTTATTAGTTAGTCTGTGTACTTATTGCTTGATTCGAAATCCAAAACGATGCTCAAGAATTAGGTTTTTGTGTGAACCTATTTATTTCATTTTTTTATATATATTATTTCTTCCAGCAGTTTAGATAGTAATGGTAAGTACCATATCGGTCTCTATATGAGCTTACATCATGCGGATCTTTATTAGGTTTAGGGAGTATTATAATTTCCGCGAGTGTCCAAGTATTTAGGAAGTTATGTTAGATAGAAAGTGAAATAATATTGTAAGCATTCTAATTGCTTTAGATTGCAGTTCTTTTAGTATTTTAAAATTTATTAGATCGTAACCTGGTGCCTTTTTTATTTTGATTTGTTATATAAGCATTCTTATTTCATTAGCCATTGTTCTATTATTGTTTTCATAAGATTGAGATTTTCGTCCCATGTCGTTTACGTTAAGGTCTGTGTTTATTAAGGTATTGAAGTTTTGTGTTATTGATAAGTTTTCTATTTTTGTTGCGAAAGTTTCTACTTGTTTTTCTATAGTTTTCGCTCATGAACCATCAAGATTTTGTATAGCTTATATTGATGTTTCTGGTCTTTTAAGTACTTTTGCTGTTTTTCTGAGAGAGTAGTTTGTATCTTCGTAAGGTGTAAGTAATTTCAAGTATCTTTCGAATTCTACATTGTTTTAATCTCTCAAGTATGCTAACATCTTTAGTTACTTTGTATAGTAGTCTTTATTACTACTTTTTTTATTTTTTGTGCGGTCTAGCTTAAGCTTGCCTTTTTAATTTTATTTACTGCAAAATATTGCTAGATTTAAAAGGAATTTAACTATTAATCGTTATTAACGATTTTAGGAAGTGGGATATTGTTAATTTTCATGGTCAAAGCTTTTTTGCACAGGCTTAAAAACGCGCTTACAAGGGAGGGTTCACAGTTTTTCCTTGCTACGAGATTTTACCTTTTTATCTGCGATGTAAACCTAACGTACGGTATACTGTATCTCGACGTATAAAAATTATTACTATTAAAATATTAGGTTTTTAGGTAGTGGTAGATAAAGACGTCCGTATTTACTAACGATTACCGGGAATGTGTGTGTGTGCTATGAGAATATATTTAGAGTTGATTACTCGGATTTTTTATATTGAACGTTAGTTGTCATTAATCGTTCAAAGCGTACAACTATATTTGCTTTTTTGAGATATTAAAAATTTGAGATATTAAAAATTTGAGATATTAAGAACGTCGCCGTATAGATTGTGAAGGCAGTAATAGTAAACTGTCTTCACGCAGTGAAAATAAGACGCACTCTCAATTGCCAGATAAGAGAGAAAGGAAAACTGAATAAACTAATGTAGCTGCAAAATAATTAGCAGGACAATTACTTTAGGTACAATTATTATTTGTTTCAATGTTCTCTTACTAGATTTTATAGTTTACTACTTTTTTATCAGCTATTTTAGAGTGTGTGGTCTCTCATAGATGTAGTGGTAATGTAAAATTATAAAAAGCTAGTACCCGTTGACTTAGATTCAAGTTAAATGTTTTTGTAGAACGTGTGACGATAAAATCCAGAGTTTTTTTTCGTCTTCTTTGATAAATTCTGCATACCAGATAAATCAAAGCTTCAAATTTGTCTTCCTACTGTTTTGAAATGGATTGAAGGCAATGCAGCATTTTTGTGGTATTATGGACTTAGTATCACGTACACATAAGCAACCGTTGTTTTAATTGAAAAAAATATTGAAGAACCTTTACAACCGTTTTTGCAGCTTCAATGAAAGTTGCTACTGAAGAAAAAATTCAATAATCTGCTAATCGAGAAAAACTACAATTATCTTAAAATTAAATTATTATAACCAGAGATTGTACTTGGATGAAGAAAACTATTCCTTCGCTATTCAGAGTTACAACGTTACTTTGTTATTTCTCAGGAAAAGTTGTCGACTTCGTTTATAAGGGTAGTTATTGCAAGCAAATAATAAAGGAAATGCTGAGAAAATGAAAGCAGATATTGTTGTAGAAGGTTTTCGAAGATAAATAGAAAACTATAGGATTAATGTAAATATTACATAGGTGACGGTGATACCAGAAACTTATTCTAATATCACAATCCTCTGTCATATCAATACCACAAGGTAAAAAAGAAAGAATACGTTGGTAATGTCCAAAAACGTATGGGTAAGCGTAATCGCCAAGTCGTCAATAAAAATAAAAAATCGACGCCAGTCATAAAAGAGGAATCAACAACTCAGAAAAATAAACAAAGTACATCGACTCAGAGCAAACGAGAAAAATTGGGAAAAAAAGAAAATTAACTGCTAAGCTAATAGAGGAGCAAACTATTTATTACGGTTAAGCAATAAGAAATAATACTGTCTCATTAGTATCATTAGAAAATATGAAAAATGCTATATAGGCGAGATTATATCAAAAATAATTACAAGACGAAAAACCTCCGAATTTTTATTGCCCGCCTAGTGAAATAGATTGGTGTTATTGGCAGAGTAATAATATCATAGAAACATTTGATGAATACAAACACAATTCTTGTTTCAATTCTGCTCAAATTTTTAACATGGAACAGTTTATTACCTAATTTTACAACTCAAAACAACAGACCTTTCAAGGTATCAATTTTTAGATTTATCGGATGGTTCGAATAGTAGTTAATGTATCTGCCAGAGTTTGTTGGATTGATATACCAATTCTTTAATATTTAACCATCTTCGTTTCTTATAATTGTCGTATCTAAGAACAGTAATGCTCTATTGTTCTTTATCTTGATGGTAAATTAGATCTTTTTGTTTATACTGTTTAAGGTCATAAGTGTTTGGTCAATTCTATCCTTAGGTACTACTGTGACAATGTCTTCAACATGAACCTTTAAGAATGAAACTGAAAAGGATAAAGTGCCTTTATACATTTTTAGTATGTAATATATTACTAGGTTAGCTAACACTGGGCTTGCTGGGTTCCCCATGCTAGAACAATCAAGTTGCTGATAAAAAGACCTGTTTAATTGGAAGTAGTTTGATTTGAAACAAAATTGTCCACCAAGATATTCTTTGTGTTGAAGTAGTTCGATACAGATCCGCCTTAATCGTTCGCCTCGTTTTGAGAATCAAAAAGGAAAGGCATCGGTAGCTAATGAGAGCTCGAAACATGCCGCAGCAAGGTAGAAAACGAACCTCGCATGTCTCAGCTCTTACTTTCTTTTTGTCCCTTCGTCGTTGAGGTGTTCGCGAGTAAACAGCGCGATAAAACTAGTCGTGTCGTAACAAAATGACATTCACTTGAGTATCGGTTAATCACAAGTGTATTATCTTTATTTCTTTGTAAAGTATCCGCGGTTGCTTGTCAGTCGCGAAATAAATAAAACGATCTATTTTTCTTTGCTAAGCAAACAATAAAGATCTACTCTCACTCTCTCTTTTCAACCAAACACTCGTTACACCTAATTAATTAAGCTTTCAAATCACTCTTAATAAAAATCCCACAATTCGAATCTTGATAGAGTTTGAAAGTTCTTACAATCTTCGTTGATTACATGTACTACTAATTTTTTCTGGATGTAATTAAAAAGTAAGATTATCTAACGATACTAATATGTAATCCTCTGGTATTGTTTTTTTTTGTATGAACTCTACAAACTCAAAAAAATTCTTGATAGAAAATAACTGTTGTGTTAACATACTTACGCACGTAAGAAGTTATACATCTCTGGCGTACAAAAACGAATATAACCTAAATAACCTCAAAACTAACTTCAAAGAAAAACTTTAAAACAAAAAAAAAATAACATTAAAAAAAAATCACAATAATAATAATTACTATTATTATTATTATCAATATTAATTTTCCTTGTTATTTTTTAATTTTCCTTTGTTTATTTTCTAATTAATGTTATTAATATTATTTTATTATTGAAGTTATACTTCTTTTGGCGCGTTTGGGAAAATGTAATGGGAGTGATTTTTTTCCGAACGACACCACGAAGTTTGTCGGTATTTAACGATGCGCGGCAAAGCGATTTCAAAATTTACGGCATGAAGTTGTCCTTCTTCTCTTCTTCTTCCTCTTTTTTTATTATTAATAATATTATTAATATTCTTTTTACATAGAATATAGTTGACAAAGAAACCTATTCCTTCCTCCCTGCCTGGTGATCGATAATATTCGATAATGTAAACCGATTATTTTTCTCCTATTATTACATTTTTATTCATTTATTTAATTTTATAAATATATATATAGCGTTGCTAGGTAAGAAAGGGAGGATTTTAAGTATAAGAAGATAAGCTAGTAATTGCTTTTATTTATTTATTTAACAAAAAAAGAAAGGAAACATATCTTCTATCGATCGATATATGACATATATAAGAAAAAATAAAAAAAAATAAAAAATATAGATATCAGTTCACACTAAATATAAGGGACATATATCGAATTACTTTATGCGTCATCTGCCATTGTGCGGTGATAGCATTATTTTCCGCTCGATCATTTTAGTCAAGCAGCGCTGAGTACGATTAGTACTTGGATTGGTGACTCGCTTGAGAAAAAAAAAAGAGGAAGAAGAAGAGAAAAATACGACTTCATACTATAAATTTGTGATCGCTTTTCCGCGCATCGTAAATACCGACAAACTTCGTTTTGTCGATTTTTACTATGTCGCCAGTAAAAATTTCACTGTAATCACATTTTCCCAAAAGCGTCAAGAGAAGAATAACTTCAATAATTCATAAAGTTCTTGCATTAGATGCGCTCAATTTAAGGCAAAACGCAAAACTTATAACGTGTTTCTCTTAAAACTAATTTTTCCACATCAAGCTAAATAAAAACTCATATAGTTCTTAATTTTTTATTGTGTCATTTTTTCTTGAATGTTCAAAATCATTTTCTCTATCGATTTTTCAGCCAGATTTCAGATTTTATGATTTTGGAATATTAAAAAAAAAATTAAAATTTATTTAATTAATTAATATTATATAATATATATTATATAATATATATTTAATATAATAATTATATTAAATTAATAATTAAAATTTATTGTTTTGAATGCTTTTACGAAAACTAGCACTCTGGAAACTGCGTTTATTAAATAATAATAAATGTACAATAAATGTTAAAACTCATAGATATAAAAAAATTATTCATAAAATTTTTAATGATTAGAATATATACGATTGTTATTTGTTAGTATATTGAAGATGTATCTATTTTTATATACCTGTTAAAAAATAAAATATTATCTTTAATTCAAGGATAAACTTTTCCTTTATTATTTTCTCAAGATGTGAAAAAATTTATTATTTCTAATTTTTTTGTAATAAATAATTTTTTCTTTCCCGTATATATTTCAAAATTAAAAAATATGAAAAAATAATTTGAAGAAAAATAAAAATAAATTATTAAAAAAAACTTCCCCCATGAAGGATTGAACACTAATTAACAGCATGCGATTCTAGAACGCTACTAGATACGTTATCGCGCCACTTGAAAAACGGTCGAATTTAATATAATATAAACATCTATACAACAAAAACCAAAACTTCAAAATTTTTTCTCAAAATTAGCTTAGCGTTAGAGAAAAATACCTTACCACGATTAAAACCTCAAAGTATACAACAAATTTACCAAAGCTCGTTAAAATCCGTGTCGGCCTCAGTGTAAGGTCCTCTTGTAAGGTTCATTCATTTTTCAATTTTTTTGATAGAATATTATTGCACATGGTTTCTTTTTCGTGAGAAAAAAACGACGGTTTCTTCAAAGTCCTTCATTGTTTCAGTTTCATCAGCTTCTTGTAAACTTTGGTATAAATAATGTGCACTCTTTTCTAAAAAAATGGTTTATCCATATGCGAAATAAAAAAGTTTTCTAATGCTTTAAATAAATATTTTTCAAGAGAATTATAATATTTGTTATTTCAGAAGCATTATTATTATTTTTACTTTAAAGAGTTTTATGTCTTTTTTATTTCTTGTAACTGTGGTATGATTCTATTCAAGTAATAATTCACATTGGTTCTTTTCGAAGGAAACATTAGATAAATGTTTATTGTTAACAACTGAAAAATGAAATTTCTATGCATAAATCCAATGCTGGAATAAAGCGTTTTTCTTGGGTTTTTTAAAGTCTTCGATTGGAATAGAAATTGTAGAGTCGCATACTAAGCAAAAACTATTTAAGAATGTAGTCTATGTATGAAATATAAAAAATATAAAAAAGATTCGGAGCACTATAAATAAAATTAAAAAATGGTATATTACATTTATTTTATTTGATATAGTATTTTAATTGAACAGAATATTGCTATTCTACTTACTATTGTCAATTATAGTATCAGGAAAAATAGAACGATTGTAATTTATTGGTATTCTTAGATTTAAATCAGAATATTGTCCTGGTATAATTAATGCATAAAAAATCGTACAGCATTTTATTAGGTTTTTTTTATTTTTAACCTTAATTGGTGATAACAATAGAGAAAAAATGAAACAATTTAAAATTAATACATTATAATACATACTTGAAGTAACTTTAAAAAAGACTTTTATTACTAATTTTTACGTATAATCGATGTTTTTAAAGATGCTTATGAAGATATTAATGTTATAAGTATATTGCTTGAAAAATCCAAAAATAATTTTTATTTGCATTGATATAAAAAACATGTGAATAAAGATATCAGTATTCACTAAATATAAGGTAGATATATCGAATTACTTCATGCCGTAAACTTAAAATTGCTTTGCTCGCGCATCGTAAAAACCGACAGACTTAGTAGTGTCGATATTTATGTTGCTGTGCTCGCGAATCGTAAATTCACTTTCATCATTTTTCAAAAGAATTATACCTTAAAAAAAAAGGAAAATTTCAAGATATTTTCAGAAAATATGAAAATAAATAAAAACAAGCTAATAGAACATACAAAAAAGAAATAAAGTTATCTTCTTCTTCTTCTTGTTTCTTTAGTTTAGGCAAATTGCCTGTTCCATACGTTTTTCTGCCTATTGCACTGCTAAATTGTCGCACCATCGTTTTCGTGAGCGCCCCGTGCTTCTGCGGCCTGCCAGTGACGTATCCCGTGCAATTCTGACAATTCTTCTGTTGTCCATTCTATTGATGTGTTCGTTCCATTCTTTTTTTCTTTTTAGTATCCACTCGTTGATGTTTTCCACTTTGCATGTTCTTCTTATATCTTCGCTTCTCTCTCGATCCAGTAGTGTTTTTCAAACTATTCTGCGAAGAACTCTCATTTCGGTTGTCTCTAGTAACTGTTTCGTTTTCGCCGTGTCTGGTCGAGTTTCTGCGGTATGTGACATAATAGGTCTTACCATTGCCTTGTAAATTCTTGCTTTGGTCTATATGTCCATGTTTTTGTTTCGCCATATTGTGTCATTCAAACAACCCGCTATTCTGGATGCCTTCATTGTCTGTTCTCTTACCTCTGCTTCAACATCACCATATCCTGAGATTTCTATTCCTAGGTACTTAAATCTCATTTCCTGCTGAATAACGTTCCCTTCAATTTCCAGTTTGCATCTTAACGGTGTCTTTGATGTTGTCATGCATTTAGTTTTCTGGGCCGATATTTTCATATTGACTGATTTGTCTATGCAGTTAAATCGGTGTAGTAGACGTTGTAGATCATCCTCATTTTCGGCCACTAATACAGCGTCATCAGCAAAGCATAGGATTGTTATTTCTTCGTTGCCCATTTTATATCCTTTTAGCAGTCTTACATTTCTTATTATTTCGTCCATAATGATGTTAAAAAGCAGGGAACTTAAAGAATCTCCTTGTCGGATACCACGACCTGCATCAATCGGTTCAGTCAAGGCGCCATTTATCTTTGCTTGGATCTTATTGTTTCTATAGATGTCCTCTATGGTCTTGATAAGCTTATTCGGAATTTGTCGGTTATAGAGGAGGTGTATAACATCCTTTAACTGCACACGGTCGAATGCCTTTTCCCGATGAATGAAACATACATATGCTGGTCTGTTGTATTCAATTGATTTTTCTGTTATCTGTCTTATGATGAAAACCGCGTCTGTGCACGATCTGCCTGATCTGAATCCCTGTTGTTCGTCTTCCAGATTCGTTAACCTGTTAATTTTGTTCGTTATAACCTTTGTTGTTAGTTTCAATAAAGTGATTAAAAGATTTATTCCTCTGTAATTTGTAGGTAGTTTTTTGTCTCCTTTTTTAAACATAACTATAGTTGTGCTAGTTTGCCATTCATCAGGTATTTTGTGTTGGCATAGTATTTTTTGGATTAGGAATGTTAATTGTTTTGTGAGACGTTGGCAACCATATTTTAGTAGTTCGTTTAGAATCCCATCTTGCCCTGGGCTCTTACAATTCTTTAGTTTTTGAATAGCTGTTTCTACATCACTGGACTCAATTTGTATGTCGCTTTTAGTTATTATTTCTGGCGTATTTAGTTCCGCTTGAGGTTCTGTTGATTTATAGAGCTCTGTTAGATAGTTGATCCAAGTTTCTCTTGTGATCTGATTTGTATCGATCATTTCGTTGACCTCATTTCTTTGATTTCTAATAAATCGCCAGATATGTTTTTAGAGTCGATAGAAGTAACTCTCCATTCTATTCGAAAAAATCTCCCAATCATGTTGCTTTGTTTGCCTTACTAATGTCGCTGTTTGATTCCGGATTCGTCTATATATTTCGTATGATTCAGGTGTTCGTAATTTCCTATAGTTAAGGTATGCTATTTTCTTTTTTTTTGCATATTTCCTTAATCTTTGGGCGGAACCAAGGAGTTTTGATCATTCCAGCCCGGTTTTTTACAGTTCGTATTCTTAGGGCTTCATATGCAGCTTCTAAAATGTTAGTTTTTAGTTTCTTCCAGGCTGTGTTTATATTATCTTCTTCTTTTATGCGGTTTATTTCGATTTTATCCTTCAACCTGTTCTCATATAGTTGTTTAGTTGATAAGTTCCATAGTGACTCGATGTTTATTTTTGGTTCTTAAGTTGCTCTGGCAAGGTAGCTTTGGGGTTTAAACTTTATTCTTATTTTTGCTCCTAGCAGGCTATGATCGCTTCCTACATTCGCGGAATTTAATATCCTAAAATATAGTATTTGGTGTGGTTTGACGTATCTATTGGTAACAATATAATCAATTGTGGACCTGAGGCCTTTGGTGTTACTGTATGTTAGTTTATATTGCTCGTTGTGGTTATAGAATGTATTGTTAATCCTGAGCTTGTTAAATGTGCATAATTTTGTCATAAGTTCTCAATTATAATTTAACACGTTTTCGTTGAACCTTTGTTTAATTTCAGGTATTATTTCATTTCCAATGCGGGCGTTAAAATCTCCAAGGATTATTATTTGTTGGTTATTTGGTAATGATTCGACTGTATTTTGTAGCTGTTCGTAGAAGGCTTCTGTTTCTTCTTTTGGTTTGTTATGTTCGGGTTCATAAATTGACACTATATTTAATTTTTGGTCATCTGATTTCATTTTTACCACTAATATTCGTGAAGATATGTAATCACACTCTTGTATGTTGTTTTTATATTTCTTGGATACTGCGATGGCTACCCCTTCTTTTTCCCTGATTTGTTTTTCTACTCCACTATAGATCACAAAGTAGTCGTTGTATTGCATTTGTCCTTTGCCTTTCTTTTTGGTTTCTTGTAAGGCGCATATATCAATTTAATTATCTTTCAATTCTTTTAGGGTTTCTTGGTCTTTATTATTAAATGACTCGATATTCCAGGTAGCCAGACGCATTATGTGTTCTTTTTTTCAGTTCTTTGTCCTTTTTCTTACTTGGGTCGTAATCTGTGAATCCGTCCTATTCCCAGGCAATATTTCGTTTCTGTGAGCAAACTTTTATTTTTTACGTTGGGTAGGGAGCTAGCCTGATCTAACAACCTTCCTTCTTTTCCCGGTCTTAGGACCGGCAACATGATCGCTGATCTCGATCATGCAGGCGGAGTTATACTCATACATAACTAACGCAAACCGAGACATCTTATTGATAGGTTAACTAACATACTTTTTCTCAGCTTTTAATAAAACTACCGACTTACTAGACTTCTGCGCCCTAAAAGGCTTAAATCTACTTCATTTTAAAAAAAAATCATGTCTTGAACTTAGCTCAGAAAATTCACCTATAATAATCACATACAAGAACAAACCTATTCTATGTAAAAAATCACCATCTCTGTGATATGAACGTACAATTTAGATGATTTTTAAAGAAACTTTAGAATCCAAATTAAACAGTAATATTCCGCTCCAGACCTCTTTACAAATAAAAAATGCAGTTAACAATTTAACAGATGCGATACAAGAAGCAGCTTAAACATCTACATCCCAAAATGTTTTTCCCAGAAAAATTCCGTCATATTCTAGAATTATTTTGCTTAAAATAATAGTAAAAAGGCAAGTTAAAGATCAGTCGCTGAAAAAAAAAACAAAGAATAATAAAAGACTAATAAACAAATTAAACAAAGATGTTAAGCTCCGCATATTAGATCACAACAATACAGAATTTGAAAGATACCTGACATAACTTTTACTTGGCGAAGATTCAAATTACTCTCTCTAAAAACTGCTATAAGATTCAAAAGACCAGATATATTTCTAAAATGAAATAAGTAAATAAATGAATAAAAATATAATAATAGAAGAAAAATAATCGGTTTACATTAGCGAATACTATCGATCATCAAGCAGGGAGGAGGGAACAGGTTTCTTTATATACTATATTCTACGTAAAAAGAAAATTATTAATTTATATTAATAATAATAATAAAATAATATTATTAACATTAATAAAAATAAACAAGGAAAATTAAAAATTAACAAGGAAAATTAATAATGATAATAAAAATAATAATAATTAAAATTATTATTTTTACTTTGTATTTTTTTTTTTAATTTTTTTAAGGTTATATTCCTTTTTGTACGTTAAAGAAGTATACATGAGTACACACATCAGTTTTTTTCATTTACATAACAATTTAAAAAATGTCTACAGAAAAGTTGTAAAGATGTATGGGGTTACAAAAAAAAAATTAAAAAATCTAAAACGAACTTATCTACTAGTCCTGTAAATCTGAATCGTTTGATTACATTTGAACGTTTAACTTCGTTACATTGTTAGAAAAGAGAATGTACTTGATCTATAATAAATTTTCTTATTAATTGCATTTAATCAAAATTAAATGTCATATTTTTCTTGTCTTTCATCTTTCAAAAATTTTGACGATCATTCATAACTTACATTTCATAGAACAGTATTCTGTCTTTATGTTAAACATTTTAGTTAATAAAACGCTACAATAATGGTTTTATATATCACTGTTTAAAATTATTTACAAATAATATCTTAATTAATTTCTACATAAAAATAATAAGTAATAAGAATTATTAAAATAGTAATAATTCAATTAAATAGTCGTACAATAGTTATAAAAGATTAATTGTATAATGATAAATAATTAAGAATAAGAAAAGAAAACTTTTATGATTATTATGTTATTAAATATTTAAAAAAAATTCTTTTCTATTATCAGAGTTAATAACCGTTACAAGTTTTTATGTATAGTAATACTTAATTTTGAATGAGGAAAGAAAACTTTTGTAATTATTAAAATTTAATATTAAATAATGATATATACATAAAAAAATTTTTTTTCATTATCCTAATTAATAAATATTACAGTTTATAATTACCACAAGTTTTCTTTCTCATGAAAGACATTAAAACCAAATTCACCTAATCAAATTCTTAATACTATATACATTTCTTCGTAACATCTTATCAAAATATAATTAATTAGTTATTTTGTATAAAACCAAATCAGATATAAATAATTTTTTAACAGAAATAATTTGCACGGATAATTATTATAGATAGTACACGTTTCTTGCTTCTTTCTATTTTATAATGATTTAACTCGAATTATTTGGGATAGTCAGCGATATACTGGTTGGACGGGCAAATTAAGTAGGTAAGGTGTTAAAAGTATAATTAAACCGTTTACACTTGTAATTAAAATTTTATTAAACGAGTTAAAGATCCACTTTGTGCCGTCGTTTGCGAGATGACAATGAAGTTCTTGAGATTGTCTCGTAGCTCGCTTGAAAATAGTCTTAAAACTTGCATCTGCTTCCTTGACAAAAGGTTCCGCAGTCACTTTGCAGGTTTTAAAAATTCCGCGACGACTGCTTATTTGACTTGATTCCTTGAAGAGTACTTCTTTTAATTTATCTGAGACAGCCTTAAGAAGTATTGCTGAGGTCAAAAAACAAACAATTACTGCTATCCAACCCTTATGTCTTTTTGCGCCTCTTATTTGAAATGTCTTCAGTAATGTTAGCCCTGCATAATCTACTCCTGCAGTTTCAAACACTAGTGATTGTGTTATTCGAGAGATAGGAAGTGGAGCCATGAGTTGTTGAGATCGATCACTACGAATTCTAGCACACACGAGACATTTTTGAATGAATGATTTGATTAGAGCTCTGTAACCAATGATTCAGCACGTTTGTCGAATGTATGAGAGAGTCAGTTGTATATTACTATTAAGAGTTCTTGAGTCTACTTTATTGAGATCTGTAAGTTTAAAATGACTAGGTAGAATTGAACGATTTTTTTCATCCTCGCTTAGATAAGAATTCTGAAGAAGACCTCCTATTCGAAGTATGCCAGCATGACTCTCTTGCAGTTAGTTTTAAGAAAGCGTGGTTTTTATGTAGAAACTTTCCAGCTTAAATTGATTGAATTTATAATGAGAAGTACGCCTTTTGAGTTTTTCGGATCCAGAACACAAAGAGGTGAGATAGTTTAAATAGACTTTTGTACTTTCTTAGAACACAAGATTGCTCGTTTGTAGATAACGATTATTCTTTGAAGTTTCGTAAGATTTTTATGAAAGGATTTGATTTTAGGTAGTTTAGGGAGACCATAAAGGACTTGTTGAACTCTGGTTGAGAGTAGTGAGATGCAAGGACGCTTTTCAAAATATTCTTCTGGTGTCGGAGGCATAGCGAATGGCCAAAATTCTTGAGATTAAGACAACCATGGAGGTCCATTCCACCATAGTGGATTTTCGATGAGCTTCGATGTGCTGAGACCATGAGAGGCAAAATCCGCTGGATTTATCCCGATTAGAATCTCTAGTAAGAATTCAGGAGTGCGTCATAAGGTGCTGAAACTCTGTTACTAATGAATTCCTTTTATTTCAAAGGATTATTTTTGACTCAGAAGAACGATACTGATGAATAGGACCAAAGAGAGACTGTTATCTCCTAGAGATTAAGAGTATCTTGATCGTGTTTCACGATATAAGCGAGACGTACTGCTGCAGAGAGTTCTAATAAGGGGATAAAAAGACATTAAAGAGGTGCTACTCTTTTATTTGCAAAGACTTGATTAACTTTTTGAAGTGAAACTTCTTTGCTCGCATAATGTTTAAAATTTTTAAGGATGAAACGCAATAAAACTAATATTAGTGACACGAAAATGTGGGACGTTTTTGTCCAAGAAAAGGGAGAGAGCGATTGAGGTCGATTGAGAGAGAGTGAGAAAGGGCCAACGTAGCATGGAGCACATAGCAATGGAGCGAGAGTAGGGTTCAAGCGAGTGAGAATGATCAAAAGAGAGTGAGATAGAGTGAACGTCGCATAACTCACATAGCCATGGAGCGATAGGAGGGAGAGAGCGAGTGAAAAAGAGCGAGAGAGAAAGGGAGATCGAGAAGAAAAACACGATATTGGTTGATGTTTTTGTTTAGTAGTTAAATATTAGAAGTTTAAATAAAAATTCTGTCGCATAACGTCTTGTACTACAGTAAATGCAGATCTTTTTTATTTATTTATATTATCATTAGTATGTATAGAGTGTGTAGACACAGTGAGTTAAATTTAGAAATAAACATTTTGTGATAAATTTGTAAATCGTCCTATACTAAGCAATTGTTCAGAGTAAGTAATATATTTGTTATCTTTTTGCTAATTTATAATTTTTTATGGTAATTCGTTTAAAGGTTAGGAAATTTTAATATTTATAAATAACATGTGGCATTTTGATTTGTCACTTGTTATTTGAAAAATTAATATACTATTTTTCATAAAATATAAAATAAAAATTAAATTTATAATTTGTAATAATTTTCGACACACTTTTATTATTTTAATTATAATTAAATTTATTAAATTCCTAACATATCTTCCTTTTTCTTTCCCTCTAAGACTCGGAAATCTAAAGCTTTAGATAAGTATAAATATAAACGAGATTTAAAATTTAGTTTGCCAAAGAAGTTTCACTTCTGACATGTCTACTTTGTACGCACGCACTTTTTTTATTTGTATCTGAGTATGATACTCTAAAATATACTGCTGCTGTCATTGCTAGTTGAGATTATCCGTAAAACAGTGTATTTGAACCAAAGGCTTTGAATAAATGTTAAGCCACGTAAATATTTTAGAGAGGCTAACTGTTTGAGATCTTCTCTGAATTTGGACCACTGGATAAAGATATCCGAAGATAAATTGTTATTCGACCAATTATCATTCCAACCCAACTTTTCTAAACAGAGTTGTTGAAATAACATATTATCTCTGATTACAACTGGTAAGATAAGGTCGAAAGAATCAAAGAGTTAATATATTTTTGAGGGTGTAGATCTTTTCATCACTGAATTGTTTAATGAGATGTTACCTTATATTTAGAAAATGTCTGTTTACAGTTCCATGATATACCTAGTATCTTAAATCTTAGATCTTTGATCGCGAGTATTTGTGATAATTCTTGAGCTAATATTTCGGAACTTAGAAGTCTGCGCAATTACTTTTCCACTTGTCCAGTGGCAGGCAAGCTGAGAGACACATCTTTTTAATTGAGAAGTGATCATACTGAATTGTTTGACTGTCTCTGCACAACCTGTGATGTCATCAACGTCGCTTTCTTTGAGAATTGGGTCAGCTGCTAGAAGGTATTTGTTAACTTCATCAGTAACTAGCTATTTTAAAACCTTACATGCTAAGTATAGAGCTGGTCTTGTACTATACGTAACTGTCGTTAGTTGAAATGGTCTGATATTAGATTGTTCGTCGATCTAGAGAATCCTTTGTAAGTCTATACGTCTTAACAATGACAGTAATGAACATGTATCTGTTCTGTCTAATCCAAGGAAGTACGTCAAAGATGTCGACTGGGTTTTAGGACCAGTATGCATGATGTGATTGAAAGATACTTGAGATGACGTACGACAAGTTCCGATAAAAACTACTCAAAGCTTGGTGGACGTACTTTGTTCACGTAATACTCCATATGAGGAAGCTAATACGCATCAGATGGTTCTTGAGGCATTTCTGGCAAAACAACGATGTTACCTAATGACTAATATTCCCTCATAAAATAATTATATCGCTCGTTTTTCAGCTTCGAGACGTCAGAAATAAGAGAAAGTCGTACAACATAACGACCTGATTAGTCTCGAATGTGAGTAGTCTGAAAACGTTCTGCAAATCTAGTCTCCTCAATGCTGTGAGATAGTCCTGATTTAGTTTGTACTTATTCTTGTACATAAAACTTAGTGACAATATCCCTGAGCACTTCATTAGTTATGAGATGAAGTGATCGATGAGGAACTAGGTGCTTCTTATTTACTGCAGACCCGAGTACAGCCCATCCAAAGCTATAGGATCTGATGGAGTGCTCATGACGATATGAGATTGCATTAGAATTATACTACGGTGATCTGCACCAATGAGAATTTCAATTAAATCTGGTTTGAGGAAGTCGGGATCAGGAAGTTTAAGGCTTTAGAGATGTAAACAGTCTTGATCGATCACGTGTACTGGTGGTATCTGAGTAGCAATTATCACTAAGAGAAGCATAGACTTACGCCTGAGATGATGAGTGATTAGACTTCAATGTTAATGTCGTCATATCTTGAGTTCTTCCTGGAGATGTCTTTTCCACGAATAGGATCGGTAATAAGGGCTTTTGTTTATGAGATTTTACCTTTTTCACAAGATTTGCCGAGACAAGAATCAGCTCACAGTCTGAATCAAAGAGGTTACGTGCTTGATGATGCGAGTTTTCCGGGGAGATGACTGTAAATTTACAGGTTGTAAGCAAAACTGCTGCTCTCTTTGTGACTATTGACTCTAGTTGAGGACTCATATTGTGAGAAGATTGAGACTTTTGTACCGGTTGAGATGTATGTGTTTGAATGGATTGAGAAGTCTGAACTGGTGTTGATTGAGATGTCTTATGTTGCCTAACTTGAGAGGTCATTAGTGAGGTTCTCATTAATCCTTTATCTGTTTCAGATAACTGATCTTCCTTGTATTTGAGATGACGGTGTGGGAACTGAGATACCTTACATAACCATCATTGATTCATCTTGTGAAACTGAGAGAGACTTGTGAGAGGTTCTGCGGTACCTGATGTGGACAGAGATGATTCGTCTAAAATTTAAGGTTGAGACTGCCTTGGTAAGACGTAAACATCATGAAGCAATAGATGATGCCGCAGCTAGCACACTTTACAACCACGAGTAAGCCTGCAGTTGATAACATTGTTTCTTCCTAGACAATTAAAGCATACGCGTGCTTGCTGCGCCCTTTGGAAGCAATCTATCTGGTATTGACTCTCGGTGACTGCCACAAAATAGGATATAGTAGTTCCCTTGACAATAACAGCATGTGCTAATGAGATTAGGAATAAACTCTTGCGGTTGCCATCATGTGAGACGTTTGGGAAACTGAGATTCAATATGAGATGACGATGAAGACGATCGTTGAGATGATTCGATATGTGCGAGACTTACATGAGGAAATGAAGTACGAGATGCTACAGCGTAGCTCTTCTTTGAGATGACTGAGGATGGTCTGGTCCTTGAAGAGAGTTCAACTTCCATACTCTCTAGAGCTCACGATGCGCCAGTGGGAAACTCTTTTAGTTATGCATAACTGAGATACTAATTAGTTGCTTGTAAATGAATTTCCCAAGATTCCCTATGTAAACTCCTCAGCACATAAGAACATAAGACTCACTCACTCCTACTTCCTACTACTCAGCACATAAGAACATAAGATTAACTAACTGCTACTTCCTACTACCCAGCACATAAGAACATAAGATTAACTAACTTCCTACTACTACTCGTATTGTCCGACTGCCCTTTTTATACTTTTCCGTCGAACAACGAAGCATCGGCCTCCCTCCACGGGTGACGCATACAGCCTCTGTTCCTCACACTTAATCTTAAGAATATCGATATCCTAAACAAACATCCGCACGCACTCACACTAGTGCAGGCGCCAAAGTGCACGAACCTGCGTAAGACGTTTACACCTAGTTGTAACATCTAAAATTTGTACCACATCATGCACTAAAATTTCATCCCAGTTATCTGATGGAGATCCCAGAACCTTGAGAGAATTAAGACATTTTGCTAAAGTCATATTTATTCGATTCAAGTATTTAGCAGATTGCTTTTCCAATTTAATGAGCGATCTTAACTTGTTAAATTAAGCTGTTTTTAGAAGACACTTATTTTAATTCTGGTCTCCAACGCTGCTTGGTCTTTAACAAAGGCTTGCATGATCAACTCATAAATATTCCGTGGGAAATGTTCATTATCTACCGGGAGATCAGAATTTGTTTAAGTCAGCTTTTCAAGATTCAATTTCAATTTTTTTAAATTTGAGATAAGCATTTAAAATTTCCTGGCGCTGAATGAATATTAGGTGTTGACATGGATTTTTAGTAAACTTCAGCAGCAACAAAGGATATATAGGTAAATCTGCTTTTTTGAAGCCTAAATTTCATTTAAGATACTATTATATACTTAATATATGAAATAAAATCCAAAGAACGAAAAAATAGGCCGAAAGAAGGTACTAATAATTTGGTTATAATAGTCAATATAGAATAAATTGACGATATGTTGTTAGTAAGATATTTAGAGACTGCTTGACCTTGAGATGACTAAAGTTTTGTTAGTTATATCACTTTCACGGAAATTAAATTTGCACTAAAAATAAGATGCGCTTGCGTCTAATAGTTCAAAAATATTGATTTCTATCAATAGTCAAAATTTACCTGCTTTTATTTCGTTATGTTGAGATGACTTAGTTGCGATTTATGTTATCAACCTCATCTGAGTTGATCTGCTATCTTGAAAGAGCGCAATTTTTTACAAGAATACATTTTCGTTTTGATTAAAAGTTGTTTTTTCATATTCGATCAGCGTAACATATAACTGATGTTAAACTTTTTCGTTGATTTGCAATTGTAATTACTCAATCTAGTATTTTATCGAAATTAATAATATAGGACTTTGATTATATAGAATGTGTATATATAGTCATCTATTGGTTTATTTTAATTCATTACTTGTGGTTATCATCTAACGATAAATTGCGTATAAGCTCCTGAAATTAAACCAATAGTAATAAATTAAAATTCTTATACAAGTAGCTATTGTAACAAATTTTTATTTAAAATGTTTTTAATGTTTTTTCTTCCAGCATATTTATTATTAGATATAAGTATAAATATATTTACCATTTGTCGGAAGGAAACAGTTCTTTTGTACCAGAGTTCTTATTCGATTGAAAATCTAATCAATTGCTTTATAAGAAGACTATAACTTCAGAAAATCATTTGCAATTCAATATTAGTAATTATTTACTATTTAGTTATTATTCTTTAACCCTTTCGCTACGGACGGATTCTCCGCTGCGTTACTCTCACTGAACGAGCCGCCGTGTCAAGCGTGTGCACTTATGGAACGACTACAAGTATCCGTCAGACACACAATACCGCGGTATTCTACGCAGAGCGAGTTCAGTCGCTCGTAGGAAAGAAATGCTTAAAAAATGAGCACAAATAAAAAATTTATCAATAAAATATTTATTTAATAATATTATTTTGTGTGAAAATTTTCGAAGCACGGGTACACACATAGACCTATTAGGTGTACAAATAAGTTTCCGCTGTTTTTTATTAAAAATTAAGTATTTATTCAAGAAGAATGGTAATTTTAAGGTTATTTAAAATACTGACCATCACTTGCAATGACTTTTTCCCACTCTGAGGCAACATTCGGATCCTACGTCGGAAGAACTCCTTGTCTTTTGAGTCTATCCAAAAATACCCAATTTCTGGTATCTTCATATGATTTTAACCGCTGCTCCGACAGAGCATGTGCCATGGACCGAATAGTGATAATCGGACGGTGCAATGTCTGGTGAATACGGCGGGTGGGGTACACTTCCCAATCAAGTGTTTCCAAATACTTTTTCACGGGAGCCGCTACTGTGACGACCATTGTCATGCAGGAGAATATTTTTTCGTGTCTAGAATAGTATTGAGGGCGTTTTTCCTTCAGAGTTCGGCTCAATCTCATTAATTGTGTTCGATAGAGGGCTCTGGTGATTGTTTCTCTCGGATTAAGCAACTCATAATGCACTACAACCCGCTGATCCCACCAAATACACAGCATGAGTTTTTTTCCGTGATATTCGGTTTTGCTGTTGATGTTGACGCATTGCTTGGTAATCCCTATGATTTTCTTCTTTTAGATATCCTAATGTATCCATTTTTCGTCACCAGTGATGATACGATGTAAAAAAACCCTTTTTTTTATGTCTAGCAAGCAGTATTTCACCTTAAGCATCTCGGCGTTCAATATCTCACGGCTTAATTCGTACGGAACCCAATTTCATGTTTATTGAATCATTCCTAATGATTTAAAACGATGTGGACTGCTTGCTGAGTGACTTCTAATGATCCAGCACGTTCTTTTTGTGTTTGCGAAATCACCGTTTTTTAAACTTTTAAAACCACTCACGGACACGTTCTCTCACTCAAAGCAGTCTCACTATATGCTTCTAACGAGCAATCGATTCGCCTCAGCAGCAGATTTCTTTATATTAAAGAAGTAAACTAATATTTCCCGCAAATGACGCTTATTTGACTAAATTTGGACATTTCAACTAAAAAAAATTATATTTACCAATAGAAATCAATAAATTAATAGGTTATGTTGTTTTTAATTGTCCAAACTAATCTTTAAGCAGGATTCATCTGCAAAAGTTAACGGAAACTCCGCGGAGCGGTATCTCAATAAAACGGCGGTAACTTATTTGTACACACCTAATACGTTACACGTTTACATTGGTAATGTGACGTCGTGTAACACAATGTTTTGTACAGACCACACATTTTCTCATTCCACACTTTGGCGTTTTTGTTTCTGGCTAGTATAAGGTTTTCTGGGAAGTGACTTGCAGTAAGCCACAAAGGATAGTACCGCAGATTGTTGTTCGCTTGTCGAACGTCTGGTGTGTGATATTTTCGTAAAATTTTGCTTATTAATTCGAGCTGAAAATTAGCTGTAGAAATATCTTTTCTTTTTTTTGTGTTATATAAATAATACGAATTCTAAATAGCAATATCCAGTAATGGAAAAAGTACTTTTTGTACAATTTGACGGTATTTTGATGGATTTAATAGAACTAATAACCCATGTCGCATATATCGACTGCGCTCATTGAGAACTATAATCTACTATACATTTGGGTTTTACATATAATTTCTTGCGTCCTACAATTTCTCTTCTTTGTAATACTAATTTTCGCGTTGTATAGAAATGAGAACAGAAGTACGGTCCATCTTAGCACGCGAACAAAAAGAAAAAAGGGTGGGAGAAAAAAAAAAAAAAAAAACAATTCAAAAAAGGAGAGAGGAGGAAAGGGTGAGGGAAGAAAAAGAGAAGGAGGTAAGAAAGAAAGGAAGGAAAGAGGAAGAAAAGCCGTAAGAAAAAAAAGGAAAAAACGGGGAGGGCCGTGTTTAAGGTCAGCAAATTATAATGAATGTGGGCGAAAAATCAACCGCGCCCTTTTTGATAATTTCTCCTGGGTCATTACAGGCATTCCCTTGTCGTCTTCGCGGCGCATTCCAAAAGCATTCGTTGGCATTTGAATATAATTAATTAAAAAGTGGCAAAGGACTACTATAATAATTATCGACAGAAAGTGGTATGACTTTACTCAAGTATGGGTTTAAAATGGTGAGACGATTTTCCTTTTTGGCCAATGTTCGGCCTGTCTCTGTACAAATGTGAATCACTAGTACCTGTTATACGATAATTATCTAGTAACGACGTAGGCCAAGTGTTTACCATCGATAATACGTATGGTTTAATAGTCCAAATCAGCTTCTTTTGGACGGAATATATGTTTAAAAAATAGTCTGCCCTGTAGAGTAATAGACTTTATCTATGGCATAAATCCTGAAACGGCTGAAATAAGTCTTTGAACGATTTTTGAAGTCTGCTTGAACGGTTCGAAGTTTTCTGCAAACGATCGAAGAGGTTTGAAGATGATCACTGAAGCACAACATTTTCAAAAAAACTAAATACCATCTCTACACATAATTTCAGTGAAAAAATCAGTTTTAAAAGTTTATACCTAGACCAATACTCGCTAAGCCGTAATTTTTTGTTTCGCGACATTAGTAGTGTATATGCGAGAAAACAGTTATAATTCGTCGACAGTTGTTCCAATTTTACATTACGCTTGTTTTCCTTGTACGTGTCCAATTGTTATTTGTTTTGTCTACAATAAAGCCCACAAGATCAGGAGAAAAAATGATTCAAAATAATCTAATATTGCAGAGATGAAATTTATGTCGTCTGTCTTAAGTCCCGAATTGGAAATATCAAAATTGCTAAATTTTATTTCAGCACTCTCCATAGTCAATTGGATATTCTTAGAAGAAGCTAATAGCAAAGCATCTTTTATATTATCATCTTCTGATTACGATGTGCTGAGTACTTTTGTCCTACGACGAATGCTCATTGCCTTTTTTCTATGATAAATATTATTTATTACATTAACGCTATCGGACTCCGATGATTTGTCGTACATCTCATTGCTCTCTTGTTCGTTTAAATAGCAGTTTCCTTTTCTTTTTTGCAATTCCTATCCATTATCTTTGAGGTGTTCAAAATAAAAAAAAAATATAATAAAATGCAATGATGTAATAATGTAGAAAAATCAAACTACATAACGCCAAACTATTTCGAATAATATGGGCAACCTGAAACAAGTGTTCTCTTGAAATATTTATTTTATACTGCTGCTCATTTTTTCAGTTTATAATTACACAGCGTGAAACAAATACAAAATGATTGCAAAATGTAACTATTGAGATAACTTGTACATTATCTGCTCACGCTGATTCGCGGAAAACTCGTTTATAGCGAGCGTTAACCGTTGGGTGATTATAGTCACCGATCGTAGCGAAAGAGTTAACATATAAATGATCTATTATTGAAGTTATACTTCTTTTAGCGCGTTAGGGAAAATGTAATGAGTAGTGATTTGGTTACGAGCGTCTGGGAAAACGACACCATGAGGTTTGTTGGTATTTACGACGCGCGGCAAAGCGATTTTAAGTTTACGGCATGAAGTTGTCTCTCTTCTTCTCTCCTTTTTTCTCAAGAGGGTCACTAATCTAAATACTAATCGTACTCAGCGCTGCATTACCTTTACCTAATTATCGAGCGAGAACTAATTCTGTAACCGCGTTATGGCCGTTGACGCATAAAGTAATTTGATATATATCCCTCACATTTGATGTGGACTGATACCTTTATTTTTAAATTTTTTTTTATTCTTTATTCTTTCTTATATATATAATATATCGATCGATTAAAAATATTTTTCTTTTCTTTTCTTGAAGTTATTTTGTTAACTTAATAGAAAAGAATAATTAGTAGCTTATCTTTTCATATTTCAATCCTTCTCCTTTTTACCTGGTAACGCTATAATATATATATATATATATATATATATATATATATATATATATATATATATATATATTATATATATTATATAACAATTAAATAACTTCAATAAATAAATGAGAATAAAATATAATAGTAAAGAAAAATTCTTCTTGTTGAACGACCGACGCCTTGTAGGTACTCCTGGTTTTGCTTGTCGTTGAAAATGCACTTATAGATGGATGTTAGGAATCGTTTATTTATGAGGAATGAGGGTAGGTGAAAAAAAATTAAAATATACTTTTTGAGCCCAGTCAGTACTAATAAGTACGATTTATTTAGCTCGTTGCAGGGAAAAGCCTTTCGGCATAAAAACCCTGGTTGAAATACAGTTGATGATGATGTGTCGCTGGCTTGCCTATCAGCAGCTATCGAGGTTGCTGTTAAT
Source organism: Polistes fuscatus (assembly GCF_010416935.1). Classification (NCBI taxonomy): domain Eukaryota; kingdom Metazoa; phylum Arthropoda; class Insecta; order Hymenoptera; family Vespidae; genus Polistes; species Polistes fuscatus. Next base: position 211,348 of record NW_025113122.1, on the reverse strand, counting down.
ACAAAGCAGACTATAATTCTGACCACGTGGCTTTCTTCCTTTTGTCCCATTGTTTTACTGATGTAATAGTAGCGCAGGAGTGTAGTTCTCTTCGACGTGATCTCTCGCAGGTCACGCGGTAGAATAACATTAAAGCGTGAAAGCACGCGGCTTTTATAGAAAAAGACGATAAAACGCGCGGACCAATTACCAAAAAGTTGGATAACGTAGCTCTCGATGCATATGATTGGACTAATAGAAATGGTGGGAGAACGCCTGCTAAAAGAACGAAAGCGCCCTGCAAGGAGCTCGCGGCGCTCCTTTGTTACACCGTAACTAAGATGTTTCTTTATCGCTATATCTCGGCACGCGTCGATACGTCTTGAAACGTCAAGATGATTCTCACTCACTCGCTTGCGTAGGATTACGCAACATACCGCCCCCCTTGAACGGGCACCGTTCAACACGCTACACACACACTTACATATACATTTTTAAATGCATACATTCAAATACATACATTCAAAAAAACAAATATTACAGATGTATTAAACATAAATAATAATTACTTCTACTAAATCTCAATTTTTTTTTTTATGCATCGTACAGCAAAGGAGAAAGACGTTTAATACCGCGTTTTAAAAAACCGTTGGCGGTTTTCACAGTTACCACGCGTGCTATACCGTCGGAACCTTTATGTACTTCCGTATCGCGTCCTAAAGGCCATTTAAGAGGTGGGTAGTTATCTTCGCGAAGAATTACTAAAGTACCCGGGCTTATGTCGTCGGTTGTACCTCTGTGCAACTTTTTCTAACTGTCTGTTCATTTAAATATTCCTTGTTCCAACGATTCCAAAAATGTTGCTTCATCTGCTGGAAATATTGCCATTGTGATAGATGTCCAGATGGTATATCCTGATAATCATCCTCTGGTGAGCTCGTAAATGAGTCACCAATTAAAAAATGGCCTGGTGTGAGAGCACGAAGATCATTTGAATCATTAGACAGAGGGGTGATAGGACGGCAATTAAGGATTGCCTCTATTTCTAAAACATGGGTTAATAACGCTTCGTATCCTAATAAAGTATCGCCGATAATTCGTATTAGATGGTGGTTAAATGATTTTACCGCCGCCTTTAATTCATTTGCGGAATCTACAAACTTAGTCGAGTTGTCGGAATATATGTCCAAACATTTACTACGGCGTGCCATAAATCTATGTAAGGCTGATAAAAATATTATCGCGTTCGTACTCGTAGCAACTTGCTCCTTGCTAGTCTATCTCTAACTCTTAGTATTCCTAGACTATCTATAAAAGGGTTAAGTAAGGAAAACGACGCGCAAACCTCTTCTCTGTATTTGATACAAATTTAATCATAATTAATTCCGTTTTCTTTTTTTTTTTTTAATTCGTCCACGTTTCTTTTTCCTTTGGATTGTAAGAGTTGTATTCGAGCCTGACACTATAAATTATTATTCGCATTAGTTTCACGAAGAAAGAATAATGCCTAAATAGTTCGGATGGAGCGTTTAATTTCGTGTGCGTTGTAATCCTTTTCATTTTGGAAATTTTGATTGATTCCAATCGACTATGTGACCAATTTGATTCTTGCTTGCGCGATAATAACCGTTCCAGCGCATGTAATGCTTGCATTACGTTCGCGTAAGAATCGCCTAATTGATGATTCTCTTCCTAAAATGGCAATCTTATTATGTATCTACGCGTTTCATCTCTTCGCGTATTGTTTCTAGAATGGATTTCGCATAACCTTCCTTCATGCGGCCGAATATTATTCTCCGCTATCTCCTCACTTTTCTAAAGTTTCTCCAACTGTTAGTGCAATTCTAAAGTAGCGGCATGGCAATTAACGATCTGTGGAATACTCGTTGTCCCTGCGTTTATCACGAGCCGTCCTAATACTGTTTTTTGCGCCACTGGGCTTTTAATCAACCGAATAATCTGACCTGCACGCCATAATGAAATAAAGATTTCGCTCCCGAGAATCGTGTCGATATTTGCAGTTCATGAAATTCGAGATCTGCCAATTGGATTTCCGCCGGTATAATTAATTCTTCTCGCGGAATTCTTTGCGAGAGCAACTGACTCATTACAGTGGGTAGCAAAAATATCAACTTTACCGCGTAATTCTTTGTTCGCGATTTCGTAGTCAATACATCCTCTGACTGATTTATTTTCGATTCGACTTAATCCAAATATCGGTACATCCATGTCTTGCTTGAATATTCGCAGAAGATTCGCGAACCGGTTTTTAAAGAAGTGTGCTTCGGAGTCCGACTCCAAGAGTATACGTTATTCGTGTAACCTACTGCCGTAATCTAACAAGTGCACCACTGCAGGTGTATGCGAGTGATAGAGCTTTACGTGTGCAGATTGCACTCCGATACCTTCTAGATGCAATAAATCTTGATGCCCGTCATTGCACTTTCTGCAATGACCTTTCTTGTACATAATCTTGATGACTCGCTTATAAACAATTCAAACATAATTTGGCATTAACCACAGGACCTCTGCAATCCTCAGGCTAGGCCCAATGTAACAGCTCACACTCCGATACTTATATGACAAACGCAAGTGATTGAGCTTTACGTGTGCATACTGCACTCCGATGCCTCCTGGCTGGGCCCAATGTAACAGCTCACAACACTCCGATAAGTATATTAAACGCAAGTGTAGCTTTACGTGTGCACGCAGCACTCCGATGCCTTATGGATGCAGTAACTCGTTGTGCCCGCCGTTACACTTTCTGCAACGGCCTCTCCTGCATGCGAAAACACGATGACCAGCTTGTAAGCAATTTAAACATAGTTGGGCCTTAGTCACGATCTTTTTGCGCTCTTCAGGCTCGGCCTTAAGTAACTCCGATGTGTAATGTTTATCGCGACATATGCCACACGAGATAAGTGCACGAGCGGAATATATTTAAACTGATTGTCTTCTTTGGTCGGTACCTCGCGGCCAATTTCGCGGACTGTTAACACGCGGCTCGTTATGCATCGACTCCCTAGAACGACGATGATTCCTATCAGGTTTTGGCGACGATTTCTCTTCATTATGTTCAATTCTTCTAGTCCTATTGATTGGTTGAGCGATTAATAGCGCCTTTCCTCTCTCGCGTAAAAAAACCACAAACTCTTCTACCGTAGGACATGTGTCTCGAGATCGCTGTTCCTCCCATCGGAGGCGAGTAGCCGAATTTACTCGCGAGAGATGCGCGGAAATGGCAAACTGATCGACAAACGACTTCTTAATTGCTAATAACGCTCCATAGTTAGCATTCAAAGCATCGGACGCGGCGATTAATGATTCAGGAAAATCATCGTTAATCGGAGGGCCTTCCAAAATGGCCTGCACGTAGTTATTAATTAATATTAATGGATCATTGTAATAATCGGTCAACGTCTTCCAAGCTATGGGATAATTATCTGCGGTAATTTCGAGCGCACGTATTTTCTCTGCGGTGGTTCCCGATAAACATGATTTTAGATAGCTAAATTTTTGTATATCACGAAGTTCGGGATTCTTTCATATCACCGATTGGAACGCGTACACAAAACTCGGCCATTCTTCGTGTTGCCCGTCGAACCGAGGCAACTGCACCGCTGGTATCCTATAATTTTCTAAGGACGGATTTTTAGCCACTATGCCCGTATGAGAAATCAAACTCGCGGCAGGTGAATTTGTACTTTGAACACTTATTGTTTCGAATCTTTCTACTATTAACTCGGCTTCGGCTTTGATCTCGAAAGCGATTTCTAATTTTGCGTTAATCTCCTCAAATAATGCTTGTTCGATATTTTCGGGCGGTGCTTCTAATATTTCCTTCAGTATCACTATATCCTTGTCGAGTTCGATGATTCTAACCTTTAATTTTTTGATATCAAGCGGATTTGCGCGATCTACTTCACTTAATAATTTTTTAACTTGTTCGATTCTACTTTTAATATGACCGTATCTCAATGCAATGCGTTCGACCTCACTACGCGATTTAGTCGGACGAGGCATTTTCACGACAAAGGCGGCAGGTTAAAGAGAAAAGAGGGGGAACTTCAACTCCGAAAAATGTTAACTTAGGAAAGCCTTTTGTAAAAACTCACGTGAATGCTCTGTATAAATAAATGTCTCGTGTGTCGTACTCACAGTCTCGAACAAAGGCAGCTTCTAGGCTTATAGCGATGACTCACAGCTTCTTTGTTGCTCGATCGGAAGTTTTCCGTTGCCTCTTTCTCTTCAGCTTGTAGCGGACTGCTTGAACAATGGATGCCGGATGAAGTGGGGAGGAAGCTCCCGATCCGGCTCGAATGACATAATTTTAATGATGATCGACCGACGCCTTGTATCGGTACTCCGGTAGTTTTCTTGTCGTTGAAAATGCACTTATAGATGGATGTTAGGAATCGTTTATTTATGAGGAATGAGGGTAGGTGAAAAAAAATTAAAATATATTTTTTGAGCCTAGTCAGTACTAATAAGTACGATTTATTTAGCTCGTTGCAGGAAAAAGCCTTTCGGCATAAAAACCCTGGTTGAAATACAGTTGATGATGATGTGTCGCTGGCTTGCCTATCGGCAGCTATCGAAGTTGCTGTTAATCCAAAGCAGACTATAATTCTTACCACGTGGCCTTCTTCCTTTTGTCCCTTTGTTCCACTGATGTAATAGTAGCGCAGGAGTGTAGTTCTCTTCGACGTGATCTCTCGCAGGTCTCGTAGTAGAATAACATTAAAGTTTGAAAGCACGCGGCTTTTATAGAAAAAGACGATGCAACGCGCGGACCAATTACCGAAAAGTTGGATAACGTAGCTCTCGATGCATATGATTGGACTAATAGAAATGGTGGGAGAACGCGTGCTAAAAGAACGAAAGCGCCCTGCAAGAAGCTCGCTGCGCTCCTTTGTTACACCGTAACTAAGATGTTTCTTTGTCGCTATATCTCGGCACGCGTCGAAACGTCTCGAAACGTCCAGATGATTCTCACTCACTCGCTTGCGTAGGATTATTCAACACTTCTTACATTAGAAAATATTATCGACCATCAAGCAGGGAAGAGAAACAGGTTTCTTTATTAACTATATTCTATGTAAAAATAAAATTTATAATAATGATACTAATAATATAATAGTAATAATATTAATTAAAAAATAAACTAGGAAAATTAAAAAGTAAAAAGGAAAATTAATAACAATAATAATAATAATAATATGTTATCATTGTGATAGGTAATCTGTAATTAATTATAAAAATAGGAAGAGTGTAGCATAAATGAATGGAAACGTATTGTGCAATATGAATTTATTGTGATTGTTTTGAAGTTATACTTCTTTTTCAATACTAAATAACGAGCGTAGCCTGAAGAGGATTTCCTTTAGAATTCGCAAGGAACTCGACGTAATAACGATTTTTGTACCATTTAAAAAGACTATAGATTCTAAACGTATATTCGAAATTCGCTGTTCTATCATTTTATACATATTGAAAATACCGAAGTTCTCTTATCGTCCCTCCACACTATTTAAAACGTTGCTAAGCACGCCCCGCTTGAACTATTAAACAAAAAACTCGTTATTCTTCCACTGTACGCCTACGACGAAACGTCTTAGACAACCAGCGAAGAATTTACAAAGAAAGAGACGAACAAAGCGATACAAACTAAAAGCGGAATAAGAGAAGTATAATTATTTCTTATACTTCCATAAACGAGGCGAACCTTTTTTTGAATCCGTATATAAGCGAAATGAGCAAAAGGGGAGATACGTGTTCAATCTTTTGTTAAAACCGCAATTCTTTATTATATTTTATTTATCCACCAGATCTTTTATGCTACAAGGCTTTTTCCTGACGAGCTAATATAGTATTATACTTTGTAATTATTTAACCAAGTGTTTTTCATTTTTCTTATTTGTTGTTTTTTTTTAATAATTTTTTTAATAATTGTATTTTATTTAAATTGTATTTAATATCTTTATTTTATTAAAGTTTTTATTGAAGCTATATTTTATTTTATTTACAAATGTAGAGTATATATTGGCATTCGGGAAAATAGTAGTTATTTAATATTGAATACATTGAAGATGGAGATGTAAATGTTGTGTAGCTTGAGTTTTCAGATTCACTAAAGATTGGCCAGAAAATCATAAAGAAAGCTGCTGGATACGTTGCGATTCAAATTAATAAAACAATAGTGCCGATCGGAAGTAGATCGTTTACTATTCTCCTTAGCAAAAATACAAAAATTAAGATTAGGCTTTCAAATTTATCTATAGTTTAAATTTTATTATTTGTTATTAATTATTGCTAAAAATTTACTCATTTAATTTTATTTATTTTAATTATTTTAATTTAAAAGTTATTATTAAACTATAATCTCTTGCAGCTTTCTTATTGACCAGAATCAGCATACATTTCAATTTCTGCTTAAGTTTTCAATATGCCTAAATCTAATGGAGAGAAATGTAGAGATTATCGTCTTTGTTGAAAAAAGAAATCAGGAAAATAAGGAAAACATAATTCACGCTAATGCAATACGTTGTAGGGTTTATTGGCTGCGAAGAAAAATGATTCAAAAAGGATATGAATTGCCTGCGAATAAAATTTTATGTACTCCGTCTACTTCTAATGTACTTTTCAAACCATCGGCTATGCCTGTGATTACCGGTACAAATTTAAGTAATTTAAATGTCTCAGCAATATCAAATATTATTGCTAATTATTTTATTTTTGTTTCGTCTTTATGTTTTGAAGTTATTTAAAGTTATTTAAAGTTATTATTACATTTATTTTATTTGACATTTATTTGACATTTATTTCTTCAAGAAAACAAATTGTCTGCGAATGAAACTTTATGTGCCCCATCGACTTCGAATTTACTAGTGACTTCTGAACCATCGGCTCAGCCTATGATTACCGGTACAAATTTATACAATTTTAAATTCACAGCAATAACTAATAGTACTGCTAATTATTATTTTTTAACTTATACGAATTTTGGAACGTTTGGGAATTTGGTCTTTATTTTGTACATTTACTTTTTCAACATTAATCGTTGTCTATTGCAAAAGATAACAATCACAACTAAATTACTTTGCAAGCTGATGTGCATATGGAAAATTCTTCTATGCCGTGTCATCAACGTATAACATCAAAAAAAAATACATCAACAAACATGGAGCAAAGTTAACGATCTCGAGCACGAAATAATCAATATTTAGCTGATGCTACGATTATACATGTATTGACTAATCAAGACATTGTACCGGATGAAGAACGCAATTCGTTGAACCAAGACACAATCATGGATCAGGAATTACCTCAATCGGATGTACCCTCTATTTTTATTCTAACTCTTTAGACCAGTTAGTAAATAATCATTCCACTGGCGAGCAAATTGATATAGATTTACCATATAGCAATTATCATCAATTTAAACGAGCTCATAAGGAATTTAAAATAAAATTCTTGGACAATTCATTTGGACATCCATGCTCTGTATGTGACATATTGTGGTTTGATAATGATTTAAAAGAGCCATCTATTGAACATAAGGATATTCTAACACAAATTATACCTAATGTACCTATGGAAAATACTAAGTTTTGTAATACATTCATACAAGCTTTAAACAAGAAGAATATTCCAGTACTGTCAACATATAACGGCTTCAAATATCCAGATGTACCTGAGCATCTACCACCTTTAGATTTAGTTTCTGAAAGAATAATTTCGCCTCGTATTCCTTTTATGCAGATCAGACGTCTGAGACATGGGAATGGTTAATACGGCATTTATGGTCAAGTAATTAACGTGCCTGTTTCAGTTAATGCAATGGTAAAATCTCTTCCAAGAAATATTGATACGATTATTGTGTAAATGTACATATTAAACGTAAGAAAATTCACCGATCTAGTTACTTACATGGCATTGTTAACAATTCGCACAATTAAGCTTGGTTACAATTTTTAATACCGTCTCCGTTGTATAGAATGTACGATATTAAAATTGATGATTCATTTTCTAGTGATAATCAAATTAACGACAAAGTTGATTTAAATGATGTCTGCGAACACATTCCTGGAGAAGAGAGTCTTGCGGCGCGCCAACAGACATTAATGTGGGATGAAGAACAATATTTACGTACGTACGTGCACCTAGCGAAGAAAATTTACCTCAAAGTTTATTATTTGATGAACATGCAGAAGAACTTTCTTTTCCTGCAATTTACCTGGGTCAGTTCCGTAATTTTAGAGATGGCATTAAAGTAACACCATTTATGATAGCTACTAGTGAGCTTAGAAGATCTGATCGTCGTGCAGTTACACCGTATCATTTATTGTATAGCAATGAAGATTATGAGGATACGAGTCCGTGACTCTCTAACAGTTGCTTTTAAACACGTTAGTAAGGTTACCAAAATTACTAGAAAACAAATGGAAGATGAACAATACATTACCGATTGTATCGAAACTAATCTTGCGTTTCTAAGAGGTATTCCAAATTCAATGTGGTATTAGATGGATCGTAAAAAAGACCTTTTTGCCATGATTAGAAGTTGGGTAAACCAACTATTTTTCTTACTGTGAGTGCCAATGAAATTGGTTCAAATGATCTTCTCCAAAAGCTTATAAATTCAAACACAACGGCGAAAATATTTCTGAAGAATCTGCTGAACTCTTACATTATCTTGACAAAACATCACTTATCAATGAGGATGCAGTTACGTGTGATATACATTTTAACAAATTGGTCAATGTGCTGTTACAAATTTTAAAATCACATAAATTCAGTCTTTTTGAAAATACTATGTTGTACATTATTTCAAACGTATTGAATTCCAGCACCGTGGTAGTCAACACGCTAACATACCACTGTGGCTGGCTAATTCTCCAGAAGATGCACTTGATAAAAATAAGCTGGATGCCATTGCATTAATTGATAACCTAATATCTGTTTCATCTCAAGAAGCATCAAGTAACATTAAACTACAAACTCACAAGCATACGTTTACGTGTTACAAAAAAATAGTGGCAAATAAACCGCAGCAATGCAGATTTGAAGCACCTTTTATACCTAGTAGGTCTACTGTCATATTATCACCCATGCAAAAAGATAAGCCGCATTTTAAAAATTATCTTCAACGTTTCAAAGCTATTTGGATTAATCTCGAAAATAATGATTACTCAGATATAGATTCATTTTATGAAAATAACAATATCACTTCTGATGAGATTATACTATATAATTCAAACTAAAAAGCCCAGAGTTTTTATCAGACGTCAACCTTGTGTAAAATGGCATAACTTGTTCAATCTGTTGTCAAAAAGTTCTATTAGTTTTGCCACCATTCCAACTATGTGGCCAATTGATCGTCTAAGAATAAGAAAACACGTAAACAAGTAGATTGCGAATTGTAATTGGAGAAGATTCTGCAGATATTTGGAAGGAAAATTGTTTTGATAAATATGAACACTGACACCAGGATTTGGAAATATAACACTTGGCTCAATTTGTTGCTAATTATAACATTAATATAACAATACTTACTCTAAAAGTAAAGTTCCACGTATATTCGTAATAAGAAAATTAGATATAGGAACAAAGATGGGAATAATTATAAACATGAAATGGTATCTTTACATTTTCCATTGCGAAATGGAAGATGAAGTAATTCTCGCTGAAATGAAAATTTCCATGAGAATATACAACAATTATAAGATTATGATAATTAGACGCAAAGAACTTTTAATCTAACTTGGGATATCCATAAAACCGATACGAAATTTGTCGAAATTTTGATGTCGAGAAGATGATATTCAAGATAATAATGAAATGCAAGGATGTGTGCTCATGTTATGCTTGATCCTATCCATTTCAAATGTTATATAATCCCTAGTTTCCGATGTAAACAGCGATCTTCGCTTAGCTGTACTTTGACAAATTGGGTCCTATTGCTAAAAAACGAGAAAATGTAATGCTCATATTCATTTTGAGAGTTGATGAGAATGGCAACGAATAAGCAAAGAAGAGCTTTTTGTCCGTACATGTTATTTTACTCTATTAACTACAAATCGAGATCCATTCAAATATTCTTTACGAGTCCAGCGGATGTGGTGGAAACTTTCGTTATAAAAATTCTCATGGAGATTTAGAACCGATACACTGATAACAATGGATATTGCAACTCTTATATTGCTTGTGCTTCACACAGGTAAGCTGCTGTCGCTATGGATGGAACAAATATACACACCTGCTTTAAAAATACTCTCAGTCAAAGTTTACTTCCTTAGGTATCGAAATAGTTCATCAATATAGAGCATTATTAAATACGTTAAGGTCTTAATCATGATGAAATTAGTATAATTAGTGCTGACTACTTGCTCCAAATGATACACGTTTTAACAAATAACAGGAATTTAACACTAATTTTGGTGGTTGGATATTATTCTTATTGGAGATTTACGCTAATTACCTCACTCAAGTTAGAGCTACTTCAATATATAAACAACGAAAACAAAGGATTGTTGGACCTATGTGTTGTGGCAAAAATTAAAATTTTTTGAGTTAGACCAAGTAATGAGGCAAGCAATCAGCAGTTTTTCTCTATATTAACTAAAATTGGAAGCGGTGAACAACTTAGCGTTTTGGAATTAGCTTTATTAAAATCACGTTTTGTAACTACTGAAGAAGCAGAAACTAAATGTCCGAATGGAATTCGATTATTTATACGAATGAAGCTGTAAAAAGATAATAACAATAAAATTTAAGTCTTGCACAAGACAATATTACTTCATAGCAAAAGATGTATTCCGTGGTTGTACATCAGCAGAGCAAATAGCTTCTTTTAGCCAAAAGCTGCACAGAATGTCATTAATGATACTGGAGGATCCTTACGAAATTATATTGTGAAGCATGTTTTTACATGATAACAAAAAACATAGATGTGTCTGATGGTCTAGCAATGGAGCTGTAGGTAAACTAGTTCATATTGAAATACAATAAGATAGAGAAGTAAATGTTGTGTGGCTTGAGTTTCCGCATTCCACTACAGATTGGCCAGAAAATCAAAAAGAAAGTTGCTGGACATGTTGCTGCTATTTAGATTAAAAAAACAGCAGTTCTGATCGGACGAAGATCTGCAAGTATTTCTCTTAACAACAATAAAAAATTAACGTTAAGCGTTCACATTTACCTCTAATTTGTGCTAGGGCGACGACAATTCCCAAATCACAAGGGAGCACATATCCGAATTTGTTTATGAATATGATAAAAAACATTAATTGACATTAGTCTATGTCGCTTTGTCACGCGTAACAACTATCGAGGGCTTATACATTACAGCAAAAGATAATGATAATACTTTTTATCACAGCCGAAGACCATCAACTGCAATGATTATTTCAAGATGAATATAAGAGACTCTCAAATAATCGCTTATTGACAATTAGTAAAGGCATCCAACATTTTATAACCAAAGGAAAGGTTTGACACTATACTTTAAATTGTCAAAGTTTGCGAGCTCACTGAAATGATACGATTGATTCTATTTTTCAAGAATCTAAAATTTTAATGTTGAGTGATACTTGGTTACATAATAACGAGTCTGTTAGTATACCAAATTTCAATTGTATAATTCAATACAAACGACAAAAGTTCAAGCTGGAGGAGTTGCTATCAATCACAATGCGAATGATACAACCAACTTTCTGACCACTAATATCGACATGAGTGTGAAACAGTCTTATTTTGTTAGTACTGCTATATCATCAGTTGGTGATTTTTGTATAGCAGAGTGTACAACGGAAGATGGTAAAATAATTGTGTTAATAGCAGTTTATATTTCTCAGAATCAAAGAATTGAAAATATTATTCATTTCTTGGAACGTGTGCTATCTCCATACACAGCATATAGAACACCATATATGGGTACAGGCGAAGATAAGCTACCAATGATTTTAAGTGGAGATTTTAATGGGTATTTCTGCTCTGAAAATTCTGACGTACTCATCAACTTTTTACGTGAAGATTTTAATCTTTCAATAAGTAATGACAGAACAGTTCCTACAACCCGATATGGTACTACAATTGATGCTGTATTTAGACGATATTTAGATAACGTTTCAACTAGACTATTTGTATCATATTTTAGCTACCATAAGCCTCTTGTAACTCACATAGCCATAGAATCACAAACAGATAAACTAATGAACGTGAATTATTTAAATTTTAATATGTATAAATTGTATTTATACATATAGTTATATTGATGTTATTTAAATTATTTAAATTATCATTCATGTATTTTATGCCACAAGGCTTTTCCCTGACGATCAAATAAAGTATTGAACCTTGTTGTAGTTGCTCAACCAAGTGTTTTATTTCTTATTTCTTATTTCAATTAAACCCTTCTTCTTCCTTATGTATAAATAAATAGTAATATACTTATTTTTTGAAGTTATTTTTGATGTTATTGATGCTTTATTCGTTTTGGTACGCTAAAGAAGTATAACTTCTTACGTGCGTACATAAGTACACACACAAGTTTTTAATGTAGCTACGGTACCTTTATTTAACCGATTAAGTCTCAAGCAGCGCGTAAACCGTAGGTAAACTACGATTTTTTGATACAAAGTCTGAAATTGTAGTACATTTCGAGCGCTATGACAAATTACGGTGCCGTCACTGATTGTCGAGGTTGTGTTAAAGAAGACCCCTAACTCTTATTAATGTTTTTCATACTTGATTGAGACAAGAGCTACTGCGCTGTTTAAACTTTTTCGACCGTGTTTTTTTAAAAACCTCTGGGACTCAAACAGTTAAAAAAACTGGTGTGTATACTTATGTACGCACGTAAGAAGTTATACGTTTTTGGAGTACCAAAACGAATATAACCTCATTAACCTCAAAAATAACTTAAAAAAAATAACTTAAAAAACAAAAAATAAGAAATTGCGTTTAAAAAAAGATTAAACACGTGTCTCACCTTTCGCTCGCCTCGCTTGTATACGGATTCAACAACAAGGTTCACTTCGTTTATGAAAGTATAAGGAATACTTATACTTGCTTATTTCGCTTCTAGCTTTTATCGCTTTTTTTCGTCGCTTCTTTGTAAATTCTCCGCAAGTTATATAAAACGTGTCGTCGTAGGCATCCAGTAGAAGAATAGGACGAGTGTCTTTGTTTAATAGGCTAAGCAGGGAGTGCTTAGCAACGGTTTGATGATTGGGGAGGGACGATAACAAAAATTATGATATTCTAAATATTCTCCATATACTCAAAATTTTGAGCTGCATATTTCGAATATACACTAAGAATCTATAATCTTTACAAATGTTACATAGATCGTTATCACTTCGGTGCCACACGAATACTGAAGGAAATCCTCCTCAGACTACGATCGTTATTTAGTATTGAATAAGAAGTTAAACTTCAAAAAAAAAGGAAGAAGAAAAAAAAGACGACTCTATGCCATAAATTTGAAATCGCTTTGCCGCGTATCGTAAATACCTATACACTTCGTGGATTCAATCTTTCCATGTCGCTCGTAAATTTTCAACTGTCATCACACATTTTCCCAATAACACCAAAAAGAAGTTTAACTTAAAAAAGTATTAAAGTTTACACACAAAAAATAGATGCATTAAAAGCGTATAAAGTAACAAACATTCTTACAAACTCTATAGAGTAAAAGTAATTTAAAAACAGGAGAAAACAACCCATATTTTGATGGTTAAAATAAATGAATCTATTTGCTACTGGCAAATTTTTCTCCGCGAAAGTCCCGCTGAACGAGCCGCCGCGCCAAAAATATGCACGATGTTTAAAAAATATCGGCAGCGACAATTATTTAGCGGGTTTTTATTAACCAATCACGTAAAAAAACAAATGATAAAAACTAAAATTGATGTTTTAATCAAAGAAGAAACACTCTATAATAACTTCTATTGTTCATTTACCTTTCGTTATATGTAATGCAAAACGACTATAGTCGCCCGTAGTACATCAGTAACATTTTGTGGAGAGCAAATATGTTGCCCTCGTAATAAAATTGTTAAAATTTATAATAAAACTGTTAATTAAATTTCATAATATACATTTGTAAATTACATTATGCTCAAAGAGGTAGATCTTTTACTGAATTGATTTTAGCGGTTTTTTTTGCAGCAATGAAATTTTAGCAGAAGTATCATGAAAAATTAGTAGTTGTAAGAATAGTTTCGTGAAAATAAAATTTATCTCTGCTTAGAAAAATCTTTTGTTGTCTGCTAAAAAAAATCACTTTTCCTACGGATTTAATGAAGTCTTTTGCTAATTGAATCACTACCTTAATACCATTAATAAAATAAACGTTTAAAATAAGTAATTTGTCTTTAAAATATCACTAATTTTTGCAAGCTCAATCTTTTAACTAACAATTTAAATTTGACCTTTTTACAATAAAATATATATTCAAATAAAACACCTATTGCGATGTAAATTTATCGCTTCTAAAAAAAATTTTTTTTCTTCCTAACTCTTAAAGAAATCTTAATGCAGATGCATTGTGAGAAAACGAAAATTCTATCTATTGTAAAGGTATATATAATAAATATTATTTTTTTTAATATTACTAATAATTTAACTATTTTAATGTAACATTTTATAATCAAATATTGTAACAACTTTATCAGGAAATAATTTATACGAAAATATTAATAAGAAAATTTATCAAGATTGTTTTATAAAAGAAAACTTTTTGGTTTAAGCAAAAGAAATTTTAACTGCCAGCAAAAGTATTGTTTGTCTTATTTTACGTACATGATAAGGAGTTATCTTATTCTGTTTGACCTTTGCGTCATAAAAAAAAACATAAAATTCTAAAGATTATTACTTCCATTTCTATAAGAAATCCCAATTTAGTTAGCCTAAATTTGTGTATCATCTTTTTAACTCATTTATTAGAAACTTTTAATAATAAAATTATAATTACAAGTAATTTACCAGGAATTATAACCATTTCTAGCTGCCTGTAATGCAACAGAAATTATATATATTTCTTTTTAATGCGTTTGAGTCTGTAACTTTGTAAAATACATTACATTTTCATAAATAACAGTACGTTTTGAAAAAATCATATATAAGACTTTATACATTTTATGTAGTTGTTCTACTAAAACGATATGAAAAGCGGTAAGCTTTAACGTTACATACAGTCGTTACATGATGTTATAAGATACATAACATACATAATTTAAATATTGGAAAAGTAATGTTTGATTATTATCTATATTTTCCTACGCTTACGGTTATCATTCCATATATATTTTAAAGCGTTCTACTATATAATTATAAATGTTAGTTACTAAAAAAATAAAACTTATTCCTAATTTTAGTACATTATTCTAAATGTTATTGTTGAGATTGGTTAGATGTATTTTATTGTATTATGTATAAGAAAAAAGAAAGTAGAAACTAAATATAACCCCTTTGTTGCGTAAGAGTGTGCTATGCTTTCAAATTGCGGCAATTTAAATTATCACCTGATTTGTGGTCGTGCCGAATCTTCTCGAATATTCGAATATTCGAAAAAAATCATATTTAACAACACATTTTGTACCAAAAATCAGCATTGACATTATAAAAAGAATTCATTTTAAACATTCCCCAAAAAAAAAAAAAAAAAAAGAACCCAAAAACCCCCCCACCCCGTTTTGTTTCCCCCCCCCCCAAAAAAAACAGGCACAGTATTGATTGATCGTGAGGAATCTTGTAACTCGATTTAGAGTGGGTACATAGGGATAACTGTGGTAACAAGGATATAATAAATTAATTAGATTTGGTTGTTGGAGTTAGTGTTGGAAAAAAAATTTGGGGGTTTGGGTTGAAGAACCTACATCAGATGATCATTCAAATCTCATATCTTTTAAAAGATTTAATGTAAGCGCGTCTACTAAGATATGTTACGCATTATTAATCAAATGTTACATATTTGCGCTCTGAAACGCTTGTTCCTAATTAAAAAGAGAAATAGATACATTTTTAAATTGCGTTAAATCAAAGAAATTATATTAGTTAAAATGCAAATCGGACATTAGTAAACACGGGGCGTCGAAAAAAGAAACCAAGGAATGATTTTTTGCACAAAAAAAATTGAATATTTAACCTTACGAGTTTCCATTGTTTTTGAAACGTAATTTTGAATGATAAAATAAACATGTAAAATACATATACTTTTTTTGAATCATCCCGCGCACCTTGCGTAGCGTGGGTAAAGGTAGATTGTTACATGACTAATAATTGAAGTTAATTAGAAAATGGGATAGAATGATGATGACGAAGCAGTGACATGTTGTTTAATTATCAAGAGTTGTTACGAAGTAAAATAGTTAAAAATTGGTAATTTAGAGAAGGGACATGTGTGGAATAATTGACATTTAATGTCGTTTTTCTTCCTTCTTTTTAACGAGGTGAGTTAAAATAAAATAATGTAAATATTGTGTAAAATAGTCCATTTTCAAGTAAAATTGAAAAGTTTAATCTTTTTACAGAGAAACTCAGGATTTTTTTGAATTATTCAAACCCTGATTTCTAATAATTATTGATAAAAGAAACCTTAATAAAAAGCATTATCGTCAAAAACCTCAATCAGGGGGATAAACTGAAGATTTAGAATTCGAAGTGAAAAGGGCAAGAGACCGGAAAAACTAAATAATTTGTTCAAACCTCAAATTACAACACAAGAAATAAATACCTAATACCACTAGAATGTAGCAGAGTAGGAATTCTACACAACCATTCTTGAAAAAACGTTAAGGCTTATGCCTAAGAATAAGAAACAACCTCCTAGAAAAAGACATCAAAAAAGGAAGTGGTTGGGTGGAGAACTTTTGGTTGAAAGTAAAATGGTAACCTG
The DNA here is from genome assembly GCF_010416935.1 of Polistes fuscatus. Lineage (NCBI taxonomy): Eukaryota > Metazoa > Arthropoda > Insecta > Hymenoptera > Vespidae > Polistes > Polistes fuscatus. The sequence goes on along the minus strand of NW_025113122.1, from coordinate 194,469 downwards.
TTATGCACGAGAATGGTAATACACACATAGATATATATAATATGAGTGTGTGTCAGAGGAGCCTATGGTAGGGAGCTACAATTGTAGCCAGCATGCGTGGTGCACGTTTTCTGTTGGTAGAGAGCAAGCGGCGTAGTCCGTAAACTTATAGAATGTAAGAAATTAATCTAGGATTAGAATAAAGAGTTATTTTTAGATTTATTAACCCACAACTATTTTATTTAATCCACCTAACAACAGCATGGTAGCAGAGCGTGGTTACGATATAAAAGTAAGTGTTTAATTAACATATGGCTAAAGAGATTAATTAAAAATTAAAGATAATAAAAGGAAGAATAAATGGCTGATCAAGCAAGAATTGATGATATTCGTATTCCAATATTTGATGGAGTTAATTATAGTGCATGGAAATTTAGATTTTGACTTTATTAGAGTATAAAGAATGTGATAAGCCTGCAATAAGGAAAAGGTTGGATACAGAAAATGAAGCTAGTTGGAAAAAGTTAGATCTAAAAGCGAAAACGATATTAATTAGTTCTGTATCCGATAAACAATTAGAATATCTTAGTGAGTGTACGACGACGTTTGAAATGATAAATAAATTAGAAACTTTATACACAAGTAAATCAACTGCACTGCAAATAATCAATCGGAATAAGTTAGATAAAATAAAATTGGAAAACTATCACACAGTAGATGAATTTTTCATTGAATTTGAAAAAGCCTGTAATGAGTTTAAACAGGCTGGCGGAAAATTATTAGAAGAAGAGAAAATGAGATATATTATAAAAGCACTTCCATCTAGTTATGCACATATTGGAGATTTTATTGATTTGGTGCCAGAAGATCAAAAGACTGTTGATTTAATAAAATCTAAGATTCGAGAAAAGAAGATAAATGCCAATGATAGTGAAATAAAATAAATACGAGTACATTTAATGTTAAAACTAAAGGTCAATGTTTTAACTGTGGCAAAACAGGACATCATATAAAAGATTGCTGGCATAACAAACAAAGACAATATCAGAAGTCATCGAGAGGACAAATGGGGTCTCGCAGAGGCAACACGTACAGAGGTCGAGGAAGAGGTCATGAACAACAACAGAAATCATCGCACGAATCCTGGGCAACACAGGTAGTTCAAGGAAATGTAAACCAGTGTAGTGAGAGTGAAAACGAGAATGAGAACATTATAGAATGGTTACTTGATAGTGGTTGCACAGATCATATCGTAAATGATCAGAAATATCTATGTGATATAACAGATTTGAGAAACCCAATAGAAGTTATCCTCCCAAATGATAAAAAGTTAAAAGCTACTAAGATAGGAAGCGTAAATACGGTGTTCAAAACGTATAACTATGAAACAAATGTTGAATTAAAAAATGTATTTTTTGTAGAAGGGATAAAAAGAAATTTATTAAGCATATCGAAAATAACCGAGAAGAATAAAGTAGTAGCATCTGGTAAATATGCAAAAATTTATAATAATTATCATAAATTAACAGCAGTAGCAGAAAAGACTGATGGTTTGTATCATATGACTAGCTTTATACGTAAGAATAATAAGGATAATGTTTACCCAAATTCTGTTAAAATAACAAGTAAAGAAAAATGGCATAGAGCACTTGGCCATATAAATTTTAGGTATTTAAGTAAACTAGTAAGGGATAAATGCTCGATGGGTTACCAGATAAGATAGAAAAAGGTTTTATGCAATGTATAAATTGTAAGCAAAGCAAAATGGCTAATGTACCATTTGAAAATAAGCGGACTAGGTCAAAAGAAATATTAGAGGTAATTCACACAGACTTAAATGGGCCTCATAGGACTCCTGGTTACAAAGGAGAAAGATATTTGTAAGTTTCATTGATGATTATAGTAGATGTACTAAGATATATTGTATTAAAAGTAAAGATGAGACAGCTGATTGTCTAATTGAATTTGTAAACTTAGTAGAAAACCAATTCGGTAAAGGTATAAAAAAATTAAGGTGTGATAATGGTACAGAGTACTTAAATAAGAGAATTTATGATTTCGTAAAAAGTAAGGGTATTGAGATATTAAATTGTCCCCATATGTTCATGAACTCAATGGAGTAGCAGAAAGGTACAATAGGTCAGCAATGGACATGGGCAGATGCTTAGCAAGAGAAGCAAAAGTTAATATTAAGTATTGGCCTGAAAATGAAAACGGTAGCGTATTTGAAAAATCGTACGATAGCCAATACGCTGGAAAATAAAACTCCTTATGAGATTTTCTTTGGTACAAAACCAAATATTAAACATTTAAAAATATACGGAAGTAAGGTTTTTGTAAGAGTCCCAGAAGTTTTAAGAAAAGGAAAATGGGGATAAATCAAAATTAGGGATTTTGGTTGGGTACAATCATGATAGTTACAGAGTTCTAGTCGATAATAAAGTTTAGATGCAAGACATGTTGAAGTAATTGAAAATGAGAATGATTTGATTTATGGTGAAAATGGAACCAAAGACAGAAACGAAAAGAATGAAAATGAAAAATTTAATTTTGTAAATTTAGAAAATGGTACTCCTATTTCTGTGCAAACCAAGGAGGAACTTAGAGATAGTGAATGAAGATAAGAATAATGAAGTAGAAAACACTAATGAGAAAATTGGAAGTAATGAGTGGAAAAATGAAAGCAATAGAGACCCAGAGAGTGTATCACAGAGAACAAGAAATAAGGTAAAAAGATTTGGAGATCCTACAACGTATATGCATCTCTGTAAACTATATGGATATAAATGTACCTCAATCATTGAGGAAGCATTAAATTGCGAGGAACATGAGAAATGGGAAGTAGCGATGAAAGACGAAATTAAGAATATAAATGAAAACAAAACCTGGGTTTTAGTAAATAGGAAAAATAGTAAGAATATTATTGATACCAAATGGGTATATACTAAAAAGGTGAATGGTAGATTTAGGGCAAGATTGGTTGCCAGAGGGTTTAAACAGAAAAATGCAATTGATGATATTTATGCTCCTGTAGCGAGCAATCAGGCTATAAAGTTTTTGTTATCTTTCTGTTGCATTAATGGATTGACAATTGAAGTAGTAGACGTAGATTCAGCCTTCTTGTATGGAGATGTAATCTCAGAGGTATACATTGAACAGCCTAAAGGTTTTAGTGATGGCACAGATAGAGTTATGAAATTAGTAAAGTCAATGTATGGTCTAAGTGAGAGTCCACGAGATTGGTATAGATGTTTTAATAAGTATGTAGAAAGCTTAGGATTTAGGACAAATGGTATAGAATTATGTTTATATGTACACGGTACAGGAGATAATAAAGTCTACTTAATGAATTATGTTGACGATATAATAATATGTTGTAAAAATAAAAATAAAATTAAAGTTATTAAAAGATTATTAGGGGAAAAATTAAAAATTAAAAAGACATAGGAGAGTAAGAATACTTAGGTATAGAGATAGACTATAATATAGAGAAGAATGAAATGAAATTAAGTCAAAGTAAATATATAGAAAAGCTAGCAGATAAATATGATGTAGTAAATAGTAAGTGTTATAATATCCCAATGGAAACAAGATTAAATGTAGAAAAACCGGATTGTTGCAATGAAAATATTATGTATAAAAACCTACTAGGGGCCTTGTTGTATATTAGTTCGGGCACAAGGCCAGATATAAGTTATAGTGTAAACTACCTTAGCTGATTTCAGAATTGTTATACGAGTACACATTTTAGATATGCTTTGAGAATCTTGAAATATTTATATGGTACCAAAGATTTAAAGTTATGTTACAATAACTTTGAGAACTATGAGACTGTTGATTGTTATGTAGACGCTGATCTGGCAGGTGATAGTTCAGATAGAAAGTCAACAACAGGATATGCGATTAGATTATATGGAACCTTTATCTATTGGAAATCGCGAAAACAGAAGTGCATTACCAAAGCGTCAACATATGCCGAATATGTAGCATTATCTGAATTGGTAACTGAAGTATAATATATAAAGGAACTAATAAAAGTATTTGAAATTGAAATGGAAAAACCGATTAAAATATACGAAGATAATTCAGGGGTAATAAATATTGCAAAGTACGGTAATTTTACGATAAACTCAAAACACATTGAAATTCACTATCACTATGTACATGAGAGTGTAGAACAAAAGATTATCGAGGTACTCAAAGTAGAATCTGAAAAAAATCTAGCAGATATGTTTACAAAAGCGTTATGTAGAGATAAGTTTGAAAAATTTAGAAGAATGTTAAATTTAAAATATAGTTGTATTTGAAATGATAATAAATGATAGTGGGGTATAGTATAAAGGTAAGGAAGCATGTTGAGTATGGTACCTTTATACTATAATTTGTACACACATATATATATATATTTATATATGAGTGTGTGTCGAGAGCCTATGGTAGGGAGCTACAATTGTAGCCAGCATACGTGTAAACGTTCAGTTGGTAGAGAGCAAGCGGCTAGTCGTAACACTTAGAATGTAAGAAATTAATCTAGGATTAGAATAAAGAGTTATTTTTAGAGTTTATTAACCCACAACTATTTTATTTAATCCACCTAACATCAACAATAAGAAATGTTTTCCTTTGTTGTTATGGTGTGAAAGAAAAGACAGAGTATCAGTACGTGCGAGTATTTAGCTTGGATGCGGGGGGATACAAGAAGAGAAGAATATATAAGATGAGAGAGTCGTGTAAGAGAATCATTAGAGGATCATCAGATCATCAGTGGATCAGAGGATCATGAGTGTTATTAGAGCACCAGTGTAAAGAGTAAAGAGTAAAAAATAAAGAGTTAATCGTAGAAGAAGTGTTGCAAAGAACAGTAAAAGAGATTAAAATCATCAGTAGCAGAGAAATCTTTGGGTAAGAAGAATATAGTGTATGAGAGTATCAGAGTATAGGAGTGACATGTGAAGAGTATTAAGGTAGAGAGTAAAGAGAATCAAAGTAAGAAAGTCTAAAAGTAGGGTTTCATAAAATATTCCTACATGTTTATATATATATAAGACTATTTATGGTGTAGGTCGAATAAAGTATAACAAAACTGTGTTTCTTTAACGAGAAGATTTAAACTTTTATTTTCAAACTTATGTGACTAATATTTACATTTCTTACTTGTTCGGTGAAATTAGGGCATTTGACCGATTTGTGTTGCGCGCCGAATAGGTTAGATAGCGACGGCGTTTGGATATTAAATTGATTAGTATTACATTCTAAATAGGATCGGTTACGGTTGCCTTAATTGAGTGATGATGGCGCGTGGGGACATTAGAGATACATGTAGGACCGCCTTAGCGTGTCAGGTACATGCGAGTTCGTCTTGTGGCATGTAAGAGGGGAGATATGTGCGTAGGCCATTGTTTGAGAGCGCAAGCGACAGACCGATTCTGGATATTGAAAAGGACTATTCGTTTGCTGATAAGGTACAGTGGTGCCATATTGGTTTCTTTGAAGTAAGAGCTGTTTCTTGTTGTGTGCTTTCGAGTTTTTGACTGGTAAGTTTGAAAGGGTTGGGCATAGCGGCAACCGTGTGTTTTTTACTAAGTTTGAGGTGGTTGTGAGTATACAAAACCGCGCACTTGGCCAAGTTAAAGGGGTTTTGCATAGACTCAACCGCGCTCGTTATTAAGTTCGATGGGGTCGTGCAAGATCACGACTGCACTGTTTTAATCCGCTTTGAAGGAGTTGTGCAAAGGCACAACTACGCTTGTCACCGACAGTCACGGTGCCTATTCACAGTATTTACAAGTCGACCTGCCGAGGATAAATTTGTGAAGGAAAAGGCTACCCCACGTGGAAGGTGTTGGTAGCGAGATTAACGTGTTATGAAGACCCGATAACGCATCTAAGTAGGCTACGATAAGTTACATATTTGTAGTGGAGACAAAGGTAAAAGAGTTCTCTAGTCTAAGAAGAAATAAGTGGCTACTATTTACTGTATTATATGATTAAATAAAGTCATAGCTTGTCCCGGCTTTTCTCTCAACTTCGTGAGAGTTTTTATGCCGAAGCAAGTTTTTTACACCGCGTAAAATTGTGTTGATAGATTTATCTATCCTTCCCTATCTCACTCATTCATGCGTCGAATTAACCGAACTTACGACATTAATATCGAATTGCTTTCAGTCTTATATTCTATAAACATTACCTGTAACGAGAAGAAACGACATTTAGTGTTCGCTATAAACCGTATCGTCCCTACTGCTCAAGTAAACGCTCGCGACTGATCTCGCAACTCTTATCTATTCCCCCTCTCTTTTAAATCAGCTGACTTGTATGTCAGGTACGTCCCGACGATTTCGACTAACGCTGTAAATTAATTAAAGAATATTTCTTTACATATATATAATATATCGATCGATTTAAAATATGTTTCCTTTCTTTTTTTTGTTAAATAAATAAATAATAATAATTAGAAGCACATTTTCCCATACTTTAAATCCTCTCCCTAAAAGTAAGTGATATGTATTTGCTAATTAATAGAAAATCTTAGTTATGTCTCGAGAGCAAGCTTACTATCTATAAGGCAATCATAAAACCGGTATTGACCTATAACATCAAACTTTGGGTTACTGCTGGTAACTCAAATATAGAAATCGTACAGAGATTCTAATTAAAAATCCTACGTTGCTTCTGCAATGCCCCCTGGTACATAAGCAATGAAAGAATCCATAAAGATCTAAGAATGCCCACAGTAAAGGAAGAAATTTCAAACTTCATCGAATGCTACAACATTCGTTTATCTAAACACCCGAATACACTAGCAAATAATTTGCTGGAAATTTCGAATCTAACTCGTAGGTTGAAAAGATTCTACCTTTCGGATCTTGCAATGAGATTCACTTAACATCTAACGACGTTAATTAGTAATAGCTACATATATTACGCTCATCATTGTAATGTTTTCTATATTTACAGTTCTTGTCAATGTATCATGTCATCTTTTATTGCTCATGATTCTCGCTAAGAATTGATTGTAAATTTATTATATAATAAAAAAAAAAAAAAAAGATCCTCTCCCTTTTTACCTCCTCTGGTCACACTAGATATATATATTTATAAAAATTAAATAATAAATATATAAATAAATGAATAAGAATATATAATGAAGAAATATTTTCAGCTTACATTAGCGACATTATCGGTCATTAAGTAGGGAGGGAAAACAGGTTTTCTGTATCAACTATATATAAGAAAAAAAGAAAATTAATAATAATATAATAATAATAATAATAAGAACATTAATGAAAAAAAACAAGGAAAATTAAAAGTAACAAGTTGAATTAATAAAGATAATAAAATAATAACAATCATCATTTTTTTTTGAAGTTATGTCTTGGAAATTATTTTTTAGATCATGTGTAGTTGTATTTCGTTTTGAATACTTTAAAAAGTATTACTTCTTTCCCTGGCATGCATAAGTACATAAACCAGTTTTTTTTGGCGATGAATATATAGCTCTATATTTGTATTTCAACAGTTTTGGTTTTCAGTTTAAATTGTTGATGCTTATAAAGTTTTTAGCTGCTGTGATGATATAAAAATTGGTATTATTATATAATAATATAATGCTATTTTCAATGGTAACTTGCGGATGCTGCATGTGTTATATCCGATGGAAGCTTGGTAAAGCAATAAAA